>NW_005354829.1:1266277-1274044 GCF_000412655.1 Myotis brandtii | reverse complement strand
TTTATTTTTTAAATCTTTATTGTTCAGATTACATTTGTTCCTCTTTTTTTTTCCCCCATAACTCCCCTCCTCCCAGTTCCCACCCCACCCTCTGTCCTCATCCATAGGTGCACGATTTTTGTCCAGTTTCTTCCCGCATCTCCCATTCCCCTTTCCCCGCCAAGAATAGTCAGTCCATTCCCTTTCTATGTCCCTGATTCATTATAATCACCAGTTCATTCTGTACATCAGATTATTTATTCACTTGGTTCTTAGATTCACTTGTTGATAGATGCATGTTTGTTGTTCACAATTTGTATCTTTACCTTTTTCTTCTTCCTCTTCTTAAAGGATACCTTTCAGCATTTCGTATAATACTGGTTTAGTGGTGATGAACTCCTTTAGCTTTTCCTTATCTGTGAAGCTCTTTATCTGACCTTCAATTCTGAATGATAGCTTTGCTGGATAAAGTAATCTTGGTTGTAGGTTCTTGGTATTCATCACTTTGAATATTTCTTGCCATTCCCTTCTGGCCTGCCAAGTTTCTGTTGAGAAATCAGCTGACAGTCGTATGGGTATTCCCTTGTAGGTAATTGAGTCTCTTTCTCTTGCTGCTTTTAAGATTCTCTCTTTGTCTTTTGCTCTTGGCATTTTAATTATGATGTGTCTTGGTGTGGTCCTCTTTGGATTCCTTTTGTTTGGGGTTCTCTGCGCTTCTTGGACCTGTAAGTCCATTTCTTTCACCAGGTGGGGGAAGTTTTCTGCCATTATTTCTTCAAATAGGTTTTCAATATCTTGCTGTCTCTCATCTTCTGGCACCCCAATTATTCTGATGTTTGTACGCTTGAAGCTGTCCCAGAGGCTCCTTACACTATCTTCGTATTTTCGGATTCTTTTTTCATTTTGCTTTTCCGGTTGGGTGTTTTTTGCTTCTTCGCATTTCAAATCTTTGGCTTGATTCTTGCGCTCCTCTGGTCTGCTATTGGGTGTCTGTATAATATTCTTTATTTCAGTCCGTGTATGCTTAATTTCTAGTTGGTTCTTTATCATAGCATCGAGGGTCTCATTAGTTTTCGTGACTCTCTCCTCAAGTTTATTGACAGCTTCTAGCACATTTTTGCAAGCCCTCAAAATTGCGATTTTTAGCTCTATATCCTCCATTTCTGTCATGTTTTTTTGTCTCCGCATTTTTTATGCTTTCTTGGTGCACCCCCTAGTGGTCTTTGTGCGCAGTCTTGTTCTAGTTGAGCCTTGATTGTTGTAGTTAATACTAGAGGGATTTGACCACCAGGCCGACTGGCTGTGTGAATCAGCTGTGTCTGCCGCGGAAAACTTCTGTCCTCTGGGGAGGTGCTAATCTAGCCTTTGCCTGAGGCGATCCGGCAAATGGCTCTGCGCAGGGCTTGGGCGGGGCGGGCTCAACAGGGCGGGCGGAGGGAGCCGTTATGGTGCCCTCAGTCCTGTTCCCAGAGGCTCTGCTTCTCAGAACCCCCGGAACCGCTGCAAACCTCGGAGGGAAAGCTGCCTTCCAACTGATGCCAGACACTCCCGCTTCTCCCGTTTGGGTCCGAGTCCCCAGCGATTCGCCCGTATCTGGAGCTCAGAGTCTGAGACTCCCCCCTGACCGAAAACGACAACCGCGCTCTCAGCCACCAGCCCGCTTTGCGCGCGCACCTCCGCACCTGAGTATTTTCCACACTGCGCCTCCTCTGAGCCTCGGTGTGCTGTTATTTTTCCTTCTAGTTGAAGAGTCTCTCCTCAGCCAGCCTTCCTGTGGTTCTGGGTGATGTCCGTTCCATCTTTTAGTTGTATTTTTGAAGTGGTTGTTTGCGGCAGCAGTCTCCGGTGTTTACCTATGCCGCCATCTTGCCTCTCTGAAACGCCCATTTACATTTTAAGTGGTAGATTCAAACCCAAAAGATCTGGTTGAAGAGGTTTGGTCTTGCCCTGAGCAGTGTGGGTCAGTAGATTAGAGTAATCATCCCATACACCCAAAGGTTCTTGGTTTGATCCCATGTCAGGGTAAATGCCTATATTTCCAATTAGATTCCAGTCATGGTGTATATGAGAAGCAACCAATCAGTGTTTCTCTCACATGGATGTTTTTTTCTCTCTCTTTCTAAAATCAATAACCATGTCTTCCAGTGAGGTTTAAAAAATAAGAAAGAAAAATATCTGTTATTTGTTTTTTTGTTTTTAATCCTTACCCTAGGATATTTTTCCATTGATTTTTAGGGAGAGAGGGAAATACAGAGAGAAGGGAGAGAAAAGGTTTAAAAAATAAGAAAGAAAAATATCTGACTTATTTTTATTTGTTTTTAATCCTTACCCTAGGATATTTTTCCATTGATTTTTAGGGAGAGAGGGAAATACAGAGAGAAACATTGATGGGAGAGAAAAACACGTCAATTGGTTGCCTCCTGCACAAGCCCCAACCAGGGCCAACCTGGGAGGAGCCTAAAACCAAAGTATGTGCCTTTGAGTGAAATCAAACCCAGGACACATTGATCCACAGGTGGACACTCTATCCACTGAGCCAAACCGGCTAGGGCTAGCTTATAGTTTTGAAATATACTTTCATTGATTTCAAAGAGGAAGGCAGAGGGAGAGAGAGATAGAAACATCATTGAAGGAAAAATCATTGATCAGCTGCCCCCTGTATGCCCCCTACTCCGGATAGAGCCCGCAACCCAGGCATATGCCCTAATAGGGAATTAAACCATGACCTCATGGTATGTAGGTCGACACTCAACCACTGAGCCACACTGACTAGGCTGTACATGCCAACTTTTTAAAAACAGTGCCTGGAACTGGGAAAGAACAAAGTACATGATAGCTATTACTACTACTTCAAGTGAGGATCACTTCTTTCATCTGTAATATGGTAACGACACTAGATACAATGACTCTATAATAAAACACAGAAACCTATTACTCTACCCTTTACGTCATCTTCCATAAAACAATTATTCCCACATTACAAATTTTTCTGGACCAAGAGAAGTAAAGAATCTATTTGTTTGCTCCTCCCTTCTCAAGAAGAAGCCATTTGTCTTTTACCTCTCTACCAATGCTCTCAGATTATTTCCAAATGTATGAGATTTTGTCTTCCAACACTGGAATAGTTTTTATTTATATGTTTTATTGATTTCAGAGAGGAAGGGAGAGATAAATAGAAACATCAATGATGAGAAACAATCAGCCAATGGCTGCCTCCTGCACGTCCCCCCGCTCCCTCCCTGGGCACGGTTCCCGCAACCCAGGCATGGACCCTTGTACAGAACTGAACCTGGGACCCTTCAGTCAGGAGGCCGATGCTCCAGCCACTGAGCCAAACCAACCTGGACTACAATTTATTTTCAATTGTGGTTGACAACCTCCACATTCTTTTAAAATCAAACCTTTTCCCGGTCATTGTGGCACAGTGTGAGCATGGACCTATGAACCAGGAGGTCAAGGTATGATTCCTGGTCATGGCACATGCCTAGGTTTCCACTTGATCCTGAGAAGGTCATGCAGGAGGCAGCCTTTCCATATTTCTCTCTCATCCTTGATGTTTCTATCTCTCTCTCTCCCTCTCCCTGCCTCGCTAAAATCAATACATAAGATATATTTTAACTAAAAATTCAAACATTTATTATATGTTTCCAATCTATGAGAGTGATTCCTACAAAGCAGAATCACAGTTAATTCTAGTCAATCTCCTTGCCAAGAACAGAGCAAAGTGACATAAAAATGAAATAGTATACAAGTGACTTTGCTGCTAGATGACTAATGAAATCACTAAAAACTATTTCAATCGAGTTATAAGCTCAGGTATTCTTACAGGGGCACCTCTGGGTGGGCTCAGGCTGCCTGTCGCTGTGTCCAAAAACGAAGGCAGGGTTGAATCATATTAGGCGTTAATTGAGAAGGATAGACAGCCAAGAAGACAGGGTGCTTACAAGAATCAAATCCTACCTTCCAGCAAGATTCAGGGATTGGTTTATGAAGGGGAAGGGATTGGGGTGAGGAATGCAGCTATGTGCAGGCCTGGGGGTCCTCAGACATCAGCTACTGTAATTAGTCATCAGGCCATGAGATGATGTTGATGAGATGATGTTTTGACTCCTGGTGGGTTGGCTTGACCATGCTGGTGGGTTCTGCTTGTTGGATTCACAGTTGAGTCCACTCCTCAATCACTTCACACAGGCCTTGAAAAGGAAACCTGAAGAAAAACTTAACTCCCTATTCATACATAAGAAACTTAACCCCCTATTCACATAAGTATTTGTGCTCTTAGACTTAAAATAATATGATTACTTTCCAGATTCATACAGGTGCTCTATCTATTAGATTATAAGTCCCCCCTATCAGTATAAGACTGCTTTTTGTTCAGTGACCTAGGAGACCAGGATATAAATTCCTAAAATGTCCTATTCTAAAAGATACTATCAATGTAGAATAATCATCTCCTTAAGTCAATTCCATTGGGATTCTGTTTCCCCCACAAAGTGTCTCTGTCTTCTAACCTTTACTACACCCTGAAATAGGATTTATAATCCCAACAGTAAGTCCATTACAAATACGATAAATTAGCTGTGGAGAAGACATATATTTTCCAGAAAATGTCCATAGAAAATGAATGTGAAAGCAGCCGATTGCATTGCATTTGGTGACAGCTCAGAGGAAAATGAGGAAAGTGTTATATGACACTGAAGAAAAGGTGATTATTGTTGTAAAGGGCCAGAAAACATAGCTTAGTTGTGTGGCACTGTTATGTGGAAGGCAGACTTTGTAAGTGATGAACTGCTGAGGAGAGTAATTCTCTGGGGCTGGAAACTCCATCATCTGGGTCCTACTTTAAGAATTACACTTACTAGTAATATATCATGTTTAAACTGAAATTTAAACCAGTGATGTACTTGGGTTATTTAAGTAACCATAGCAACTGAATTTGTGCCTGTTGAAAAATTGTTACATGTGAATTGCCTTTGTGACTTTGTGCTGTAAACATACCATAATGCCACCACTGTATTTCACAATGCCACACCATTCATTTAAGTAAGTCCTAGGGCCCTGGCCAGTGTGGCTCAGGTGACTGAGCATTGTCCCATGGCCCAAAAGGTGGCCAGTTTAATTACCGGTCAGGACACATACCCAGGTTGCAGTTTCAATCCCAGGTTGTGGCATGTATAGGAGGCAACCAAATGATGTCTCTCTCTCTCTCTCTCTCTCTCTCTCTCTCTCTCTCTCTCCCTCTCCTTTTCTCACACTCTATAATCAATAAAAACATTTTTTAACAAACAGGTCCTAAGAACTATTTTTTTAAAAGGAGTTAGGAGCTCTAGCAGGTTTGGCTCAGTGGATAGAGCATCAGACTGCAGGCTGAAGCAAGCATGTCAAACTCGCGGGCCACAGTGAATATTTTTGTGGCCCCGTCAAAATAATGGTATGTAAGAAACGTTTTAATAAAAATTTTGTAACTTAATTTTTACAATATCCTGATATACATAATTATTAATAACAAACTACAATGTTTCTAATGACTGATTACTATAATCGTATTGCATTCATTTCCCTTATGCAACTCTCACGCTGGCGCACCGTTTCTCTCCACTAATTCTGGCAGCAAATATTTTAGCAGCCAATTGCCACGTTATTAGTCTTGCACTGACTTGTTTGGTGTGCGCAACAAGGAAATATTTCACTTTCGGAGAACAAGAAAAATAGGTTTATTTGCTTTATGCTTATTAATTTGTGCAGTTATTCTGTGTCTGGTAAGTTAATGTTCAAGAAAAAATATTAATTTTTATTAAAATGTTCTATGATGTTATGTTAACCATTACTCGTTTATTTTAGCCCTTTGTATTTAGCATCTCTGTATTGAAATAAACCTACATTTCTATGAAAATTGAAGCTTTTTTTTTTTTTTGCGGCCCACATAAACTTAAACTGTGTTTATTTGGCCCGTGTTAGCCTTTGAGTTTGACATGCTTGACATGAAGGGTCCCAGGTTCCATGAGGTCAAGGACACATGCCTTGGTTTTGGGCTCTTCCCAAGGGGGAGGCATGCAGAAGGCTGCTAATCCATGATTCTCTCTCAACATTGATGTTTCTATTACTCTCTCCCTCTCCCTCTCTCTCTGAAATCACACACACACACACACACACACACACACACACACAGAGGCTCGGTACACGAAATTAGTGCACGGGGGAGGAGGGTCCCTCAGCCCAGTTTGCACCCTCTCCAATCCAGGACCCCTCGAGGGATGTCCGACTGCCAGTTTAGGCCCAAAAAAGACAGTTGGACATCCCTCTCACAATCCAGGACTGCTGGCTCCTAACCATTCACCTGCCTGCCTGATCACCCCTAACCACTCTGCCTGCCAGCCTGATGTCCCTAACTACTCCCCTGCCAGCCTGATCGCCCCCTAACTGCTCTCCTGCTGGTCTGATTGCCCCCAACTGCCCTCCCCTGCCAGCCTGATTGCCCCTAACTGCTCTCCTGCTGGTCTGATTGCCCCCAACTGCCCTCCCCTGCCAGCCTGATTGCCCCTAACTGCTCTCCCTTGCTGGCCTAATCACCCCTAACAGCCTCTGCCTTGGCCCCCACCACTGTGGCTTTGTCCAGAAGGACATCCTGAAGATGTCTGGTCTAATTAGCATATTACCCTTTTATTAGCATGGATTTTTTAAAAGGTAGCTCTGAGGCTAATTGTCAACAGAAGTCTCTCCTATTATGTTTTTTATCCCATTGTGTATAGACATTAGACTCAATGATTCATTTTCTAATGAGCCACCAAAATTGCAAAATGATAGAGCTTTACATTTCTACGAAATAATGTTTTAAGACTTTTCATAAAGAAGAAATATCTTCTTTATAGGTGACATTATAGAACAACTGCTATAGGATTAAGGCAAACTACTATAAATTCCTATGGTAATCTTTTTACCAGTTCTAATGAAAGACTTTTCATTCTCATACTCATCAGTAATGTACATTTTACTAATGTCTAATTGGAATCAGGAATTGTGGCAAACAGTAGCTTTTCACCTCCCAATACATGCATTCTTAACCCCTTGCAGAGAAGTAGGGCTTGCAATGACTTTTAGAAAATGGAAAAAGAGAAAAGTGTGTGTCTCTTCCTGGTGTTGGCCTTCAGTGCTCAGGGTGGCCCTTCAATGCTCCCTCTTTCTCTAGCTGTACTGACCCAGTGCTGTGACAACACATGACTGAGGGAGTTAGATCCCTGGGTGGGTAATGGAGCAGCGCCTGCTGGCCTACACTGCACTTTACAACAATGAGCACCTGAGATCACCACAGCATAGCAGGGCCACTCTGGTCAATGCAGTGGTCCCAGGTACCTCAATGAAAGCTCTGCTGAGCATCTTTTCAAGATACGGAGATAGATGAACAGTACAGAGATATGCAAACTGCAACTTTATTTCCAAATACTTAAACAATACACTTACAGGCATACAAACAGCAGCATGTTCTCAAAGGTTGAAATTTCACTTAATGCCAAAAGCAACTATGTGACCTTTGGAGGTCACACAGGGATTGTCAAAGGCAGGTTCACAGCCCTGGCCAGTGGCTCAGTTTGTTGGGATGTGGTCTCCTACACCAGAAAGTTTGCAGATTCGATTCCCATTCAGGGCACATAGTTTTCAGGTTCAATCCAGTCAGAGCAAGTACAGGAAGCAACTGATTGGTGCTTCTTGCTCACGTAGAACTCTCTCTCTCTCTCTCTCTCTCTCTCTCTCTCTCTCCCTCCCCCTCCCTCCCTCCCTCCTTCCTCTCTC
>NW_005354829.1:1265166-1266227 GCF_000412655.1 Myotis brandtii | reverse complement strand
CCAGGCAGAGCCCTCTCTCTCTCTCTCTCTCTCTCTCTCTCTCTCTCTCTCTCCCCCTCCCTCCCTCCCTCCTTCCTCTCTCTCTCAATAAAGATATCAACAGGTGAGGATTTAAAAAGAAAGTATGTTGGCGGTAGCCTGGCCTACTTGCATCTGCACCAGCACTGTCCGCGTGTCCCGCTGCAGCATGGCCACCACCAAGCGCTTTCCCACGCGCGCAAGTGGAGCAGCGGGGAGAGGTGCCATTCCAGGTGCTGGGGGACAGTGCGGAGCAGCCCTACTGGTTCCACACGGAGCAGCCTCACTGGTTCCACACGGAGCACCTCAAGAGCCCGAAGACAGTTCACCTGGAGGCGAGGCTGGTGGAAGCGATCTTCTGCCCGGAGGAGAGCACATTCCACATGTTGAGTGTGTGTCACAGACCCTGCTTTGCATTAATCAGTGGGACCCTGAAGGCGAGGCTGAGATCTTGACATTTGGTCGGCCTTCTGACCAAAAGGATGTGTCCAACATGATCATGAACTTGGCTCACTATCACCGCCAACTCTGGGCACAAGGCCCGTGGAAAAACGCTGCCCAGGAGTCCTGGAAGGTCTCCGCTGCAGTCGGGTAGCTGCGGTCCAGGCCTCCTCCGATGCTGTCCCAAAGGCAGCGACCCAGCAGTCTCCCAACACAGTCTAGGAGGCAGCAACCAAGAGCTCCCCCAATGCTACCCAGAGCTATGAAGGCATTTCGGGGCCCAGAGCGCGAGCCAGACAAGGTTCAAGTGAAAACCCCTCTCTGGAGGCCTATTCTAGGTCCTGCTGCTGCTGCAGAAGCTGGGGAAAGGGTGGTGTGGGTTGTTATTGGTTTCCCCTCGCCTCCCCCATGTTAAATGTTTGCAAACACAAATCTAAAAAGTTCTAACAAAAGAATGAAATTTCCTTAATAAAGAATTGAATTACTAAATAAATGAATGAATAAATCTACTTATATAAAAACAATGGGTGGTGTTCGTCATATACGGAGGAACCTCAACCCAGCAGAAGGAAGTTAGTCCTACAGGGGTTGTCTTGGCAACG
>NW_005354829.1:1257542-1263888 GCF_000412655.1 Myotis brandtii | reverse complement strand
GTGCCTGCAACCAAGGTACATGCCTTTGACCAGAATCGAACCTGGGACCCTTGAGTCCGCAGGCTGACACTCTATCCACTGAGCCAAACCGGTTAGGGCAATTAATTCCCTTTTAATGTGCACGAATTTCGTGCATTGGGCTACTGATAAATAAATAAAAGTAAAGTATGTTTACAGTGGTTAATATGCAAAAGTGTATTCTTGTATTATTTGTTATTTATTACTGTATATATTTGTATGACTACTGTCAACCTGCTTTTGCTCAGCCCTGTACATGAAAATTGAATAAAACATGAAACAAAAATAAGACAATTAGATTTCCCAAAAATGTATATGGAAAATATTTTAAAAATAATAAAAAGTAAATAATATGTATTTCTTTTTAAAAACATAAATGTTCTTGATTTCAGAAAGGAAGGGAGAAAGACATAGAAACATCAGTGATGAGAGAGAATCATCCATTGGCTGCCTTCTGCACGCCCCCTGCTGGGAATTGAGCCAGCAACCAGGGCATGTGCCCTAGACTCCTGGTTCATAGGTCAATGCTCAACCACTGAAGGAGCATCACTGGCTGGCCTAGAATATCTTTCTTACCGAAACTTCTGACTTAGGTCAGTTAAATATACAACACAGCCTCCATCGAACTCAGCAAATGCAGAGCAAAGCTGAAAGGACACCCTTGCCTAGGGAACCAGGGTGTGTTACAAACCAAAGCCAGAGGAGGAAGCCCTGGTGGGGGCCTTCATATCTGGAAAAGGTGGTGACCAGCTTGCATAGTCAGGGTAGAGCCATCCTAAATTGGTTTCAAATGCTCACACTGATGATGACTCACCACATAGGATGAGAGTATGAAAAATTTTATGACTCACATGATGAGGCTTTGGACAGAGAGAAGGCTGGATATTATATTAGGTCCCAAAATGAGAGCACAGGGAAAGGGACTAGGTTGTGGTCTTCATGGCACGTACTGGATGATGTTGGCAGAAGCTTGTTTGATTGACACTTTCCCCCTACCCGCAAGGATAGGACACCTGGACTTTCTCATCAGCTTCCCAGGTGTTAAGGTCAGGGAGGAGAGAAGTGCATCCTACAAACTTGCAACATTCAAACATCAAAACTGGAATCAGGATCTTTATTATAAGTATTCCTTTCAACAGCAAGAGTAGAGACTAAGCACATACAAAATTTCTTTCAAATTTGTCATCACTAGACTCTGATGATACTGGTTGTAAGAGATTCTGAAGAAGATGCAACGGAGAAATAAGGCATAAGTTTTCCTGTAAATGTAGCAGTGATTCCATGCAAGTATGAGCAGCTATTCAAATTATAAAATGAAACCTCTCCCAACTCATAGTCCAGGAAAACACCAATCTTTCCTTGTCCTATAGAGGCAGGGCCAAATGTATGAGTCCAACAGCCATTGCTTGGGGATGATGATGATAGAGTATTTCTGGGGAAAGAGTCCTTACACACACCTAAGGACCATTCCCCTGTGCCTCCTATGTTTACCACCCAAAAATGCCTGCCAGCATCAAATCCCTCAGAACTCAGGACAGCTGGGTAAGAAGTAAGTGCCTGGGGATTATGAAAACCAAATGATGTCCTATATATCACACTTTTTCTATTTCTTAATATAATGAGACTTGGGTGGGCAGTTTCAGGATCCAGTGTCAAATCTATCTGAAACGTGTGGATCATGTTATGCAGGCCCAAATAATGTGGGGGGAGAGTGAAAATCTCTTTCTTTAATTTATATGAAAAGATGGCTGGGGACTCTATGTTTCCATAGCTGTTGTGGATGCTTTCAATGCCTGTGAGTAAATCCAGGTCTGTCTGCAAACACTTCTCTTCTATTTCAAATAACAGAATGTTTAGCCTGAACATATGGTATGAAATTTGCCTTCCGTTTTCAATTAGTTTTTCTTCACCATCATTCTCTGCTATAAGCAGATCGTTATCAATTTCATCGTGCTCTATTTCCAATAAAAACTTAAGTTCTTTACATTCATAGTCCAATTCCTCCCTCCATTTTTCCATCTTTCTCTTTACTTCACAAATATTTGCATCTTGCTTTTTATATACAGTTTCATCACTTTCAAGGCTCTTAGTGAGGACCCCAATGTACCTTTTGAGCATCCCTCTCTGACTAGCTACAGCTTCCTCAATGGGGATCAGGGGCTGATCCTGGGGGTCTAAGGAGCCCTTGCATTGGGGACACAACAGCTCCAGGCTTTTCTCACAGAACAGGGTCAGGACCTCATGGTGCTTCCCACACAGGGGTATTTCTTCCTGCATTTTCCTCTGGATCCCTGAGGTAGGAATCTGCTTAGCAATCTCAGTCATGTAACATAATTGGGTGTTCCTCTTCAAGCTCCCGTCAGGGCAGTGGTAGAGGCAGACAGGACAAGGAAAGGTGCCCTGTAGACCTTCCCAGCGCTGGTGGATGCAGGAGGAACAGAAGTTGTGCCCACAGGCAATGGTCACTGGGTCTCTCAGGTAATCCAGGCAGATGGGACAGCTGGCCTCTGCTTGGAGCTCGGCCAGGGAAGCAGCAAAGACCATGGTGCAGTGAAGGTGACTATCAGAAAAGGCTTTCTTCAGACCGTGTGATCCTCCGGGACTGAGGAAAAGTGAGAAGCTGAGGTCTGCTCAGGCCTTCCTCTCTGTGGAAGTCACTAGGAGCTTCCCAGAAGAGTTCCCATGAGCAGCTGATGTCCAGTCTTCCTATACTAGTAAGCTTCTCCTGTATCTAATGTCAGGTTGCCCCCAGTGGAAATCAGCTGTGACTCTGGTAAAAACAAAAAACAAAACAAGCAACATGCAAGTCGTAAGAGGTTTCTGAGGACCAAAAGATATCACCACTTAAAAGTTCAATCAGCATTAACCCTTCCCTCCCTGTATGAACAATATGTCAGGTAGACCAAATCATTTATCATTACAACTAGAGGCCTGATGCACAAAAGTCGTGCAAGAGTAGGTCTTCCTTCCCCTGGCTGCCAGAACCCACTTCCCTCTGGCACCTGGGACCCGGGCTTCTCTGCTCCAGCCGCCAGCAGGCACCCTATACCTGAACTGGCTTCCCTCTGGCCCCTCCTTTGTCAGGAAGGACTTCCGGAAGACATCCTGTCTAATTAGCATATCACCCCTTTTATTATTATAGATATTTAAGGAGGAGTGAGAAGTAAAGTCTACCTATTTTGCAACTTAAGAGGAATTAGTCAATCTAGGCAAATTTATTATTGGCCTCAAGCATCACCAAAAAAAAGGGATCTTGTACTGTGGGGAAGAGAAGGATTTGTAAGCCCAGGAGTGAGGTCCTGCCTACCAGAGGCTGCTTCTGTGAGGAGACCAGAGGTGAAGCACCAAGCACATGTGTGACCAGGAAGCAAAACCCTCAACAGGGGACTTGGGGAATAAGAAGGAAGGAGGGTACATTCAACTCAAAGTCATTGGACAGGACAGCCCTGCCTGTGCCCTTTAGCAGTCCGGGAGCCCTCGGGGGATGTCCGACTGGAGCGGGCCTAAGCCGCAGTCAGGCATTTTTAACGCCACCTCTGCCACTGCGCTCACCAGCTGTAAGCCCACCTCAGGGCTTCTGGCTGAGCGGCACTCCCCCGTGGGAGCACACTGACCACCAGGGGGCAGCTGCTGTGTTGAGCATCTGCCCCCTGGTGGTCAGTGCCCATCATAGTTACCAGTCGTTCCACTGTTCAGTCGACTTGCATATTACCCTTTTATTATATATATAATGAAAAGTTTACAAGTAAACTCATAGAGATTTCCTGTCCAGAAATGGCAAAAGGCTGGTATGACTATAGGGAAAAGTTGCAAAAAAATTAGTTATAGAATAATAGTGGCCAGGTGCACGAAATTTGTCCACATTAAAAGGGGATTAATTAGAGGAAATATTTTAATATTGCTATTTGCTCTTTCTCTATAATTGAAGTGTCAGGAATAAAAGAAAAGTAGTAAAATGTATATGAAAATCTTCCTCCTGTCAGAGTCTGGGGTGTGCCCAGGGACCCAGAGTCAAGTCCCCGCCCACCCATGGCACCTCAAAATTGTGAGAGACCCAGCTGGCCCCACCCCCATTGGGTGAGATCCAGACCTGGCCAGCCTCACCCTCGTCAGGCTATGCTGGGCAGGGAGCACAGCCTCAGGTCGCCCAGCACACCGTCAGGTTCCCCGACCCGGGGCAGGGCCCACAGCCTGAGGTCCCTCAGCCCAGCATCAGGGCAGGAGGTGCAGCCTGAGGTACCCCAGCCCGGCACCAGGGCAGGGGACACGCCTTGAGGTCCCCTGTCAAGCCCCGCCCGGTGGGGGGCATTGCCTGAGGTTCCCCAGCCTAGCACCAGGGTGGTGGGCAAGGCCTGTGGTCCCCCGGCCAGGCCCAGTGCCATGCAGCCTCAGGTCCCTGCTCTCTTCTAGCCAAGAAGGTTTCTCCTACTCCCGTCCTTAAGCTTCATCCATTTCCCTTCATCTCAGAGCTCTCAGATCCACTTCAACTCCTTTCTCCCTCACAGTTGTTTCAAACTGGTCCCCTTTCTCCACTTCAAATCCATTATCTGCTTCCCTGTTTCTCATCCCAGCCAACAAGTCTCCCATATAGAAATTGAGAAAAGACCAAGGCTGGCATTAAAGTGCCACCTGCTTGTACGTTATGTGGGCTGGATTTCAGGTCTGATCTCAGTCTGCCTGAGTCATTGGGGATGGGATTTTTGATCATCTGTTCCTTCAGAGACAGATGCAACCAGGAAAATAGCAACAGCTTCCCTTTCAGTTTGGTGTCAGCATACACCTCAATTTAGGTAAACCTCTTGGAACCTCTGGTTTTATTTTTAAAATATATTTTTATTGATTTTGGAGAGAAAAAGAGAAGAGAGAAGTAGAAACATCAATGAGGAGAGAGAATAATTTACTGGCTGCCTCCTGCAGGCCTAACACTGGGGATTGAGTCTGCAACCCTGTATATGCCCTTGACCAGAATCGAACCCAGGTACTCTTATCAGCTGAGCCAAACTGGCTAGGGAGGGACTTCTGGTTTTAAACAAAAAGAATTTGACACCAGACATTGAGACATTCTAGAAGAGGATTCCTGAAGCATCCATCTTATATAAAAGCTGCTTTTGAAATTTTTAACCCTATTTTGGCTTCTGTAAATGCTTGCTTGCTTAAATAATAAGGAAAATAAGACTACTCCCATTCCAGAGAGGCCGTAAACTATGCCCCAGACAGAGTTGTCAGTGTTGACACCAGGCCAGGCCTTGAGATATGATCTCATGGCCCCTTCCCAGCAAGCAGGCCTTCTTTCTCAGAAGGCCCGGAAGTCTCATTCCAAATTTGGGAGACAAAGGACTGGAAAAAGTATAAATAGAGAGAGTTTCCTCCATACTGAGGGGCCCAGAATTTGAAAGACACATTTTTCTCTTGGCCTGCCCATAATTAAAATGTAACTCCCCTTTCTCTAAGCCTGGCTTGGTTTTTCTCCAGTCTTCTGTAACATTCCCACAGGCAGCTTCAGACCAGCACTTCAGGGCACTTTGCACGAGGGTATTGACTAAGGGGTATTAATAACCCATTAGGTCAGATTGGGATCCTGGTATCTGTATTTTTTGCAAGCATTTAGATGAGGTAGGGCAAGGCTAACTGAGGGACACCAGCAATAATGAAAGTATGTTTCTTAAAATAACCTGAATCCAAGTGATGATTGGCTTGTGAGGTAAAGTCAAGGCCCTGCTAGAGTCCGCGGGACCCTCGGTGCGGTGCGGACCAGCGGCTCAGTGACTGGCAGCCCGGGCCAGGCCTCAAGGGTATCTCTCCGCGATGTCGATGGCGGCCGGCCGATGACGCAAGCTCACCCTGGTAGCTGGGGCCTGCTCCTTTGAGTGAGTCCCTGAAGCGCGCCTCCAAGAAGAGTCTCTGAAGCCAGTCTCCTACCAGTTAAATGCTTAGTAATGTGAGCCTGGCCTATATATACCACTAGGAGGGTGAATCTCTTTAAGACCTCACCCACCAAAGCTCCTCCCTGGAGGTGGGACTTGAGTGTGAGGGTGGGGATAGAAGGATCTTCAGAAGTCTGGTTGATGGGATCTCCTCTTGTTCCTGCAGGCTACGGAGGACTAACCTTGTTAGTATACATAATCTAATTTGCTCCTTTATAATCCTCCCTTAAACTTCTCACCACTCTTTAATCCCATCTTTTCTGAGGAAGAAACAAATGAAAAAAGTAAAATCTTGCCCTAGATGGTTTGGCTCAGTGGATACAGCCTTGGCCTTCGGACTTAAGGGTTCCAGGTTCAATTCTGGTCAAGGGCACATACCCAGGTTGCAGGCTCAATCCCCAGTG
>NW_005354829.1:1252210-1257140 GCF_000412655.1 Myotis brandtii | reverse complement strand
GAAAGACGGAGAGAAACACTGACCTAAGAGCAACAGTTGGTTCCTCCTGCATGAGCCCAGACAAGGGCCCGGGTCGGGCAAGAGCCTGCAACCAAAGTATGTGGCCTTGTATGGAGTTCAACTCAGACCCTTTGGTCGGCAGATCAACGGAGTATCTACTGAGCCAAACTGGCTAGAGTTCTTATGATTATTTTTTTAAAGGAAAGTGTAGAACACAGCACATAGTTGTCTCATATTGTATTATGGAACAATGCTATGTAATAAAAGGCTAATATGCAAATAGACCCAATGGCAGAACAACCAAACAACTGAACAACCAGCCGCTATGACATGCACTGACCACCAGGGGGCGGGCACGGAACATGGTGGGCATTGGCCATGGTGGCATGGTGGAACGGGGGCGCCAAACCATGGTGGGGTGCTGGTCACTGTCATCAAGACAAGTGGTTACTGAAAATTCTTTGCTCCTGTGCACTGGGCGCTCACACCCACTGCCAGCGCAGGCAACACTCACACCCACAGCTGGAACTGAAGCTGCTGCTTGCAGCCGCTGCCTGCGGCCAGCGCCTGTCCTGATTGCTCAGTGCTCTTAGTGGGTGCAAGTGGTGACTGCTGGCCTCAATTGCCCCTAAAAGCTTCTCCACCTCCCCTTGCTCCTGAGTGGCGACCGGGGAAGCAGTCACTGCTCAAAACTGCTATCAGCCTGTTCCAGCTGGGCCGGTGCTTTCATCACACGGTGGGGCTGCCGGCAGACAGGGGACAAGGGGCCAGGTGGGCCGGGGCGTGGAGAATGGGCCAAGACCCGCCCCTGTGCCCACTGATGTCTCACAGCCCACAGCTCCTTTCAATGTGCACAAATTCGTGTGCTGGGCCCCTAGTTAATATATAATCTGTGTCTATACTTGTGTGTTGTGTATGATTAGGATGTTTTTGGATGGATACAGAAGACACTTAAGGATGGTCAGGCAGGAAAAGGTATAAGGAGGTTGGGTGACCTCTCTCCATGATGAGAGAGCAATTTGCTTTTCAGTGTGTCCTACTTAAGTGATTTTTACTAAATTTATCTATATTGTTCTAATTTTTAAAATGTTTCCCAACAAATAAACCTAAATGATGTTCATTGGAAAATAGCTACAATCCAGGTATTAGTTTTACTCACTAAGGAAAACATTTATCCTACTCCTGTTTGGACACAGCCATTCCTGTGGAGGAAGTCCTCAAGCCACATGATCTCTGGAAGGTCAGTTCTCTCATCGTGGGGACTCCGACACGATCTGTGCATCCAGGCTTCTGGCTCAGGGCCTCATATCGAGTGAGAGCTCATACAACATTTGCTAGATGGCCCTAGCCAGTTTGGCTCAGTGGGTGGAGCATTGGCCTTGAACTGAATGGTCTGGGATTTGATTCTGGTCATGAGTACATACCTTGGTTGCAGGCTGTGTCCCAGGCCCTGATCAGGGCTCCTGAAGGAGACAACCAATGGATGTGTCGCTCACACATCCATGTTTATCTTGGGTTTTGGGCTCTATCCCCAGTGGGGGCCATGCAGGAGGCTGCCAATCCATGATTCTCTTTCAACATTGATATTTCTGTTGGTCTCTCCCTCTCCCTTCCTCTCTGAGATAAATGAAATATATATTTTTTAAAAAGGTAGCTCTGACTCTACCTGTTAACAGAAGTCTCTCCCAATTATGTTTTTTTATGCCATTGTATTTAGACATTAGTTTCAATGATTCATTTTCTAATGAGTCACCTATTTTCAAAATAATAGTGCTTTATATTTCAAACAAATAAATAATATTTTAATTAAAGTAAATATCTTCTTTGTAGGTGAAGTTATTGAACAACTGCTATAGGATTAAGTCAAACTACTGTAAATTCCTATGGTAATATTTTTAGCAGTTCTTATGAAAGATTTTCATTCTCCCACTCATCATTAATGTACATTTCACTAATGTCTACTTGTATTCATGAATCATGGCAAACAGTAGCTTTTCACCTCACAATACATGCATTCTTCTTCACCCCTTGCAGCGAAGTAGGGCCTTACAATGACTTTTAGAAAATGGAAAAAAAGAAAAGTGTGTGTCTCTTCCTGGTGTTGGCCTTCAGTGCTCAGGGTGGCCTTCAATGCTCCCTCTTTCTCTAGTTGTACTGACCCAGTGCTGTGACAACACATGACTGAGGGAGTTAGATCCCTGGGTGGGTAATGGAGCAGCGCCTGCTGGCCTACATTGCACTTTACAACAATAAGCACCTGAGATCACCACAGCATAGCATGGCCATTCTGATCAGTGCAGTGGTCCCTTGTACCTCAATAAATATCACCACAGCATAGCAGGGCCACTCTGATCAGTGCAGTGGTCCCTTGTACCTCAATAAAAGCTCTGAGGAGAAACTTTTCCAGTTATGGAGAGACAAATAGTACAGAGATATGCACAGTAAGACTTTATTTCCAAACATTGTAAACAATACCATACAGGCATACAAACAGAAGCGTGTTCTCAAAGGTTGACAATTTCCCATAAGGTCAAAATGAGCATGTGACCTTGGCAGGTCATACAGTGGTTGGAAAACATAGCTTTACAGCCCTGGCCACTTGGCTCAGTTCCTTGGAATGTCTTGTCACACAACAAAAAGTGGGCAGGTTTGATTCTCAGTCAGGGCACATAGGCTTTGGGTCCAATTCGTGCTCAGGGTGAGTTCAGGAAGCAACTGATGGATGCTTCTCTCTCACATTGATGTTTCTCTCTCTCTGTTTCTCCTTCTCTCTCTCTCTCTCTCTCTATCAGTAAACATCATCAGGTGATGATTTTATTTTAAACATTTTTTTTATTGATTTCAGACAGTAAGAGGGAGAGTTAGGGACATCAACGATGAGAGAGAATCCTTGATAGGCTGCCTCCTGCGCACCCCACTCTGTGGATTGAACCCAAAACCTGGGCATGTGCCCTGACTGGGAATCAAAATGAACCGAGACCTTCTGATTCATAGATCGATGCTCAACCACTGAACCACTCCATCTAGGTGCAGTTGAGAAATTTAAAACAAAGGTATGTTTACAGTTGTTGGCAGGCAAAAGTTTATTCTCTTGTTATTTGTTATTAATTACTGTACATATTTGTAACACTATTGTCAACCTGCTTTTGCTCAGCCCTGCACATGAAATTGTTATAAAACATGAGACACAAAGCAAGACATTTAGAATTCCCAAAAACATTACATGGAAAATAACAAATAGTAAATAGAATATGTTTCTTATGGAAACTTCTGACTTAGGTCAGTCAAATCTACAGCACAGCCTCCCCAGAACTCAGCAAATGCAGCACAAACTGCAAGGACACCCTTGCCTAGGGAACCAGGGTGTGTTACCACACAAAGCCAGAGGAGGAAGCCCTGGCGGTGGGCTTCATATCTGGAAAATCCTGCTCACAATGTCAAAGGTGGTGATCAGCTTGCACAGGCAGGGTGGAAGGCACCCAAAATTGGTTTCAAATGTTCACACTGATGATGACTCCCCACGTATCAGAAGAGTATGACAAAGTATATTACTCACATGGTGACATTTTGGGGGAGAGAAGGGTAGATATTAGAATAGATCCCAGAAGGACTGAGAGCACAGGGAAAAGGGTCTAGCTTGTGGTGTTCATGTTGGTTACTGGGTGCTGTTGTTGGGAGCCTGCTGGCACTGATAGAAACTTGCTTGATTGGAACTTCCCCCCTGCCCCCAAGGATGGAGCACCTGGACTTTCTCATTAGCTCTCCCAGGTGTAAGGTCAGGGAGGAGAGAAGGGTGAGTCCTTAACACTTTCAACATTCAAACATCAAAAGAGGAATCAGGATTTTGATACTAAGTATTCCTTTCAATAAAAAGGGAAGAAAATAAGCAAACAAAATTCCCCCCAAGTTGTTCATCACTTCACTCTGATTGTAAGGGATTCTGAAGAAAGTCCAATGGAGAAATAAGGCATAAGTTTCTCTGTAAAGGTATCACGGAATCCATCCAAGAATGACCTGCTCTTCAAATTATAAAATGAAACCTCTCCCAACTCATAGTCCAGAAAAACGCCAATCTTATGTTGCCCTGCACAGAAAATGTGGAGTACATTAGTCTTCTGCTGATATTGCCAGCATCCATTGCTTGGGGATGGTGATCTGAGAGTATTTCTGAGGATAGATTCCTTACACACACCTAAGAAACAATCACCTGTGCCTCTTATTTCTACCTGCCAAAAATGCCTGCCAGCATCAAATCCCTCAGAACTCAGGACAGCTGGGGAAGAAGTAAGTGCCTGGGGATTAGGAAGACCATCTGCTGTACAATATGTCACACTTTTTCTATCTCTTGAGATAATGAGACTTAGATGGGCAGTTTCAGGATCCAGCGTCAAATCTACCTGAAATATACGGATCATTTTATGCAGGCCTAAGTAATGTGGGGGGAGAGTGAAAATCTCCTTTGGTAATTCACATGAAAACACTGCTGGGGTCTCTAGGTTTCCATACCCGTTGTGGATCCTTTCAATACCTGTGAGTAAATCCTCATCTGTCTGCAAACACTTCTCTTCTATTTTACTTAACAGAATGTTTAGCCTGAACATATGGTATGAAATTTGCTTTCCATTTTCAATTAGTTTTTCTTCAACATCATTCTCTTCTATAAGCAGATCATTATCAATTTCATCTCGCTCTCTTTCCAATAAAAACTTAAGTTCTTTACATTCATAGTCCAATTCCTCCCTCCATTTTCCCATCTTTCTCTTTACTTCACAAGTATTTGCAACTTGTTTTTTATATACAGTTTCATCACTTTCAAGGCTGTTAGTGAGGACCCCAATGTGCCTTTTGAGCATCCCCCGGTGACTAGCTGCTGCTTCCTCAATGGGGATCAGGGGCTGATCCGGGGGGTCTAAGGAGCCCTTGCACTGGG
>NW_005354829.1:1247902-1251854 GCF_000412655.1 Myotis brandtii | reverse complement strand
ACTCCCTTCAGTCAGTGTGATCCTCCAGGAGCGAGGAAAAGTGAGAAGCTGAGGTCTGCTCAGGCCTCCCTCTCTGTGCAACTCAGTAGGAGCTTCCAAGAAGAGTTCCAGTGGCCAGCTGATGTGTAGTCTTCCTGTCACCTTCTCCTGTATATAATGTCAGGTTCCCCAAGTGAAGATCAGCTGTGGATTCTGGTCAAAAACCAAGCAACACACAAGTCATAAGTAGTTTCTGTGGACAAAAAGATATCACCATTAAAAGTTCAGTCAGCATTAACCCTTCCCTCCCCATATGAACAGCATGTCAGCTAGTCCAAATCAGTTATTATGACAATATTTAAGGAGGAGTTAGAAGTAAAGTCTACCTATTTTGCAACTTAAGAGAAATTAGTCAATCTAAGCAAATTCATCATTGCCCTTGACCATCACAAAAAAAGTGATCTTGTGCTGTGGGGAAGAGACAAGGATTTGTAAACCAAGAGCGAGGTCCTGCCTACCAGAGGACGCTTCTTTGTGAAGTCCCCAGGTGAGTCACCGTCACCATGTCAGAACAAGATGCAAAACCCTCAACAGGGGACTTGGGGAATAAGAAGGAAGGAGGGTACATTCAACTCAGTCATTGGACAGGACAGCAGTGAGATTCACTTCAAAGTGAAAATGACATCACACCTCAAGAAATCCAAAGAATCATGCTGTCTAAGATGGGGAGTTCCAATGAACTGGCTCAGGTTTCTCTTGGAGGGTCAGAGAAATGCTGATAATCACACTTCAAGAGAACTGGGAATGGAGGAGGAAGATGTGAGTGAAGTTTGTCAGGAACAACAGCAGGTCATTCAATGGTTTAGATATTCTTTTTCTTTTCCCTCAATCTTTTCTTATTGTTAAAAATAGTACCTTAATAATTGGGTGGTCAAAATGGAATTGATAAGTGACCCTCCCCCACTCGTCTCTTTAAAACCTCTGGTAATTTGAATTCTAGTGCCCATTATTCATTATTTTTTTTAATATACTTTATTGGTTTTTTACAGAGAGGAAGGGAGAGGGATAGAGAGCCAGAAATCGAACCTGGGACCCTTGAGTCCGCAGGCTGACGCTCTATCCACTGAGTCAAACCAGTTAGGGCGTCCATTATTCATTATTGTTGATTTTCATTGTGCTGAGTTTTGGTGATCAAGCCTCAGCCTCCTTCATATTACCCTCTCCTTTTGAAATAGTACGTGTGTGCACAGGGAGGCCACCCTTTTCAGTACTGTGCATTTTGATGCTTGTGATAAATTAAGACTCTCTTTTAGAAATATATAATGAAAAGTTTACAAGTAAACTCATAAAGATTTCCTGCCCAGAAATGGCAAAATGTTGGTACGACTATAGGTAGAAATTGCAAAAGAGGTTACTTATAAAATATGGGTTCTTCATACATGAAGTCATAAGATTTTCTCTCCTATTCTGAATACCTAGAATATTCTATGATTTACTTTTTTAAAAATTAACCATTTGAATTCCATTTCAGTGTTTCTCTGCTCTCTTCTAGCCAAAAATGTCTCTTCTACTTCCTTCCTTAAGCTTCATTCATGTCCCTTCATCACAGAATTCTCAGATCCACTTCATCTCCTTTCTTCCTCACAGTTATTTCAAACTGGTCCCCTTTCTCCACTCCAAATCCAACATCTGCTTCCCTGTTCCCACATCCCATCCCCACCCAACAAATCTCCATTGAGATAAATTGAGATTGAGAAAAGACCAAGGCTGGCATTAAAGTGCCATCTGCTTGTAGGTTATATGGGCTGGACTTCAGGTCTGATCTTAGTCCGCCTGAGTATTGGGGATTGGATTTTTGATTATTGGTTCCTCCAGAGACAGATGTAACCAGGAAAATAGTAACTGCCTCCCTTTCGGTTTGGTGTCAGCATACACATCAATTTAGGGAAACCTCTTGGAACCTCTGGTTTTATTTTTTAAATATATTTTTATTGATTTCAGAGAGAAAAAGAGAAGAGAGAGATAGAAACATCAATGTTGTAGAAACATCAATGAGGAGAGAGAATAATTTACTGGCTGCCTCCTGCAGGCCTAACACTGGGGATTGAGTCTGCAACCCTGTATATGCCCTTGACCAGAATCGAACCCAGGTACTCTTATCAGCTGAGCCAAACTGGCTAGGGAGGGACTTCTGGTTTTAAACAAAAAGAATTTGACACCAGACATTGAGACATTCTAGAAGAGGATAACCACAGGCAACTTCAGACCAGTACTTCAGGGCACTTTCCAGGTGCAGATAGACATTAAGTCACCTCTTAGGTCAGATTGGGATCCTGGTATCTGTATTTTTAGCAAGCATTTTGATGAGGTAGGGCAAGGCTGAGGGGCACCAGCAATAATGAAAACACGTGTCTTAAAATAACCTGAATCCAAGAGATGTTTGGCTTATGAGGTAAAGTCAAGGCCCTGCTAGAGTAGCCACCAAGAAAGCCAAGGGTGGGAGCAATACCTCCATGGCTCTCAGTTTGGTCCCACCCAGTATCATCCCCACTCCCAGCTTACCTGGAGCCTGCTCCTTGGAGTGAGTCCCTGAAGTGTGTCTCCAAGAAGAGTCTCTGAAGCCAGTCTCCTACCAGTTAAATGCTTAGTAATGTGAGCCTGGCCTATATATACCACTAGGAGGGTGAATCTCTTTAAGACCTCACCCATCAAAGCCTCCTCCCTGGAGGTGGGACTTGTGGGCGAGGGTGAGGGTAGGAGGATGTTCAAAAGTCTGGTTGATGGGATCTCCTCTTATTCCTGAAGGCTAGGAGGGACTAACCTTGTTAATATGCATAATCTGATTTACACCTTTGTAATCCTCCCTTGAATGTCTCAACACCCTTTATCCCATTTGGGCTGAGGAGTAAACTGAAATGAAAAGTAAAATCTTGCCCTAGCGGTTTTGGCTCAGTGGATAGAGCATCAGCCTGCGGACTGAAGGGTTCCAGGTTTCATTCTGGTCAAGGGCACATACACAGGTTGCAGGCTCAATCACCAGTGGGGGGCGTGCAGGAGGCAGGTGATCAATGATTCTCTCTCATCATTTATGTTTCTATCTCCCTCTCCCTTCCTCTCTGAAATCAATAAAAATATATTTAGGCTCCTCCTCGGGGCCTGTGTTTCTGGAGCCTCTAAGCCAAAGAGCTTGTTTGGGGAGCGGGGTGCCCCCTCTACCAGAGTGGTGTGGGTGCGCTGGGCAACCCCTGGCATCTGCATGTGAGTTGATTGCCGGTGGGACCAACTGGGGGGCGGGCACTGCAGCTGGACGGAGGCCACAGGGGTAGTGGCTGTTTATACTGGGCGCCCGGGCGTGGCCTGCGCCCACCCGATGTTTACATGTGTGAGCGGCAGTGGGGTCCCTGCCTGGCGCCCACTCGAGAGCCTGCGGAGTCCCTCGGAGGAGGTGCTAGTCCTGGTCCCACCCCGCATGCCTTACGCCTCGCCCGCAGCCGCCCGGACACACGCAGTGGCCACAGATCCCGCACCCACTCGGGATCGCCGTACACTTACACTTTTTTTATTCCCAGACGCGTGTCCCCTCCAGCCCCGACCTGGGGTCAGTAACTTATTTGCCCCGCTTCGCGGAGGCTCCTCTGGGTTTGTCCTCAGATGGTCTGTGGGTGTCTTTCAGAAAATGGTTATTTTATATGATTTGTCATGGAATTTGTTCTAATAAATCATTCTATCACGTGGCAGCCTCCGGCGGCGGCGCCGTGGCCTTGTTTCTCGGTGGCGGCGTGTGGCTGGGCAGGGAGTCCCTTCCTGGGACGGAAACTCCCATTTGACCCCCAAGCCCCGGGGACACTGCAATGCAGGGGCATCGCCACCAGGGGGCAGCCGAGGCCAGAAGGCAGAGTGGAAATTTCCGGAGATTTGCTCCTCCAAGAGAAAAGCTATTTTATTCCAACGGGTCCAGAGGGCAAAGCCCAGA
>NW_005354829.1:1242779-1247694 GCF_000412655.1 Myotis brandtii | reverse complement strand
TTTTCCATTCAATTTTAGGGAAAGTGGAAAAGAGAGGGAAAGACAGAGAGAAACATTGATGTGAGAGAAACAATAGGTTCCTCCTGCATGAGCCCAGACAAGGGCCCAGGTGGGGGAAGAGCCTGCAACCAAGGTATGTGGCCTTGATTGGAGTTGAACTTGGACCCTTTGGTCCACAGATTGACAGACTATCCACTGATCCAAACTGGCTAGATCTCTTAAAATTATTTTTTAAGAGGAAAATGTACAACACAGCACATAGTAGTCTCACATTATATTATGAAACTATTAAAATCTAATGAGTGTCTATATGCTTATATATTGCAAATGATTAGTATTTTTTTTTTTTTTGGTAGATATGATGACTAGAACTGTGAGCCAAGGTGTTTTTCCCCAAGGTCACGTCTCCCATCTCGGAAGAATGAGCTACACAGACCAGAAGATTTAAGGAAAAGTATGGAAAATGTATTACAAGCAGATTCACACTCCCTGCAAGGGGAGTGGGACCCAATAGTGCGCTGCCCGGTAAAGCCTTGCAGTCCAGGGGTATATACTGGTATTTGCAACAAGCCATCTGTATGTCCATCTGTGTCGTCACCAGATTGATTCTCTGAATTGTTTTTGCCCAGCAACAGCCCTGACTTTCCCTGTTTCTATGTGTTCTTTCTCTGTTCCTACGCTGAACTTTTTCTGTTTCTATGTGTTCATACGTCTTGGTTACTGCAGGCCCTCCCTTGGTTTCCCATGCCTCCTGCTTTGAGTCCACAAACATTTCATGGTTTCTGCTGGGTTGGTTCCTGTGGTTCGGCTGCTCAAACTGCCATGTCTGCCCCCGCCTATGTTTCACCTGCCTTTGTTTTCCACTGGACCCTGCCCTACCTGCCTGCATTTCAACTTAACCCTCTCCCATACAGAAGACAGGTAAGGATGGGCAGGCAGGAAAGGTATAAGGAGGTTGGGTGACCTCTCTCCAAGGTGAGAGCGCAATTTGCTTTCCAGTGTGTTCTACTTAACAAGTGATTTCTATTAAATTTATCTATATTGTTCTAATTTTTAAAATGCTTCCCATAAAATAAACCTAAATGATGTTCATTGGAAAATAGTTACAATCCAGGTGTTAGTTTTGCTCACCCTGTTTGGACACAGCCATTCCTGTGGAGGAAGTCCTCAAGCCACATGATCTCTGTTGTCTGGAGGGTCAGGTCCCTCATAGTGGGGACTCTGGTGTGATCTGTGCACCCAGGCTTCTGTCTCAGGGCCACACATCTACTGAGAGCTCATAAAATGTTTGCTGGATGGCCCTAGCCGGTTTGGCTCAGTGGATGGAGCATGAAGATTCCGGGGTTCGATTCTGCTCATGGGTAGATTCCTTGGTTGCAGGCTTTATCGCAGGCTCTGGTCTGGGCTCTGAAGAAGGCAACCAATGGATGTGTCCCTCTCACATCGATGTTTACCTTTCTCTGTTTCCCCTCCCGCCACCCACCCCTTTCACTCTCTCTGAAAATAAATGGGGGGGAAAAAGTTTGCTGGATGCATAATTCAATGATATCTCTAAGTGGGATTAATGAGATCAGAGAGACCTGGTTAGAAATGCAGATCTGACTGTTTCCCGCCTCCCCTGCAGATGGTTTTGTCAGGAGCAATGGGCAGATAATATGAGTGTCTCTATCCCAACCAAACCAAGGGCTTGCTATTACGCCCATAGGGAAGCCTGGATGGCTGCTACCCCCAGGCTGCTTGGTAGAATATCAGTGCAGCGCAATGAAGGTGTAACTGTCTGGCAGAACCTGTTCTTCCGGGGAGGCCTGGGCTGAAGAACCAAAGATGTGATCTGAGCATGGAGCCATGATAAGAAACCTGGGAATTCCACACTTTTTTTAATCCTTACCTGAGGGTATGCTTAGTGAGGGTATGCTGTGCTTGGGGGGGGAGGGGGGGAGGGAGGGAGGGAGAGAGAGAGAGAGAGAGAGAGAGAGAGAGATTCTGACTGGGGATGGAATGAACCCAAAACCTGCATGTATGCCTGACCAGGAATTGGACCCATAATGGGATGATGCTTCAAGCAATTGAGCCACCTGGCAAGGGCAAAACATTTTCATAACAGAACTGGTGTATTAACTCAGTAATGTTCAATTACATTTTAAGTGGTAGATTCAAACCCAAAAGATCTGCTTAAAGAGGTTGGGTCTTGCCCTGAGCAGTGTGGGTCAGTAGATTAGAGTAATAATCCCATACACCAAAAGGTTGTTGGTTTGATCTCATATAAAGGTAAACTCCTATATTTCCAATTAGATCCCAGTCATGGTGTATATGAGAAGCAACGAATCAGAGTTTCTCTCACATCGATGTTTTTCTCTCTCTCTTTCTAAAATCAATAACCATGTCTTCAGGTGAGGTTTAAAAAATAAGAAAGAAAAATATCTGACTTATTATTATTTGTTTTTAAACCTTACCCTAGGATATTTTTCCACGGATTTTTAGAGAGAGAGGGAAAGGCAGAGAGAAACATTGATGTGAGAGAAAAACACATCAATTGGTTGCCTCTTGCACAAGCCCCAGCCAGGGCCAACCTGGGAGGCGCCTAAAACTAAGGTATGTGCCATTTAGTGAAATCAAATCCAGGACCCATTGGTTTGGGGGTTATTCAATGTTTTAGATATTCTTTTCCTTTTCTTTTCCCTCAATCCTTTCGTATTGCTAAAAATAGTTCTTTTGTAATGTGGTGTTCCAAATGAAATGGAAAAGTGACCCCTGCCCCTTCCTGACACTTTTTTTCTTTTGACAGACAACTGTTTAGTTTTTATTTCATAATCATAAACTTAACTCTGCAATCCAGCTAGACTGGGAAGGGGTAGGGAAATTATGGAACCCAATAAACTGGCAAGAGCACAAAGATTATGGAACATTCCAAGCAAATCGGGGTGAAGGGGTGCTCTCCTGAGCTACAGAAGGAATGGTCTGGTGGTTAAGATAAAACACAAGTCAAATTTATTAGAGTTGCCCACAGTCAGCAATGGTGATCTTCTTGCTGGTCTTGCCATTCCTGGACCCAAAGCGCTCCATGGCTGTCACAATACCCATGCCTTCCCTCACCCGGCCGAAGACCACATGCTTGCCATCCAACCACTCCGTCTTGGCCGTGCAGATGAGAAACTGGGAGCCGTTTGTGTTCGGTCCAGCATTTGCCATGGACAAGATGCCAGGACCTGTATGTTTCAGCATGAAGTTCTCATCCTCAAATTTCTCCCCATAGATGGACTTGCCGCCTGTGCCATTATGGCGTGTGAAGTCACCACCCTGGCACATAAATCCCGGAATAATTCTGTGAAAGCAGGAACCTTTGTACCCAAATCCCTTCTCCCCAGTGGTCAGAGCACGGGAGTTTTCTGCGTCTTTGGAACTTTGTCTGCAAACAGCTCCAAGGAGACGCGGCCCAGGGGCTCGCCGTCAGCGGTGCTGCGAAGTACACGGTGGGGTTCACCATGGCTGCTCACGGGTGGCTTCGGGGCGGCGGCGTCTGCAAAGCCCTGACACTTTAAAACCTGTGGTAATTTGAATTCTAGTGCCCATTATTCATTATTGTTGGTTTTCACTGTGCTGAGTGTTGGTGATCAAGCCTCAGCCTCCTTCATATCGCCCTCTCCTTTTGAAATATTACATGTGTGCACAGGGAGGCCACCCTTTTCAGGACTGTGCATTTTGAGGCTTGTGATAAATGAGGTGGACCAATGCAAGTGTTCATAATACTTCTAATTGGCCCAGAAGTTCTAGCATGTGATTGCTTCACTCCTGGACTATGACTTTCAGTGGGAGGTGGGAGTTTTTCAGTGAACTGAACTGTGGAATTATGACTTTTCATCAGCTTGAAGCTACTTTTAAAATCTGAAGGTCTGACCAAAAGAAGAGGAATATCAAGTTGGAATCAAGATGACAGATAAGGTGAGAGTAAGACTAACTCCAAAGACACTTTACTGAAGAGAAAGCATTTCAATAGTAAAGAAAATCTTGTCAGAATGCCGGAAGCCAGTTCCAGCATGTCATAATTGCAAGAGTTTCATCAAAAGGTTGATGGAACTTGGGGACTCAACAAGGGCTGAGTCACATATGTTATCACCTGTTGGGGATGGCTAAAGGCATTTCCCCAAACCTGAAAAGGGATGATTGCTTGCTGCCAGACAGCTCAGGGCATCTTAATCTACATGTTATTGCCTCCTACTGGCCAAACACCTGAACAGCCGTAGGCTAATTCTTCCATTCTGACAATGCCTCTGTATATGAAACCCTGACCCTTTGAAGTGTATTTCTTGGCCTCGCCTCAGGAAAAATTGTGTTAATAAAAAGAATGGGGTCCTGAGACAAGGAGATCTTAGTTTCCTTTAAACTAGGCTCCTCTGACCCCAAATGCCTTTCAAAATTATATTTCGTCTCTGGACTCCTATTTAATCTACTCACAGCCTTCTCCAGATTTCCTGAACCCTTCTCGATGCTGGAACAAGAACTCCGGCATCAGAAGATCCAAGAAAAGTTTTAATTTTCACCAGCATCTAATAAATTTATTCATGCAGAAGAATGTGCAACAGAACACAGCTCTTTTTTATTTTATTTGTACATTTCAGCCTGGGATAAGACTTTGTATATCAGCTTCATCAAAGTAAACAAAATATTTAGGGGGAAAAAGTGATCTTGACCAGGGAGCTCAGTTGGCTGGAGCATGGTGCAGATGTGTCAAGGTTTCATGTTCAGTTCATGCCCAGTGCCCAAGCAATAATCGAGGAATGAATAAACAAGTGGAACAAATCTCTCTCTCTCTCTCTCTCCCCCCCATTCCATAACTCTAAAAGCCAATTAATAAAAATATATATATATACATATATATATACATTTATATATATATATACATATATATATACATTTA
>NW_005354829.1:1230887-1242648 GCF_000412655.1 Myotis brandtii | reverse complement strand
ACATATATACACATATATATATTATAAAAAGTGGCCTGTGTGGCTCAGTTGGTTGGAGTGTTGTCCCATGAACCACAAGGTCACAGGTTCCATCTGGGGTTGTGTCATGTAAGGGAGGCAACTAATCCAGGTATTTCCCTTACATTGATCTGGCACTCTCTCTCCATCTCAAAAAAAAGAAAAATACTAGTAGATATCATACAACTGTTGGAGGGACTATACCATTATTTGTGAGGAAGTTTTGCCAGATAAATGAATGTAAATCTCATCAGAGTTCTAAACCATCTATTTATAGACAATATAAGGCAGCGGTTCTCAACCTGTGGGTCTCAAACCCTTTGGCGGTCGAACGACCCTTTCATAGGGGTCGCCTAAGACCATCCTGCATATCAGATATTTACATTACAATTCATAACAGTAGCAACATTACAGTTATGAAGTAGCAAAGAAAATAATTTTATGGTTGGGTCACAACATGAGGAACTGTATTTAAAGGGCCAGAAGGTTGAGAACCACTGATAAAAGGGATTGAGAAAACTCAGTCGAATAATCTGGTCAATTTAACCTGTCAACTTGATTGGGCCACTGGATAGTCAGGTAGCAGCTGAAACACTAATTCTGGGTGTGACTGTGACGAGATTTCTGGGAGAGATTAGTATTTGAATCTGTGGATGAGCAAAGCAGACAGCCCTCCACATGTCAGTGGGCAACATCCATCACTGACGGCCTGAAGAGAACAAGCACCTGGGAAAGTCGCATTCACTCTGCTAGACTGAATGCACCAGCACATCCACCTCCTGTCCTGGGTGCACCTGGTTCTCAGACCCACACTGGAATCTGTACTGTCTCTTCTCTGACTCAGGCCTTCACAGTGCAGTTGACTAAAAGCCATAGAAGTCAGTTATTTTGTATGTATAAATCTAATTTCATTTCATTTTGAAATCTTTGATCAAATTTCAGTTGGAAGTTGGATATTTGAGGATTAAAAAAACCTTGTTGATAATTATGTTATACCGAGGTAATGAATGGCATTAGTGGTATGTAAATTGCCCTGGCCAGGTAGTTCAGTTAGTCCCAATAAGCCAAAGTTTCAGATTAAAGCCGAGGTCAGAGCACTTTACAAAGAGCAACCAACAAATACATGACTGAATGGAACCACAAAATAAAATCAATGCCTCTTTCTCATTCCCAATCTCTCACTCTCTCTTTCTCTCTCTGCCTTGCCCCATCCTCTCACTCTTTATAAGAAAATAAGTTAAAAAAAGAAAATTACTTTAAAAATTTTAATGTAGAAGTATGTAAATTAAGAGTCTCTTTTAGAAATATATAATGAAAAGTTTACAAGTAAACTCAGAGATTTTCTGCCCAGAAATGGAAAAAGGCTGGTACGACTGTAGAGAAAAGTTGCAGAAAGCTTAGTTATAGAATATAGGTTCATCATAATGACTTCATAAGACTTTCTCTCCTATTCTGAATACCTAGAATATTCTATAATTTACTTTTTAAAAACCTAACCATTTGAATTCCATTTCAGTGTTTATCTGCTCTCATTTAGCCAAGGTTTCTCCTACTCCCTTCCTTAAGCTTCATCAACTTCCCTTCATCCATTTCCCTTCATCTCAGAGCTCTCAGATCCACTTCAACTCCTTTCTCCCTCACAGTTGTTTCAAACTGGTCCCCTTTCTCCACTCCAAATCCATCACCTGCTTCCCTGTTCCCACATCCCATCCCACCCAACAAATTTCTCATAAGAGATTGAGAAAAGACCAAGGCTGGCATTAAAGTGCCATCTGCTTGTAGGTTATATGGGCTGGATTTCAGGTCTGATTTCAGTCTGCCTGTGTCATTGGGGATGGGATTTTTGATCATCTGTTCCTCCAGAGACAGATGCAACCAGGAAAATAGCAACAGTTTCCCTTTCAGTTTGGTGTCAGCATACACATCAATTTAGGTAAACCTCTTGGAACCTCTGGTTTTATTTTTAAAATATATTTTTATAGATTTCAGAGAGAAAAAGAAAAGAGAGAGAGAGAGAGAGAAACATCAATGATGAGAGAGAAACATTTATTGGTTGCCTCCTGCAAGCCCAACACTGGGGATGGAGGTATATGCCCTTGACCAGAATCAAACTCGGGCACTCTATCCGCTGAACCAAACCAGCTAGGGAGGAACCTCTGGTTTTTTGTTGTTGTTTTGTTGTTGTTGTTTGTTTTGTTTTGTTTTGTTTTTTTACCATTGAACTTGTTTTAATGTTTCTTCACAAATGGTGAAAAATACTAAAGTACAGACAAGGAATAATCATAATGTTGTGGCCAACATTATAAATATGGAATTATAAATTTAAAACACTTTCTGGTTTAAAAAATAAATCTGGTAGTCAACGCAGCTTGCAGGGTCTCTGCATCTAGTAGGGCCGGTCTCTGCGTTCCTGACGGTGTTCACCTTTTTGCATGAATGGACCTCTGCATTGTTAAATACAAAATGCTTAAGGTGAAGTTTCTTTTTAAAAAATATAATGCCCTGCATTTTGCTTGCTTTCAAGTATTTCTGTTTCTCAGCCATCTGAATTAACTGAGAGAGCAAATTGAAAAGAACCTGGAGTGGTAAGAATATTGTTTGTACTTAGAAGAGTTACTGGCTGCCAGGCACTGCTATGGGAACCCAGGACTGAGGTTTTAAAGTTAACAACATGTGGTCAGGCTTATCACTGGGAATCAGATAACACAGATCACCCAAGGAAGCAGAAGCAAAGAGACTGACCTGGTAGGAGGATAGGATGGTGGTGCCGTGACTGGCTGCATGGGGTAGCTCCCAGGTACCTGGGGATAACTGTAGTTACTCTGTCCATATCCCAGGCTGGGCTGGTTGTAACCCCCCGTGCTGGATTGAGGTTGACTGGTCTCAGCGGGTTTGTTACCATCCTGTGGTCTTGCAGGTGCAGTGGTTGCCGGCTGTTGCCCATAGGCTGAGTAAGCAGGCTGCGTGCCATACGCAGACTGAGCTGCATAGGAGGCCTGGGTGGTAGTGACCGTAGCAGTGGTGGTATCATAAGCACCAGTGCCATACCCCTGGACAGGCTGACTGTAGGCCTGGGGGGCAGCTGGAGTAGTATAACCTGTGGGAGGCTGTCCATAAGAAGTCGCATAGGCTGTCTGCCCATAGGTAGCAGTGGTCTGAGCCTGGGTATAGCTGACATCAGTGGGCTGTCCATAGGTTCCATAACTTTGCTGCCCATATGCCTGCGTGGTCTGTGCATATCCTTGAGTGGGCTGGGCGGTGTAAGCACTGTAGCCCTGCTGGGCTGCAGCTTGGCTGTAGGTACTGTAATCCGTGGACGCCATTTTCTCTCCTTCCTCCTCGTTCTCTCAACGTCTGTCTGGAACCTCTGGTTTTAAACAAAAATATTTGACACCAGATAATGAGATATTCTAGAAGAAGATTCCCACAGGCAGCTTCAGACCAGCACTTCAGAGCACTTTGCACTTATAGATATTCATCACCCCTTAGGTCTGGTTGGGATCCTGGTATCTGTATTTTTAGCAAGCATTTAGATGATGTGCATTTAGGGCAGTGATGGCGAACCTATGACACGTGTGTCAGAGGTGACACGCAAACTCATTTTTTTTTGTTGATTTTCTTTGTTAAATGGCATTTAAATATATAAAATAAATATCAAAAATATAAATCTTTGTTTTACTATGGTTGCAAATATCAAAAAATTTCTATATGTGACACGGCACCAGAGTTAAGTTAGGGTTTTTCAAAATGCTGACACGCCGAGCTCAAAAGGTTCACCATCACTGCCCTAGGTAGTACCCTTGCTGGTAAACTCTCTTTTGGCTTATTCCCAACGAAAAGGCAACTCAAGGTAAAAACCATTCCACTGAACCCTGGGCCTCCCAAGGGGAACACAACCCACTAGCTCCATAATGGCACTGATCTCCGCCAACTCGACTTCCGTCCTCAGGGCTGGGAGTGTGCCGAATATGGGCAGCCTCTACGTCTCATCAGAAGAACCCAAGGAAATAATAAGGAATGATCAACACTTTCTAAGGGCTTGCTATGTGCTGGCTCTGTGCCAAGCACTTTATATACATTATCTCACTTAATACCAAGTGACATAAAATAAAGCTCACATGAGAAAAAGGCCATGCCACTCATTCATGCTAATCCAGTCCCTCAGCCTCTGTGAGTGACTCGCTCTTGGACGGAAGCTGTGTTCTGGGCCTGCTGCACTCCCAGAATCCCTAGGTGTCTCAGCGGCTCAGAGTGCGCAGCTGGGGCCCACGTGGGGAGGATTTATCGCTCACAGGCCTTCTGTCATTAACAGAGATAAATCCAGGTATTGTCATTACGGTAATGGCCTCTGTGACTAAGAGGAGTTAAATAGAAAGTCAGCGAATGTCAGATATCTTGAAAAATCTATTCACCATGAAGTCACCTTCTAATGTGTTTGGTGGAAACAATAACATCCATTTTCACTCCAGACACTGCTCTCTGTGGTAAATAATATCACGAGGTGCCTCTATCCTGTAAGTCCCCAGAAACTGTTTCTAATTATTGTCAGAGGCATGTCAATTACCAACAGAGCCTCCAGGCAGCCCTCGATGTGGCTCTGATTAGAAACATGTTTTACTTCCATTTCTTCAGATGTTTCTATCTCCCTCTCCCTTCCTCTCTGAAATCAATAAAAATATATTTTAATAATAATAAAAGTAAAATCTTTGCTTCCTTTCCAACTTGGGCCTGGCATAATGGCTCCAGCAAAGAAGGGTGGAGAGAAGGGCCTTTCTGCCCTCAAGGAGGTAGTGACCACAGAACACACCATCAACAACACAAGATCTCTCACCATGGATTGGGTTTCAAGCAATACATGAACTATATCTGCATGTTGATGTGAAAAACAAAACAAAAATCTGTAGATATATTTTTTTGTAAAAAGAAAATTGTAGGGAGCATTTGATATCTTGCTTCACAGCAATGGTCAACGTTTTGGGCTCAAATAAATGCTTATAAATTATTTACTTATTTTTTGTTAATCCTCACCCAAGAATTTTTTTCCATTGAATTTTAGAGAAAGTGGAAGAGAGAGGGAAAGACAGAGAGAAACATTGACGTGAGAGAAACAACAATAGGTTCCTCCTGCATGAGCCCAGACAAGGGCCCTGGTGCGGGAAGGGCCTGCAACCAAAGTATGTGTCCTTGATTGGAGTTGAACTCCGACTCTTTGGTCTGCAGATCGATGAGCTATCCACTGAGCCAAACTTGCTAGAGCTCTTATAATTATTTTTTTAAAGGAAAGTGTAGAACACAGCAAAAAGTAGTCTCATATTATATTATGAAACAATCCTATATAATGAAAGGCTAATATGCAAATATACCAAACAGTGGAACAACGGAAAACCAAACAACTGGTGGTTATGACGTGCACTGACCACCAGGGGGCATGGGAGGAACATGGTGGGCATGGGCAGCAGGTGGCAGAGGGCAGAATATGGCTGGCATCAGCTGTGGTGGGATACTGGAGCAGATGAGCAGGGTGCCAGACCAAGGCGGAGCGCCAGTTGCTGTCATCAGGGTGAGCTTCTGATGATTACTGAAAATTGTTTGCTCCCATGCTCTGGGGGCAGGTGCCCTACACACTGTAGTCCCGCCCAGGACTCACACCTGCTACTGGAGCCGTCCATGCTCACACCCACTGCCACTGCCCAGTGCGGCCCCTATCGCTCAGTGCCATCAGTGGCTGTGAGCTGCTTCAATACCAGCAGCAGGTGGGAGTGAGGCGTGGCCAGCAGCGGGTGAGAAAGGTGGCTGCTGACCCCAATTGCCCCTCAAGGTTTCTCCACGTCCCCCTGATCCTGAGGAGCGATTAGGGCAGCAGCCATCCCTCGCAACCGCTGTCAGATGCTGGTCCTAATAGCTCCATGCTGTCACTGGGTTTGAGCAGGGTGGGCGCAGTTAGCAGGGGGGAGAATCTTCAGTGTGAGTGGGGGCTGCAGGGCAGACAGGGGACCAGGGAGGTGACAGGAGGGGCCAGGCTGAGGGGGGGGGGGAGGATGGCACAAGCCCCGTCCCTGTGCCCACCATGACCTCCCAGCCCACAGTTCCTTTCAACGTGCATGAATTTGTGCACTGGGCCCCTAGTTAATATATAATGAGTGTCTATGCTTGTGTATTATGTATGATTAGGATGTTTTTGGATGGATACAGAAGACACTTAAGGATGGTCAGGCAGGAAGAGTATAAGGAGGTTGGGTGACCTCTCTCCAGGTGAGAGAGCAATTTGCTTTTCAGTGTGTCCTACTTAACAAGTGATTTTTACTAAATTTATCTATATTGTTCTAATTTTTAAAATGCTTCCCATAAAATAAACCTAAATGATGTTCATTGGAAAATAGTTACAATCCAGGTGTTAGTTTTGCTCACTAAGGAAAACCTTTATCCTAGATCCTGTTTGGACACAGCCATTCCTGTGGAGGAAGTCCTCAAGTCACATGATCTCTGTTGTCTGGAGGGTCAGTTCTCTCATAGTGGGGACTCCAATGTGATCTGTGCACCCAGGCTTCTGTCTCAGGGCCACACATCTACTGAGAGCTCATAAAATGTTTGCTGGATGGCTTAGTGGATGGAGCATTGGCCTGGAACTAAAGGGTCCAGGATTCAATTCTGGTCATGAGTACATACCTTGGTTGCAGGCTCTGTCCCAGGCCCTGGTCAGGGCTCCTGAAGGAGACAACCAATGGATGTGTCCCTCACACATCGATGTTTATCTTTCTCTCTACCCCTCCCTTCTATTCTCTCTGAAAATCAATGGAAAAAAAGTTTCTGGATGCATAATTCAGTGAGATGCCTAACTGGGATTGATGAGATCAGACAGGCCTGGGTTAGAAATGCAGATCTGACTGTTTCCAGCCTCCCCTGCAGATGATTTTGTCAGGAGCAATGGGCAGAACATATGAGAGTCTCTATCCCAACCAAACCAAGGGTTTGCTATTACGCCCGTAGGAAAGCCTGGATGGCTGCTACCCCCAGGCTGCTTGGTAGAATATCAGTGCAGCGCAATGAAGGCATAACTGTCTGGCAGACCCTGTTCTTCCAGGGAGGCCTGGGCTGAAGAACCAAAGATGATGTGATCTGAGCATGGAGCCATGATAAGAAACCTGGGAAATCCACACTTTCTAATCCTTACCTGAGGGCATGCTTAGAGAGAGGGAGGGAGAGAGAGAGAGAGAGAGAGAGAGAGAGGGAGAGAGAGAGAGAGAGAGAGAGAGATGCCCTGACTAGGATGGAACCCACAACCTGGGTATATGCCTGACCAGGAACTGAACCCATAATGGGATGATGCTTCAAGCAATGGAGTTACCTAGCAAGGGCAATACTTTTTCAGAACAGAACTTGTATATTAACTCAGTAATTTTTATGGCATTAACATCATAGCCATCTCCCATTGAGCCCTGAGCTCAATTACATTTTAAGTGGTAGATTCAAAACCAAAAGATCTGGTTGAAGAGGATTGGTCTTGCCCTGAGCAGTGTGGGTCAGTAGATTAGAGTAATCATCCCATACACCCAAAGGTTCTTGATTTGATCCCATGTCAGGGTAAATGCCTATATTTCCAATTAGATCCCAGTCATGGTGTGTATGGGAAGCAACCAATCAATGTTACTCTCACATCGATGATTTTCTCTATCTAAAATCATACCAGGGTCCACCAGACACCTCATTTAATTATTCATCCGGCAGGCCTTGTATAAGCCTTTGCTAAATGTGAGGCCCTGTGTTAGAAGCCTCGATGAAAAGATCCCCCAGGAACCCACCATCAGAGACTGACAGCCCAGACAACAGAGAGAGGTGATGTGGTTTGAGACTTCCTCCATGTGGATGGCTGTCTATTCTGTGAATAGGAGAATGGGTTTCCTTTAACCAGCAACTCTATAACCTGGACACTAGCAATTTCCCAGTGAACGCCAAATAAACTTGTGTGTGTGTTTTTTAAAGTCATGATATACAATTTTTGTAAAAGCACAGGTATTATACTAGAGTACACTGAAAAACACATTGCTTTTTGCATCCAGACCTCCAGGCTTTCAGGCTACTATACTGCATTACCATTTTTCAGTTTCTTCTGTAATTTCCAGGAATATACTATTAACAAACAAACATCCAAGCAAAAAAACCTTTTTTCTTGTTTTATTTTACATTATGAATGTGCTATGTCCCTTGCATTCTTACTTTTTTTTTTTTGGTTTTTGCAACTTTACACTTTGTGTATGTGTGTGTGAGTGAATGTGTGTGAAAGCGAGTTTACTTGTGAAGCAGTGAGATAGAAAATGGGCTACTCCTCATGTTATTGGAAAGGGTACCTGGCCCTGAACCAGTCTACATAGGACCAGCCAGGAGTGTGTAGGTTTTTGACTTCATACAGGAAAGAATTCACAACACGAGTCCAGGAGAATTTTAGAAGACACTTATAAACAGGGAAGGGTTGGGGAAATGAGCCTAGGCTGGGCTGCTTTGGCTCACTAAGAAGTCAGAGAAAGGGGCGGGGTGTACCTGACATGAACGGGCACTGCCCACTGCTGCCCTGGTTGCAAGCCTCATGGGGTCCCTTAGAGTTTAGAAGATGCCTGATTGTGGGGGATGGGAGAGGGGGAAGGCTCAGGTGTGCTCCTGGGAAGGAGAGCATTCCTTTTACACTTTATAATTGTATACTGGGCCAGTGTGGATCAGCTGGTTGAGTGTTGTCCTGTGCACTGAAAGGTCGACAGTTTGATTGCTGGTCAGGGCACATTCCGAGGTTGTGTATTAGATTCACAGTTGGTGTGGGTACGGGAGCCAACTGACACATATTTCTCTCTCACATTGTAACCAATCAATGTTTTCTCCCACATCAATGTTTCCCCCTCTCTGTCTCCCTCTCCCATCTTCTCACTCTAAAATCAATAAAAAATACATATTTTTTAAAGTATGAGATATTTTTCTTATTTTCTATGTCGATCTATTTCGTGTATTGTTTTGAAATATTCAATGCCTCTTCAATGTAAAAAATATGAGATATATTTGTGGTACACTGTTTTTGGAAGGATCAGTGATGCAATGCTTTTATTTTGTGAAAATTTTATAATTGGAAAGAATTTGTAATGGATTCTCACACCTTTCCCTGGAGAAATGGGGAATATCAAATATAAATATTACAGATAAAACCAGAAAAGAGCGATAAAACCACCTGTCTCCTGGTAGCTGCAAAACAAACACAAATATGCCATGCTCCTGGGAACAGAAGATCCCAAGAATTAAAATGGGGTCATGGCAGGGGGCAGGGCCACCTCTCCTGTGAGGTGTGTTCTCCCCAAGTGCAAGGGGTTTCCTCTGTGGGGGGCAGTTTGACAGACATGAGCAGAGCAATGACCATGGGCCAGCCCCAGGCCCAGAAAAGCAGCAAAACCAGAAAAGCAACAGCACAGCTGACCGCAGGACCAGCTACATTGAATAGTGACCCCCTGCCCAGGTGAGGACCAATCAATCAGTGGAGACCCTGACCTTGAAGGACATACCTAGGAAGCTGATGTACATTCTATTGAGATCCTCCCCTGGGACCTCCCTAAAGTCTCCACCTTTAAAACCCTGGGCACGCAGGACCCAGCACACTCTCCCTCCTGGGAGCCAGCTCCTGCTTTGCCCTTCTCTCTCCCCTCCCCATCCCAGAGGTGGTTCACCTTGACCTTCCTCACTTCTAAGCTCCAGGGACCCAACATTTGCCTCTACAAGTTGTTTCCTAAGCCCATTTCTTCTACCTTTGTTATTTTCTGAACAAATGTTCTTTTATAGTTTGAAAAAAAGTAAACCAGGATCCTGAGACAGTCTAAGAACCATTGTTATGGTCACACTACATGGGGAAGACCTGACTCAAAATTTGGTTCTGGTGTCAAGACTGCTAGCGGCACAAACACGGCAAGAGGGTATGAAATGGTTTATTACTCACTTCATGAGGATTTATGTGGACAGGACGGTGACTACAGGTCCAAAAATGGCTGGAGAGAAGGGAGAAAAGCAAGTAGCTTGGGGTTTTTGGTTGGTTGGGGAGGCTCTGGGGGGCCAGTTCCTCTGCAGGCAGAGTCTGAGTTAGAACCGCCACCCACCTCTCTGCCTTGTGAAGAAGCACTGAGGCTGTCTGCATGGCTTGCCCAGATGTGTGTCTTTGGGCAGGAGAGTGCGGGGGAGGCAAATGGTGAAGCCAAGGGCGTGAGGATTAAAAGCCATCAGCACAGCCCTTGCTGGTGTGGCTCAGTTGGTTGAGTGTCAGCCCATACACCAAAAGGTCACCAGTGTGACTCTCAGGGCACATAGCCCGGTTGTGGGATTGACCCCTAGTTGGGTTGCAGTAGGCCAATGGATCATTTTCTTTACATCCATATTTCTATCCCCCCTCACTCACTCTCTCTTCAAATCAATACAAACATTTTTTTAAAAAGACATCAGCAATCAGCAGAGATGGACACATGCCTTTTATTACAAGCACTCTCTATTAACACAGGATGAGAGTAGATCACATGGAACAGATGACAAGGCGGCTCATCATTCATCTTTGCCTATACGCATTACAAGTGATTTTGAAGAAGGTCCTAGGCACAATAGGGCTTAAGTTTTTCTGCAAAACTTTCACTGAAAGTATACAAATGTGATCTATTTCTCAAATATAAAATGAAAACTTCTCCCAACTCATAGTCCAGAAAAATGCCTATCTGTTCCCAGTTGCCTGAATCCCATGTGACAGATGTATTAGCCCAGAGCTGAAGCTGCCAGCAGCCATTTCTTGGGGATGGTGGCATAGGAGCATTCCTGGGGAAAGATTCCTTGCATATGCCTAAGGACCAGGCCCCTGTGCCTCTTACTTCTACCTGCCAAAAATGCCTGCCAGCATCAAATCCCTCAGAACACAAGACAGCTGGGTAAAACGTGCTGGGAATACTGACGACCAAATGATGTCCTATAGGTCACATGTTTTCTATCCCTTGAGATAACGAGACTTGGATGGGCTGTTTCAGGATCCAGTGTCAAATCTACCTGAAACGTGCCGATCGTTTTATGCAGGCCCAAATAATGTGGGGGGAGAGGGCAACTCTCCTTCTTTAATTCATATAAAAAGATGGTGGGGTCTCTAGTTTTTCATATCTGTTGTGGATACTTTCAATGCCAGTGGATAAATCCACGTCTGTCTGCAAACAGTTACTGATAATATCACTAAGCAGACTGTTTAATATGGAACTATGGTTTGATATTTGGTTTTTCTCTTCAATTAATTTTCTTGAACATTTGTTTCTTCATTTAGCAAACTAATAAGCCTTGCAATCTGTCCCTTTTCCAAGAAATGTTTAAGTTGTTTAACTTCAGAGTGCAATTCATCCTTTTCATTTTCTATCCTCTGTCTCAATTCAAAACATTTCGACATTTGCATTTCTGACCGAATTTCAGTATCTTTAATATAGCTCTTGAGCTTCCTCCTGTGAGTAGCTGCAGCTTCTTCAAGGGGCATCAGGGGGTGATCCCCGTGATCAGAGGAGACCCTGCACTGGGCACACAACAGCTCCAGGTCCTTCTCACAGAACAGGGCCAGACCCTCACGGTGCTTCTTACACAGGGGTTCCTCTGGCCTTTTCCTCTTTCCCCTCATGCCGGGAATCTGCTGAACAATCTCAGTCATGTGACATAATTGGGTGTTCCTCTTAAAGCTCCTGTCAGGGCAGTGGTGGAGGCAGACAGG
>NW_005354829.1:1218320-1230867 GCF_000412655.1 Myotis brandtii | reverse complement strand
TGCCCACAGGCAATGGTCACTGGGTCTCTCAGGTAATCCAGGCAGATGGGACAGCTGGCCTCTGCCTGGAGCTCAGTCAGGGAGGCCGCAGACTCCATTGTGCAATGAAGGTGTCTGTCCCAAGACAGTCTCTTCAATCAGTGTGATCCTCCAGGAGTGAGGAAAAGTGAGAAACTGAGGTCTGCTCAGGCCTCCCTCCCTGTGGAAGGCACTAGGAGTGTTCAAGAAGAGTTCCAGACACCAGCTGATATCCAGTCTTCTTGCCACCCTCTCCTGTATTTAACACCACTTTGCACAAGGGATGTAGAGTGCTCCTGGTCAAAAAACAAGGGCAATCCAGGTCATATGTGGTTTCTGTGGACAAAATGATATTGCCATTTAAAGGACAGTTCAAGCAGCATTAACATCAGGTAAACAAAATCATTTATCATGACAATATCTAAGGAGATGTTTGCAATGAATTCTAAGATCTATTTTGCAACTCTAATGGAATTAATCAATTAGAGAAATTTATCATTGGCCTTAACTATCACAAAAAGAGTGACAGATATCAGAGAATTGTTGAAGGGATGCCATAACATTACTTGTGAATAATAGTTTTCCAGAAAAATGAACCTAAATATCTTCAAACATGTTCCAAACCAGCTACTTACATGAAATATAAGGGATGGAGAAATATGTGAAGAATTTCCTTCACGTTTGAATTTTAGTATGCCAGCTTGATTGGTCCCCTGCATAGTCAGGTGGCAGGTGAAACACTAGTTCTAGGTGTGACTGTGAGGAGATTTCTGAGAGAGGTTAGTATTTGAATCAGTGGATGAGCAGAGCAGATGGCCCAACCCAATGTCAGTGGGCATCATCCACTCCACTGAGGGCCTGAATAGAACAAAAGCCGGGGGGGAGGCTGAATTCACTCTCTGCTGGATGAATAAGCCAGCATACCCACCTCCTGGCCTGGGTGCTGCTGGTTCTCAGCCCCTCAGACCTGCACTGGAATCTGTACCATCTGCTCTCAGACTCTCAGGCCTTCCAACTACCCCACCGTCTTTCCTGGGTCTCCTGCTGGCAGATTGCAGACCATGGGACAGCTCAGGCCCCATAGCCTTCTGGGCCACTGCTTTTTAATAAATACCTTTCCAGATACAGACTATTGCTTCTGTTTCTCTGACAAATCTTTAATAATACACCAAGGAAGGAATCAGTATAATCTGGACTCTAATAAACTCAATTGAAAATTCTATCATGTTGCCTCAACACAAGTATAAAGAAGAAACAAAACACACAGGGACGGAGATTGTAGGAATTAAAATAGACTTAAAAGACATACTATGTGTTAATATTTATCAATCTAATTTCATTTCACTTTGAAATATTTGATCACAATTCAACTGAAAGTTGGATATTTGAGGATTAAAAAAACCTGACTAATAATTATGTTACACTGAGATAAGGAATGACATTAGAAGTATGTAAATTGCCCTGCCCGGTAGCTCAGTTGGTCCCAATATGACAAGGTTAGATCCCAGGTCAGGGCGCTTAATAGGAGCAAACAATAAAAGCATAACTGAATGGAACAACAAATCAATGTAACTTTCTCTTACTCAATCATTCTCTATCTCTCTCTCTCTTTCTGTGTGTGTGTCTCTTTCCTTCCTATCCCTATCAAAATAATTGTTTTAGCAAAATAATTTTAAAAAATATTTTAACATACAACTATGTAAATTAAGATTCACTTTTAAAATTATGTAATAAAAATTTAGAAAGTAAAATCATAGGTATGTCCTGCACAGAAAGGCAAAAAGTTCATAAGTATAGTACCTGGGTTCACAATATTCTCTCTCCTTTTATATGTACCTAAAATATTCCTTGATTTTAAAAAGTTCTTTTAATTCAACTTCTGTGATTCTCTGTTCTATTCTAGGTAGTTTCTCCTACTCCTTTCTTTAAACTTCACCTCTTTCCACTCATCTCAAAGCTCTCAGATCCATTCCATCTCTTTTCTTCCTCACAGTTGTTTCAAAATGGTCCCCTTTTTCCTCCACTTCAAATCCATCATCTTCTTCCCTTTTCTCACTTCCCATTCCCACTAAACAAATCTCTTCTGTGGAGATAAACTGAAATTAAGGAAATACCAAGGTTGGCATTAGAGTTCCATCTGCGTGTAGGTTATGTGGGTTGGATTTCAGGTCTGAACTGACTGCCTGTGTCCTGGGGATGGGTTTTTGGTCCCCTATTCTTTCAGAGACACATGGAACAAGGAAAATAACCCTCAGCTTCCCTGTCAGGTTGGAGTCAGCATACACTTCAATTTAGGTAAACCTCTTGGAACCTCTGGTTTTAAAAAAATAAACACACCTGACATTCTGAAAAGCCATTTCATACAAGGCTTCTGACCAGCTTTATCACACACCCATATTTGTTACCTTTTAGATCAGATGGGGGTCACAGTAACTGTATTTTTACCAAGTACTCAGATGATTTAGGACAGGCTCACATAAAAACTCCACAATAGTAAAAGCATGTGTCTTATACTTACCTAAATGCAAGTTGAGGTCCAGGTCCTGCTAGAGCAACGACATAGGAAACCAAGGCTCTCACAGAGCTCACACTTCCTGTGCGCACATACCCAGGATTCCCAGCTCACCTGGTGCCAGCTTTCCTAGGGCCAGTCTGTGGACTGAGTCTCCAGGAAGGGTCTGGGATGCGTTTTGTACCAGTTGTGAAGTTAGAGCTGTGACCCTGGCATCTATATACACTGCTAGGAGGGTGGAACTATGAGGACTTCCCTCATCAGAATGGTGGCTCTGCCCTGGAGGAGGGGCATGTGGCAGGTGGGGCTTAGCAGCTGTTCAGAGATGTGAGTGGATGGGAGGGGGTGGATCTCCCCTGAGATAATCAGCTCAGCAGAGGCCTGCAGCTCTTCATTTGCATGATCTGGACTTTTGGAATTCCCTGTCCACACTCTCATCACCCTTTACTCCCATCTTTGCTCATTAAGAAATAGACAGCTGAAGGCCAAGGGAGGCCCATTTCTTTTCAAACCTTGGGATGTGAGAAGCCCACCAGTTTCACCCCCTGTCATCTCCAGCACTCTGCAGTCCTGCCTCTCTCTCCACACTCAGGGCATGGCACCCTTCAGCCACAGCACTTTTGTGCTTGCAGATTGGTCCATGGCAGCCCCGTACTCCTTATACATTGTTTACCCTCTTGTACTGGCATTCTTTCTTCAAGTCCCAGCCTAATTTTTACTTTCATTGAGAAGCATTCTTTGCACTCTAAAATTTTTTATCAATTATTTTGGGTCATATTGCTTATTAGGGAATGTGGTTTTTACATTGACTGACAAAATTTTACCAGTTTCATTTTTTAAATTTATATATATTTTTAAATGCAGTGCATTTAGATGCTGATTTTGTTTTTAGTACATTCTTATTGATTTCAAAAAGGAAAGGAGAGGGAGAAAGAGAAACATCACTGATGAGAGAGAATCATTGATCAGCTGCCTCCTGCATGCCTCCCACTGGGGACCGAGCCCGCAACCCAGGCATGTGTCCTTGACCGGAATCAAACTCAGGAGGGCAATGCTCCAGCCACTGAGCCAAACCAGCTAGGGCTAAATTTATTTTCAATTATGGTCGACACCCTCCACATTCTTTTAAAATCAAACATTTGCCCGGTCATTGTGGCACAGTGTGAGCATGGACCTATGTACCAGGAGGTCAAGGTATGATTCCTGGTCATGGCACATGCCTGGGTTTCCCACTTGATCCTGTGAGGGTCATGCAGGAGGCAGCCTTTCCATATTTCTCATTCTTGATGTTTCTATCTCTCTCTCCCTAGCCCTGCCTCATTGAAATCAATACATAAGATATATTTTAACTAAAAAATCAAACATTTATTATATTTCCCAATCTATGAAAGAGTGATTCCTACAAAGTAAAACACTAGCACAGAATCACAGTTGATTCTAGTCAATCTCATTGCCAAGAACAGAGTCATTAAGCAAAGTGACATAAAAATGAATTAGTATACAAGTGACTTTGCTGCTAGATGACTAATGAAATCACTAAAAACTATTTCAATCGAGTTATAAGCTCAGGTATTCTTACAGGGGCACCTCTGGGTGGGCTCAGGCTGCCTGTCGCTGTGTCCAAAAACGAAGGCAGGGTTGAATCATATTAGGCGTTAATTGAGAAGGATAGACAGCCAAGAAGACAGGGTGCTTACAAGAATCATATCCTGCCTCCAAGCAAGAGTATTATAAAGGGGAAGGGGCTGGGGTGAGGAATGCAGCTACATGCTGGCCTGGGGTTCCTCAGACATGAGCTCTTATAATTAGTCATCAGGCCATGAGATGATGTCAATGAGATGATATTTTTACTCCTTGTGGGTTGGCTTGACCATGCTGGTGGGTTCTGCTTGTTGGATTCACAGTTGAGTCCACTCCTCAATCACTTCACACAGGCCTTGAAAAGGAAACTTGAAGAAAAACTTAACTCCCTATTCATACATAAGAAACTTAACCCCCTATTCACATAAATATATGTGTTGAGATTTAAAATAATATGATTACTTTTCAGATTCATACAGGTACTCTACCTATTAGATTACAAGTCCCCCCTATCAGTATAAGACTGCTTTTGGTTCAGTGACTAGAGGAGACAAGGATATAAATTCCTAAAATTTCCTCTTCTAAAAGATACTATCAATGTAGAATAATCATCTCCATAAGTCAATTCCATTGGGATTCTGTTTCCCCCCACAAAGTGTTTCTGTCTTCTAACCTTTACTACACACTGAAATAGGATTTACAATCCCAACAGTGAATCCATTACAAATAAGATAAATTAGCCCTGGAGAAGACATATATTTTCTGGAAAATGTCCGTAGAAAAATGAATGTGAAAGGTCCTTTGGTGACAACTCAGAGGAAAATGAGGAAAGTGTTATATGATGCTGAAGAAAAGGTGGTTGTTGTTGTAAAGGGCCAGAAACCATACCTTAGTTGTGTAGTACTGTTGTGTGGAAGGCAGACTCTGTAAGTGATAAACTGCTAAGGAGAGTAATTCTCTGGAGGTGGAGTCTCCATCCTCTGGATCCATATTATTCCTACTTTAAGAATTACAGTTCATGTACCATTTTTAACTGAAATTTAAACCAGTGATGTACTTGGGTTGTTTAAGTAACCATACCAACTGAATTTTGTGCCTGTTGAAACATTGTTACATATGAATTGCCTTTGTGAGTTTCTGTTATAAACATACCATAATGCCACCACTGGTTTTCACACATGCCACACCATTCATTTATAGTAAGTAACTCCTAGGGCCCTGGCCAGTGTGGTTCAGGTGGCTGAGCATTGTCCCATGGCCCAAAAGTGGCCAGTTTGATTACTGGTCAGGACACATGCCCAGGTTGCAATTTCAATCCCAGGCCGTAGCATGTATAGGAGGCAACCAAATGATATTTCTCTCTCTCTCTCTCCCTCTCCCTTTCCCACACTCTAAAAACAATAAAAACATTTTTTAAATATATATTTGTATTGATTTCAGAGAGGCAGAGAGGGATAGAAACATCAATGATGAGAGAGAATCATTGATTGGCTGCCTCCTGCACACCCCACACTGGGAACTGATCTGCAACCCAGGCATATGCCCTTGACTGGAATCGAACCCAAAACCCTTCAGTCTGCAGGCCGACACTCTATCCACTGAGCCAAGCCAGATAGGGCTCAATAAAAACATTTTTAACAAACAGATCCTAAAAACTATTTTTTAAAAGGTAGCTAGGAGCTCTAGCTGGTTTTGCTGTGTAACTGAAATTTAAACCAGTGATGTACTTGGGTTGTTTAAGTAACCATACCAACTGAATTTTGTGCCTGTTGAAACATTGTTACATATGAATTGCCTTTGTGAGTTTCTGTTATAAACATACCATAATGCCACCACTGGTTTTCACACATGCCACACCATTCATTTATAGTAAGTAACTCCTAGGGCCCTGGCCAGTGTGGTTCAGGTGGCTGAGCATTGTCCCATGGCCCAAAAGTGGCCAGTTTGATTACTGGTCAGGACACATGCCCAGGTTGCAATTTCAATCCCAGGCCGTAGCATGTATAGGAGGCAACCAAATGATATTTCTCTCTCTCTCTCTCCCTCTCCCTTTCCCACACTCTAAAAACAATAAAAACATTTTAAAAATATATATTTGTATTGATTTCAGAGAGGCAGAGAGAGATAGAAACATCAATGATGAGAGAGAATCATTGATTGGCTGCCTCCTGCACGCCCCCCACTAGGAACTGATCCACAACCCAGGCATATGCCCTTGACCGGAATCGAACCCGAAACCCTTCAGTCTGCAGGCTGACACTCTATCCACTGAGCCAAGCCAGATAGGGCTCAATAAAAACATTTTTAACAAACAGATCCTAAAAACTATTTTTTAAAAGGTAGCTAGGAGCTCTAGCTGGTTTTGCTGTGATTAGAACATTGGCCTTCAGATTGAATTGCCATGGGTTCCATGGGTTCCAGGGCACATGCTGGGGTTTTAGGCTCTATCCTCAGTGGAGGGCGTGCAGGAGGCTGCCGATCCATGAGTCTCTCTCAACACTGATGTTTCTGTCTTTCTCTCCCTCTCCCTTCCTCTCTGTAATAAATGAAATATATATTTTTAAAAAAGGTAGCTCTGAGGCTACTTGTCAATAGAAGTCTCTCCCAATTATGTTTTTTATGCCATTATATTCAGACACTAGTTTCAATGATTCTTTTTCTAATGAATCACCATTTTTCAAAATAATAGTGCTTTATATTTCTAACAAATAAATAATGTTTTAAGATTTTACTTAAATATCTTCTTTATAGGTGACGTTATCGAACAACTGCTATAGGGTTAGGTCAAACTACTGTAAATTCCTATGGTAATATTTTTACCAGCTCTAATGACTTCTCATTCTAGCACTCATCATTAATGTACATTTCACTGATGTCTAATTGGATTCAGGAGTTATGGCAAACAATAGCTTTTCACCTCATAGTACATGCATTCGTCTTCACCCCTTGCAGCGAAGTGGGGCCTTGCAATGACTTCTAGAAAATGGAAAAAGAGAAAAGTGTGTCTTTTCCTGGTGTTGGCCTTCAATGCTCAGGGTGGCCCTTCAATGCTCCCTCTTTCTCTAGCTGTACTGACCCAGTGCTGTGACAACACATGACTGAGGGAGTTAGATCCATGGGTGGGTAATGGAGCAGCGCCCTGCTGGCCTATATTACACTTTGCAAGAGTAAGCATCTGAGCCCAGCCGGGTGCAGCTCAGCGGTTGAGCATTGACCCAGGAACCAGGAGGTCACCAGTTTGATTCCCGATCAGGGCATATGACCAGGTTGCGGGCTCAATCCCCAGTGTGGGGTGTGCAGGAGGCAGCCAATCAATGATTCTCTCTCATCATTGATGTTTCTATCTCTCTCTCCCTCTCTGAAATCAACAAAAACATATTTTTTAAAAAAGAGTAAGCATCTGAGATTACCACAGCATAGCATGGCTACTCTGGTCAGTGCAAGGGTTCTCTTGTACCTCAATAAAAGCTCTGCTGAGCATCTTTTTCAAGTTATGGAGACACAAATAGTACAGAGATATGCATAGTAAAACTTTATTTCCAAACATTGTAAACAATACCATACAGGTATCCATACAGAAGCATGTTCTCAAAGGTTGACAATTTCCCATAAGGTCAAAAATGAGCATGTGACCTTTATAGGTCATACAGTGGTTGTAAAATGTAGGTTTATAGCCCTGGCCAAGTGGCTCCGTTCCTTGGAATGTCTTGTCATACAACAAAAATTGGGCAGGTTTGATTCTCAGTCAGGGCACATAGGCTTCGGGTTCAATCCATGTTCAGGGTGAGTACAGGAAGCAACTGATGGATGCTTCTCTCTCACATTGATGTATCTCTCTCACACACACACCTCTCACTCCCTTCCTCTTTCTATATATCAATAAACATCATTAGGTGAGAATTTTACTTTATTTTAAATATATTTTTATTGATTACAGTGAGGAAGGGGGAGGGAGAGTTAGAAACATTAATGATGAGAGAGAATCCTTGATAGGCTGCCTCATGCACACCCCATACTGGGGGATTGAGCCCACAACCTGAGCATGTGCCCTGACTGAGAATTGAACCAAACTGTGACTTCCTGGTTCATAAGTTGATGCTCAACCACTGAACCATTCCATCTAGGCTCAGGTGAGAATTTTTAAAAAGGTATGTTTACAGTTGTTAGCATGCAAAAGTTTATTCTTGTATTATTTGTTATTAATTACTGTACATATTTGTAACACTATTGTCAACCTGCTTTTGCTCAGCCTTGCACATGACATTTTTTAAATATATTTTATTGATTTTTTACAGAGAGGAAGGGAGAGGGATAGTTAGAAAGATCGATGAGAGAGAAACATCGATGAATCAGCTGCCTCCACTCCCTACTGGGTATGTGCCCACAAACAAGGTACATACCCTTGACCAGAATCGAACCTGGGACCCTTCAGTCCTCAGGCCAACGCTCTATCCACTGAGCCAAACTGGTTAGGGCCGTGCACATGAAATTTTTATAAAACAGGCAAAATATTATAAAACAGGAGACAAAAGCAAGACGATTAGAATTCCCCAAAAAATTACATGGAAAATAATAGTCAATAGAATGTTTCTTATGGAAACTTCTGACTTAGGTCAGTCAAATCTACAACACAGCCTCCATAAAACCCAGCAAATGCAGCCCAAACTGCAAGGACACCCTTGCCTAGAGAACCAGGGTGTGTTACCACACAAAGCCAGAGGAGGAAGCCCTGGTGGGGTGCTTCATATCTGGAAAAATCCTGCTCACAATGTCAATGGTGGTGACCAGCTTACATAGGCAGGGTGGAAGCCATGCAAAATTGGTTTCAAATGTTCACACTGATGATAACATATCAGAAGAATATGAAAAGTTTATTACTCACATGATGAGGTTTTCAGGGGAGAGAAGGGTGGATATTAGAATAGGTCCCAAAATGACTGAGAGCACAGGGAAAAGGGTCTAGCTTGTGGTGTTTATGTTGGTTACTGGGTGCTGTTGTTGGGAGCCTGCTGACACTGATAGAAACCTGCTTGATTGGAACTTCCCCCCTGCACCCAAGGATAGAGCACCTGGACTTTCTCATTAGCTTTCCCAGGTGTAAGGTCAGGGAGGAGAGAAGGGTGAGTCCTTAAAGCTTTCAACATTCAAAAATCAAAACTGGAATCAGGATCTTTATAAGTATTCTTTTCAATAACAAGGGAAGAAACTAAGCACATACAAAATTTCTTCCAAATTGTTCATCACTAGACTCTGATGATACTGATTGTAAGACTTTCTGGAGAAGATGCAATGGAGAAATAAGGCATAAGTTTCTCTGTAAACATGTCAGTAAATGCAAACAAGTATGACCTGTTATTCAAATTATAAAATGAAACCTCTCCCAACTCATAGTCCAGAAAAATGCCAATCTTATGATGTCCTAAAAGGCCAAATATACCAGCCCGCTGCTTATATCGCCAGCAGCCATTGCTTGGCAATGGTTTTATGGGAGTATTTCTGGGGAAAGATTCTTTACACACACCAAAGGACCATGCACCTATACCTCTTACTTCTACCTGCCAAAAATGCCTGCCAGCATCAAATCCCTCAGAACTCAGGACAGCTGGGTAAGAAGTAAGTGCCTGGGGATTAGAAAGACCATCTGGTGTCCTATATGTCACACTTTTTCTATCTCTTGAGATAATGAGACTTGGATGGGCAGTTTCAGGATCCAGTGTCAAATCTGCCTGAAACATGTGGATCATTTTATGCAGGCCCAAGTAATGTGGGGGGAGAGTGAAAATCTTCTTCTTTAATTCACATGAAAACACTGCTGGGGTCTCTAGCTTTTCATACCTATTGTGGATATCTTCAATACCTGTGAGTAAATCCACATCTGCTTGCAAATACTTCTCTGCTATTTCGCTTAAAAGCTTGTTTAGTATGAACATATGATTTGAAACTTGCCTTCCATTTTCAGTTAGTTTTTCTTCAACATCCTTCTCTTCTATAAGCAGACCAGCATTAAATACATCATGCTCTATTTGTAAGGAACACTTCAGTTCTTTACATTCATACTGCAATTCTTTCCTCCATTTTTCCACCTTTTTCTGCACTTCAAATTCTTTTGCAATTTGGTTTTCATATTCCGTTTCAGCATCTTCAACCTCCACCAACAGCGCCCCAATGTATCTTTTGAGCTTCTTCCTGCAACTAGCAGCAGCTTCCTTAATGGGTATCAGGGACTGATCCTGGTGGTCTAAGGGGACCTTGCAATGAGGACATAACAATTCCTGGGCGCTGTCACAAAAAAATTTCAAAACCTCATTGTGCTTCCCACACAGGGGTTTTTCTTCCTGTAATTTCCTCTGGCTCCCTGTGGTGGGAATCTGCTTAACAATCTCAATCATGTGACATAATTGGGTGTTCCTCTTCAATTTCCTGTCAGGGCAGTGGTGAAGGCAGACAGGACAGGGAAAGGTGCCCTGTAGACCTTCCCAGCGCTGGTGGATGCAGGAGGGACAGAAGGTGTGCCCACATTCAATGGTCACTGGGTCTCTCAGGTAATCCAGGCAGATGGGACAGTTGGCCTCTGCCTGGAGCTCAGCCAGGGAGGCCGCAGACTCCATTGTGCAATGAAGGTATCTGACCCAAGACAGTCTTTTTAATCAGTGTGATCCTCCAGGAGTGAGAAAAATGAGTATGTGACCTTGGCAGGTCATACAGACTCCCACCTGGAATTTAAGGGGAGTTCATTAAACATTAGTCTGCTGCCTCCTGCACCCCCTCTGTTCAAATTTCCAGAAGCTGAGGTCTGCTCTCTGTGCAATGCAGTAGGAGAGTCCAAAAAGAGTCCCAGTTTTCAGCTGATGCCCAGACTTCCTGTCACTCTTGCCTGTATTTAATGCCTTTTCCCCCAATTGAACATGGGCTGTGGAGTCCTTGTGGTCAAAACCCCAGCACAATCTAAGTCATATGTGGTTTCTGTGGACAGAACAATATTGCCATTTAAAGAACAGTTCAATCAGCGATTAATCCTTATATCCCTGTATGAAAAAGTACCTCTGGCTGATTTGGCTCAGTAGCTAGAGCATCAGTCTGCAGACTGGAGGGTTCCGGGATCAATTCTGACCCAGGGCACATGCCCAGGTTGCAGGCTCAATATCCCACCCCTGCCCCGCAAGTAGGGGATGTGCAGGAGGCAGACAATCAATGATACTCTCTCATCATTGATGTTTCCATCTCTCTCTTTCCCTTCCTCTCTGAAATCAATGAAAAATATATTTTAAAAAAAAAGAAAAAAAGAATATGGTTCCTTAAATGTTAAAAAGAAAAAGTATCTATGGTAAACAAAATTATTTACCAGGACAATATTTAAGGAAGAGTTAGCAATGAAGACTATCATCTATTTTGCAACTCTAAATGAATTAATTGTTGTAAGGAAATTTATCATTGGCCTCAACTAAAAAGAGTAACAAAATACATATCATAGAATTGTTGAGGAGAATACATAAGACTATTTGTGAAGAAGTTTTGACAGAAAAATGAATCTAAATCTCCACAGAGTTCAAACCACCTATTTATAGGAAATATAAGAATAGAGAAACCTGTGAAGGATAATCTTGTTAAATTTAGGAGTCAACTTGATTGAGCCACAGGAGATGCAGATAGCAGTCGAAACACTAGTTCTGGGTGTGACTATGAGATTTCTGGGAGAGATTAGTATTTGAATCTGTGGATGAACAAAGCAGGTGGCCCTCCCCAATGTCAGTGGGGATCATCCACTCCACTGAGGGCCTGAAGAGACCAAAAACTGGGGAAAGGTTGAATTCACTCTGCTGGATGAATAAGCTAGCACACTCACCTCCTGGCCTGGGTGCTGCTGGTTCTCAGCCCTTCAGACCCACACTGGAATCGGTATAATCTGTTCTCATTCTCTGCTCTTCCAACTGCACCACCTTCTTTCCTGGGTCTCCTGCTGGCAGAATACAGATCATGAGACATCTCAGGCCCCACAACCTTGTGAGGCAATAATCTACACTAATAAAAGAAAAATATGCTAATTGACCGTACCTTCACTATGCCCCAGGTGACGCCCACCAGCCAATCAGAGTTACTATATGCAAATTAACCCAACCAAGATGGCAGCTGGCAGCCACGGAGCTGAAGCAGGAGGCTTGGTTGCCCTGGTGATGGAAGAAGCCAAGCTTCCCGCCTGCCCTGAGCCAGCTGTGGCTTCTGCTCATGGCAACAAGGTTTCAATTATAGAAGACAAATAAATCCCAGATACCTGCTTCCAGTCAGCCTCCACTGGGAGCTTGGGTGGCTGGGGGCCGTGGCCAGCCTGCAAACAGCCATCAGCCCCTCACCCAGGATGGCCACACCCTCATTGGGTGAGGGTCCCCGCTGAGGGGCTTGGCCAGCCTGCAAACAGCCCTCAGCCCCTCACCCAGGCTG
>NW_005354829.1:1215667-1217803 GCF_000412655.1 Myotis brandtii | reverse complement strand
GGTAATATGCAAATTGACCCTAACAGCAGAACAACTGGGAATGACTGGTCACTATGACACACACTGACCACCAGGGGGCAGATGCTCAATGCAGGAGCTGCCCCCTAGTGGTCAGTGCACTCCCACAGGGGGAGCTCTGCTCAGCCACAAGCCAGGCTGATGGCTGCCAGTACAGCGGTGGTGGTGGGAGCCTCTCCCGCCTCCTCAGCAGCGCTAAGGATGTCCGACTGCAGCTTAGGCCTGCTCCCCTCTGGCAAGTGGACATCCCCCGAGGGCTCCCGGGCTGCCAGAGGGATGTCTTACTGCCAGCTTAGGCCCAATCCCTCAGGAAGCGGGCCTAAGCCAGCAGGTGGACATCCCCCGAGGGGTCCCAGACTGCGAGAGGGTACAGGCCAGGCTAAGGACCCCCCACCCCAGTGCACAAATTTTTGTGCACCGGGCCTCTAGTTTTTAGTAAATGTCTTTTTCTAGATTCATACTATTGGCTCTGTTTCTCTGGTAAATCTTTATTAATATACTGAGTAAGTAATTAGTAAAATCTGCACTGTGATAAACTACTAAAAGTCGACCATGTTTTTCGACACAAAAGTAAAAAGAAAAGATAATACCTGTGAAGAAAAAATACAGACATTAAAGTACATGTAGAGAGCATAATAACCAATTACAATGTATAAACTTAATTTCATTTCACCTTGAAATACTTAGCCAAAATTTAAGTTGGAAGTTAGATATCTGTAGGTAAAAAGAACTTAATGATGATTATGTTAGGTTGAGATAATGAATGGCATTAGAAGTTTGTAAGTCAAGTCTTTCAGAAATATATAATGAAAAATTTATGAGTGTGATTCTGTGATATCTTTGGATTTGTTTCAAAAAAATGGCAAGAACTAGGTAAGGAGTGGCAAAAAGTTCATAAGTATAGTACCTGGGTTCACAATATTCTCTCTCCTTTTATATGTACCTAAAATATTCCTTGATTTTAAAAAGTTCTTTTAATTCAACTTCTGTGATTCTCTGTTCTATTCTAGGTAGTTTCTCCTACTCCTTTCTTTAAACTTCACCTCTTTCCACTCATCTCAAAGCTCTCAGATCCATTCCATCTCTTTTCTTCCTCACAGTTGTTTCAAACTGGTCCCCTTTCTCCTCCACTCCAAATCCATCACGTTCTGTGTTCCCACTTCCCATCCACACCCAAATCTCCCAAAATAATATAAATTGAGACTGAGAAAAGACAAGGAAGGCATTAAAATTCCATCTGCTTCTATGTTATGTGGGTCGGATTCTAAATCTGATCTCAGACTACCTGTGTCATTGGGATGGGTTCTTTGAACCCCTTTTCTTTCAGGAACACATAGAACAAGGAAAATAACACTCAGCTTCCCTTTTAATTTTGTGTCAGCATAAACATAAATAAACCTCTTGAAACCCGTGGTTTTAAACAATAAGAGTGAGACACATAACTGAAGAATTTCTGCATAGTATTTTTATGTCTATCATATGAAATATATTTAGTCTTTGTCCTTCATTTCTGGCACAGAGCTCCTAAAACCCTTGAAATTTCCTGAGTGATTGGTAGGAGTGTATTTTAATAGTTATTAGGAGCCTCCTTTGAGCACATCTGAATTTATATCAATAATGTGACAGCAAGGGGCAAGATGGACACCCAGTAACTTGGTCACCAAAAAGACCAACTGATGAGATTAGAACTTTGGGCCCCACCCACCGAATTCTGGGAGGTCAGGCGGGGGCTAGAGATGAACTTCTGTGAAAACAGTACAAACTGTTGGAGATTTGAAGAGTGTCCGCAAATGCCAGAAGGGTGGCACACTCCAGTTCCACAGGGATGGAAGCTCCTGCCCTCAATATATTTCCAGATCTCTCCCTTTGTACCTCTTCAACTGGCTTGCCATCTGTATCCTTTATAATAAAGGTGGCAAACCTAAGTAAATGCTTGAGTTCTGTGAGCCCCACTAGCAAATTAATGGACCTCAAAGAGGGGCTGTGGGGACCTCTGATTTAAGCTGTTGGATCAGAAGTACAGGTAACAACCTGGACTTTGGACCGGCTTCTGCATGGGGACCTGATGCTGTGGGGTCTAGTTTCACATTCACCCGTCAGGGCCTGCTGCTTCTTGGA
>NW_005354829.1:1160821-1214951 GCF_000412655.1 Myotis brandtii | reverse complement strand
GCTGGTCTCTGCTCGGCCGCTGAGCCGTGTCCGGGAGGCCTAGTGGGGCGCCGTGCGCTCCTCCCCGCCCCGCACAGCCAGGGTCTTCCACATCCGGGTCAAAGGGCACGAAACGGCCCCAGTTTCCGTTCACTCTTGTGAACAGAATTTGCACGGGTCAGAGGCGGGGGCGGGCCTTAAGGTATCAAAGGGAGAAAAGAGGGGACATATGTAATACTTTCCTCAATAAAGATTAAAAGAAAGAAATTGCCTAAAACTCTCATCCAGAGGTTGTCTTAATAGCTTCTGCCCTTAGAGGAGGTGTGTCCACAATCTGTCCTTGTCTCCGTTTTCTGATTCACAAAACCATCCTGCAGTTCTCAACCTCCACAGGCTCCCGCGCAGCAGACAAGCTCCCAGCAGCATCGTTTCTCCTTCACGTGCTCACTGGGGCGACGGCGGCCTGTGGGTGCGGACGGTGAGAGGTGAGGGGGCGGGGGGCGGCTGTGACAGGCCCGAGGCTCCGTGCCCGGTGCTTGGAAAGAAAGGCCGGTGCTCGCTTGGGCAAACGTGGATGTGATTTCATTTATATGTTTGTCTAGAGAACATTCTCCTCGTATATCTTCAGATGACAGCAATCTGCACATCCTACAGCTGCCTGTGTTTCACTCACTTTCATCCTGTATCAGCACATTGTTATTTATTTTTATATTTTTCAATATTTTTATTTTATTTTAGTGAGAATGGAAGGGAGAGGCAGGCAGAGTAAAACTTTGATGTGAGAGAGAAACATTAGTCTGCTGCCTCCTGCACCCCCCCACCCCTCCATGGAGCCCCAATTCCAGGTATGTGACCTCCTGGTTCATAAATTGACCCTCAACCACTGAGCCAAACTGGTGGGGCTGATTGTAACCAAATATGTCACTTGGTTGTCACCATACAGTGCACTGTACGTCCCTCTGTTCAAAAGTTTTCCAGCAGGTGGTGCTAGACACTATTCAGTGCACAGGTCTGGACAACAGGAATCTGTGTTCGGAAGCAAAGCCTCCTCCTCTCTCCTGGACAAATGGTCATCCACACTAAGACAGGCAAAATCTGCATTGCTCTCTGTGTCTCCTCTCCCTGGATGGACGCTGACTATTGTCTCTGTGGCCAGGATTCTAATGATTAAGTTTTAAGTGGGCGTGTAAAGTTTGAGTGGAGGAGTCAATTAGTGAGTTGATAAGGAGTTGATGAACCACCAGTGGGTTCCACAGGGAAGGGAGGTGCTGTCGGTCCCAGGTGGGTGGTCCTGGCAGCATGAGTGCCTCACAGCCTCGGTGAGCAGGACTCTGGAAACAGCCAGAACCTTAGAACCTTGTGCAGGTTGACCACAGCCATCTCCTAGGGCTGGGAGGGGGCGTGACCTGGATGCAATGTGTGTGTGTGTTGGTTGGGGGCAGGGGGAGTGGAGAGAGGGAAAGGGGTATCAGAGTTACCCAGAAACACGAAAGGCAATTACCTGGGTCCCCAGCCTCCTGACAGGCACTTCCAGAGGAACCCCTAAATATGCCACATGACTGACACTGTTAAGCAGCTTCTGTCCAAGAGGAGCCAGAGGAAAAAGCAAGAAGAGGACCCCCTGTGTGAGGAGCACCATGAGGTCGTGGCCCTGTCCTGTGAGAAGGACCTGGACCTGCTGTGTCCCAGTGCAGGGTCTCCTCCTCCCACCACCAGGCACAGCCCCTGAGCAAGTGCAGTTAGTCACAGGAGGTCGCTCAAAGGCCACACTGAGCCCCTGAGGGAGCAGGTTGAAGATGCTGCAAAGGGGTTAGAAATACAAGTCTCAGAATCATTTGAATTGCTTTCAAAGGTGGAGAAGCAAATGGGGGAATTACTAGTACATTCTGAGTTGCAACAATTTAAGAGTTTGCTAGGAAAAGAGAAGGAACTCTTTTCAAATTACATGTCAAGCCCGGCTGGCATGGCTCAGTGGTTGAGCATAGACCAATGAACCAGGAGATCATGGTTCGATTGCTGGTCAGGGCACATGCCTGGGTTTCAGGCTCTGTTCCCAGTGGGGGGCATGCAGGAGGCAGCCAATGGATGATTCTCTCTCATCATTATGTTTCTGTCTGTTTCTCCTGTCCTCTCTGAAATCAATAAAAATACATTTTAAAAAATCACAAGTCAAAGACAACCCTGTTCAAGGAAAACTGAATGAAAACAAAGTAACTGGAACCACCCATCAGCAGCTGCACAGCTGTCTGCTTGGCTGGGACTTCACAGTTTCTCCTCCTGTGTGGCAGGCAGGTTCGGAGTTGTGTCTATAAACTGCCTGTATCTGGGGAGAAGGATTGTGCCACCACGGGAACAGGTCACAGCTTATTGTGAGGATGCAGGGAGCAAGGGATGGGCTGGACCCAGACCTCTGAAACTGAAGGGTAAAGCCTCCCGTTCCTTGTACTGTAGGCGCTGAGATGGCACATCCTGAAAAGGGGGTGACACGGGGGCCCAGAGTTACACATTCCTGGGTGAGAAAAGCAACAGGCCTCAGCCTTCCAGATTTCAGTTTCCTCAGCAAGAAAGATGGGATTAAATGTCTTCGGGAGGATTAAAAATGTGCAAATGAGATTATGCCTATGACTTTATCTGGCCTGACTGAATCACAGGAGATCCCTCTGCCCTCCAACCAGCATCTCTGAACTTCCTCTCACCTCCACCCTGGTCCACCCCTTCCTCTGCAGAGGAGGAGCCACCCTTCTCTGCTCCACCCTCTTATATAAATTCAGGTCAAGCTCTCATCACAGACCACACCATCTGGTGACAGACTGGCTTCAAGGGCCCTTCTGGGAGAACGGTCTCTGCGACCAGTTACAGACGGTCCAGGACCTGCTGCTCGGAAGAGTCTGGAGGCGGAACTCATGTGGCTTCGGGAGGTAAGACCTGGGCTGGGGCTTCCTGAGCACCCAGCCGAGACTCGAATTTGGTTTATTCTATTTACTTATTTATTTCAATTAAAATTGACATTCAATATTATATTAGTTTCATGTGGACAGGGTACTGGTCAAACATTTACATATATACCTTATGAAGTGATTCCCCCATAGTAAGTATAGTACCCCCATTCCTGAGCACCCAGCCAAGACAGGCTGAGACATTGCACATTGTAAGGGAATCCAAACTCGAATTTGGTTTATTCTATTTATTTATTTATTTCAATTAAAATTGACATTCAATATTAGTTTCATGTGGACAGGGTACTGGTCAGACATTTACATATATACCTTATGAAGTAATTCCCCCATAGTAAGTATAGCACCCCCAACACTGTACATGGTTATTATACCATTATATATTCCCTGTGGGGTTTGACTTAATTAATTAATTAATTTTATTGATAGGTCTTAGAGAGAGAGGACGAGAGAGAGATTGATTCATTGTTATAGTTATTTATGCAGGCGGGGGCAGACATGGCAGTTTGAGCAGCAGAACCACAGGAACCAACCAAGCAGAAACCATGAACTGTTTGTGGACTCAAAGCAGGAGGCATGGGAAACCAAAGGAGGGCCTGCAGTAACCAAGACGTATGAACACATAGAAACAGAAAAAGTTCAGCGTAGGAACAGAGAAAGAACACATAGAAACAGGGAAAGTCAGGTCCGTTGCCTGTTACTGGGCAAAAACAATTGAGGGAATCAATCAGGTTGATGACACAGGGAAACCTAGAGCAGGCTTGTGGCAAATATATACCCCTGGGCTACAAGGCTTTAACGGGCAGCCCATTATTGGGTCCCCCTCCCCTTTCGGGGAGTCTGAATCTGCTTATAATACATTTTCTACACTTTTGCTTAAATCTTCTGGTCTGCAGAGCTCATTCTTCGGCGTCTCGAGAAACGACCCCCGGGATAAACACCTTGGCTCACCATTCAGGTTATCACATATATAATACGTTTTATTACGGTTTGGGTCCCTTAGTGAGCCTTGTCCAAATGCTAAAAACGCAATGATCTGCCCTGGCTGGTTTGGCTCAGAGGCTAGAGCGTTCTCCCGTAGACTGAAGGGTCCCAGGTTCGATTCTGGTCAGGGTCACATGCCCGGGTTGTGGGCTCAGTCCCTTGGAGAGAGGTCACCCAACCTCCTTATACCTTTCCTGCCTGCCCATCCTTACCTGTCTTCTGTATGGGAGGGGGTTAAGTTGAAATGCAGGCAGGTAGGGCAGGGTCCAGTGGAAAACAAAGGCAGGTGAAACATAGGCAGGGGCAGACATGGCAGTTTGAGCAGCCGAACCACAGGAACCAACCAAGCAGAAACCATGAAATGTTTGTGGCCTTAAAGCAGGAGGCATGGGAAACCAAGGGAGGGCCTGCAATAACCAAGACCTATGAACACATAGAAACAGAAAAAGTTCAGCGTAGGAACAGAGAAAGAACACAGAAACAGGGAAAGTCAGGTCCGTTGCTGGGCAAAAACAATTGAGAGAATCAATCAGGTGACGACACAGGTAGACAGAGCAGGCTTGTAGCAAATATATACCCCTGGGCTACAAGGCTTTATCGGGCAGCCCATTATTGGGCCCTCCTCCCCTTTCGGGGAGTCTGAATCTGCTTATAATACATTTTCTACACTTTTGCTTAAATCTTCTGGTCTGCGGAGCTCATTCTTCAGTGTCTCGAGACAGGACCCCCGGGAAAAACACCTTGGCCCGTTCAGGTTATCACATATATAATACGTTTTATTACGGTTTGGGTCCCTTAGTGAGCCTTGTCCAAATGCTAAAAACACAATGATCTTCCCTGGCTGGTTTGGCTCAGAGGCTAGCGTCCTCCCGCAGACTGAAGGGTCCCAGGTTCGATTCTGGTCAGGGGCACATGCCCGGGTTGTGGGCTCAGTCCCCAGACGGGGGCGTGCAGGAGGCAGCTGATTGGTGGTTCTCTCATCATTAATGTTTCTATCTCTCTCTCCCTCCCCCGTCCTCTCTGAAATCAATAAAAATATATTTTTAAAAAAACACACACAATGATCCCAACCTGACCTAAGGGTGACCAATAACTGTGTGTGACAAAGCACCAAGAGGTGCTAGTCTGAAGCTGCCTGTGGAATCCCTTCCAGGATGGCTCACTGAGGGCCGGTTTGTGTATAGCTGGGGAGTGGACAGATGAGAGCCTTGAGGCCCTGATATACCTCGTACTTCAATCCTTTGATCTTCCTTAAGCTAACCATCTGCTTGCTTGCAGGCACTTTTTTCTCAGATCTGTGGGGAATGCAGATCTCTCAAACCTGCATGAGTTTGCAGCAGTCAGTGAAAGGGGAATTCATGATTCTGTCCTTACTGTTCTGACCCTGTGTTAGGGGAAGTGAGCCATCATGGAGTCAGGGGAAGCTGGGATGAGAAAGAAGTGACAATGCAGTGGGAGCTGGCCTCAGCACTGGAGACAAACCTAAGGGGATCTGCTTGTACAGGTGCTGGGATCAGAGGGAGCTGAACCTGCTAGAAAAGGGAAGGAAGGTGACAGACAGGTGCAGACAGCTTGGTGCTGGCAGAAGCTGGAGCTGAGGGAAGGATTGTGGTCTTGAGTGGGAACAAGGCCTGTAGGGGAGGGTGATGATTAGATCCCTGTGGATAGAGGGCAAATGAGAGGAGGCTCCAGTAGATGCTGATGGACTTGGCGGCTAGAGGGGAGTTCTGGCGGCTAGAGGTAGCTTTGTCAAGGGTAGGAGTGGTGACCACAAAACATGTGTTCTTTGACCATAGCATCGTGAGTATGGACAGTCCGGGCTGACTGTTAGGCATATTTTCCTCCAAAAATCCTTTCTGACTTGTCAAAGGTCACCTGGCCATAAATGGGGGAGCCAGGATCTCAGCCCAGGCAACTTGGGTCAGAGTCTTTTGAAATCTTTGCCAATCCCATGAGATACTACAAAGAACAATGGCCCTTGTAGATCACTCTGATGTCTCTGGTGTTTTCAAAATGATCTGCTTTGATTTCACGATTGGTCATTTGTTTCTACGATTAATCCTCTTTATCCATTTTATTTATTTATTTATTCATTTGCTTATTTGTTTGGTTATTTATGTTAATCCTCCCCTGAGGATATTTTTCCATTGATTTTTAGGGAAAGTGGAAGAAAGACAGAGAGAAATACTCATGTGAGAGAAACACGTGGATTAGTTGCCTCCTGCAAGAGCCCCGACCTGGGCTGGCCAGGAGGAGCCTGCAACCCAGGTAGGTGCCCTTGACCTGCACAGACTGATGCTCTATCCTCTGAGCCAAACCAGCTAGGGCTATAGAAGCTATTTAGATAGTTTGACAAACTAATAGCAACTTTCTGATTTTCAATCATACCAGATGGCTTCCTCAGCCAAAGAGAATGAAAATGTTCTACCATAGTTGTAATCAATTATTTTATTTTCATTTTTTACTGTTAATAGACTTGCAAACAGAATTGCATGGGCCTGTAACCCTACACCACCACCCATTTAAGAAAGAGATAATTCAGAACAGTTCCCGGACGCAGGAGTAAGGTCTTCCTCTCCAGATATGCACCAACAGAACTTTCCACCCCTGACTCCTCCTTACCCCAGCCGGGGTGTAGGAAGTTGGAGCAGCGGGAGCAGCTACTGGGGTACCCCAGGCAGAGGCGAACCACGGCCGCCCTCGCCTAGGGACTGGTATGGGAGCCCGCATCACACGCAGTTGTACAGGCCCAGGTGTAGGCCCTATGGGAGCAGCCACTCTCCAGGACAGGGCGTCAGCCTCCTGTGGGGCCGGGTTGGGTCTCAGTCCCCTGGCGGCTGCCCTGGTTCCTATTCCAGGTCCCCCTCAGGGTCTCAGCAGCAATTAGGCTACTCCCCAGGGCAGCAGCAGGCCCACCCCCAGGCTTCTCCAAGGACACCTACACCTTTTGGATCAGGTCGTGGTAGAGAAAAAAGAATGTCTAATGAGTTGGAAAGTTATTTCAAACCTTCAATGCTTGAAGACCCTTGGGCTGGCCAAGAACCAGTATCTGTAGTGGACATAAGGCAACAATACAGCAATACTCAAACATTCACAGGCAAACAAGGAAGATACCTTTGTTAACATTTCTGAAATTCACTGGAAGCTTCATGTGTCAGGATCATCATGGACAAAACTTTCAGTTGCGTACTTAAATTCAACCTTGACATGGTGACTTTGATTGGATAATTAGTGGAGTCTGCTTGGTATTTTTCATCATATCAAACATAATTGATATTTGGGAGGAAACATGGTAGGATAATTTGCAATATGTAGCTCTCTGAAAGTGCCTGCCACATTTTAGGAAATTTACAGTTTCCAAATATTTAACATTCTTGGTTATATAATGGACATTTGTCTTTTAATGTTTTCCCAATGTTTTAAAATATTTTGTCTTCCTAGGCATATTGTGGTTTTGTCATATGCTAAAGGAATAGAAATATTAAAATAATGCTTTGTAATCAGAATTTGTAAGTAAATATTTTTCCTACTACTTTTCTTTTTGCGTACTACTTTTGAAAGTAAAAAGAAAAATCTTTTGAGCTGTAATAAAAAAAAGAAAGAAAGGAAAGGAAAGGAAAAAGAAAGGAATAGATAATTACCAGCACCTAAAAGCTTTTCTCATGTTCTTCCCAATCACTAGCCTGGCCCTCCTCCCCAAATGTTAGCACCATGCTGATGTCTAACACCTGTATTTCTCCTCCTTAGGACCTTGTCCCCACAAATCAATACCACTAGTGGGTGGGTCAACAGTAACAATGACTTCAAAGAACAATTGTTTGTGTGTTTGTTTCATTTTATATTGAAACCTTGATCTCCAATTTTATTCATTCTGAGCATGACATGAAAATCAGTTTTTTGAGTTGGAGGGTCCTCAAGGAAATCTAACCTCGTCGAAATCCCATCTACTTTTCTGTACAGAGCTGGATGTATCCTGCAGCTGAGAAGCTAAAGGAAAAACATGTAAACATGATATATTATGAATTCAGCACTATAAAAAATAAACTGTTTAAGCCAAACAGTGCCAACTCCTTTTCTTAGGTTTTTCTCAAGATTAAAATGATTGAAGTTGGGAATTTTATTCTTCTTTGCCACACTCTCTTAGAGATAAGACTGTTATGTAACTTTCCCCAGGTTTCCCAGATGATAGGTCACTAAGGATGGAAACTGACCCAGGATAGGTGATCTAATCCCAAATCATACACTTGCCACAGTCCCATACAGCACCATTGTGGGTGACTTGGTTTAGCTGGGTTGTGCTGATAGAGACACAAATCAGTGGTTGCTTCAAAGGTGGCAGTGAGCAGGACCACAATGGTAGCCTTTTTTACATGCAACAATCTTTTCTCATCTCCAGGAATGCACAGGCACTTTAGAACCATGTCTACTTTCTGACCAAGAATTTCTGAACTTGGACTCAACTAGTCTGCGATCAGCTGGAGGTGGTGAACGGAGCTCCTCTGGACACGAGCGGCCACTGGTCTCAGAGGAATGAGCCATTCAGGACAGTAAGGCCAGTGAGATCTGAGGGTGCATCTGCTTCTCGGTGGAGAGATCTCCCAGAGCACAGCTTCCTGAAGAAACCCACCTCAGGCCCGTCCTTCTTTCAGGGCCCAATGGCAGTTGATGCAGCTCTGGCAGGACTCCCGGCAGAAATCAACTGTCCCATCTGCCTGGATGGCCTGCGAGACCCTGTCACCATCGAATGTGGGCACAGCTTGTCCCTCCTGCACCCAGCAGTCCTGGGCTGATGTGCAGGACAGGTTCCCTTGCCCTGTGTGCCGTCACCCATGCAAAGAGAGGTGCTTGAGGAGCAACACCCAGCTGGGAAGGATGGTTGACATGGCCAAGCTCCTCCAGATCACCAGGGGCCAAGATGAAGCAGCAGGAAGAGAAGCGCTTGTGTGAGAAGCACAACCAGGCCCTGACCCTCTTCTGTGAGGAGGTCCTAAAGTTGTTGTGTCCCCTGTGCACTCAGCCCCCTGACCACCAGGGCCACCAGGTGAGGCCCATGGAAGAGGCTGCCTCTCATCACAGGCAAAGGCTCAGCAGTTACATTGAGCCCCTGAAGAAGCAGGTGGCAGACGCTCAGAAATCAATAAGCATTCAAAGCAAAAAACCCTTAGAACTGAGAGAGAAGGTGGAAACCCAAAGGCTGGAATTATTCTCTGAATTTGAGCACCTGAGGCAGTTTTTAGAACGTGATCAAGAAGCAGTTCTTTCAAGATTAGCTGATGAAGAGGCGATTGAAAAGAAACTCAGCGCTAATATAACCGAATTTTCAAAGTACAATTCCACACTCAAAGGCCTGCTAAGTCAGGTAGTAGAGTGCACGGTGCTGATGAATGTGGAATTGCTCTTACAAATCACAAGTTTCTACAAGCACTCTGAGGGGTTCAGCCCATCAATGTTTTCAGTCCAGTTACGGAGGGAAGGCTGCAGTTTTCCTTTCCAGTATTCTGCTTTGCAGAAAATTACAAAGACGTTTAGAGTAGATATCATTCTAGACCCTGAAACGGCACACCCTACCCTGACTGTCTCTGAGGATAAAAAATGTGTGCAATATACAAAGAGAATGCAAGCCATTCCTGATTTTCCAAAAAGATTTACAGTCAACACGGTTGTCCTGGGGTTTCCATACTTTCATTCCGGCAGGCATTTCTGGGAGGTAGACGTGGGAGACAAACCCAAATGGGAGGTCGGGGTTTGCAAAGATTCTCTGTCCACCAGGTGGAGGAGGAGCCCGTCGGCCTGTCGGGGATGCTGGCGGATTAGGCGGCAGGGGAATAGCTATGATGCCCCGGGAGCTGGCAGCATCCCTCTCTTGTCTGAAGTGAAGCCCAGAGGCATCAGCATTTTCCTGGACTATGAGATGGGGGAAATCTCATTTTATAACATGACTGACAAATCACACATCTATACTTTCACTGACACTTAATCGACCTCTTAGGCCTTATTTCTATGTAGGGCCTGACTCAAAACCTCTTAGGATCTCTATAGAAAAAGACTGAATGAAAACTTTCTAAGAGACTGGACCAGTTTAATAATTTTTTTTAAAATGGAAGGTGTGTGTGAATTAATACAATAGTGGGTATCATATTAATATGAGAGTAAATCTAATCCCCCTTCAATGGAAGGTGAAAGGAAGAAATGGTGGTCCTGTTAAACACACAGGAAGAGAGTTTCATTTTGTTTCAACAACACTGGACAAGATCTGAGGATTGTCCAGGTCCCACTGCACTCTTGGTTCAAGCTCTACCCAGTGCTTGGGATCTTCTGTTGCTGTTTACTTCGCTTCTTTACTCTTGAATTGGCCTGGGGTTCCTAAATCCCCCTTCCCCTCCAGGGTATTCTCTGACCTGGACTCCTATACCTTTGGGTGCCTTATTTCACTGATCCTAAAGGGCAGAAATCCTAGTCCTCTGTAAGCTACAAACCAGGGTCTGTCTTAGAAGTTTTTTTAGATGCACAGTATTTGCCTCCTGAATAGCATGCTTAACATTTAAATTGCTTTTGTGGTTTTTCTGTTTTGCTAGATCTGGTGTTTAGTTTCATTATTTTATAGTTTGCAGTGTTCATTATTGTGTTAAAAAGAGTGTTGCTGGTCACCCAGCTGACACATTGGAACCTGAGCATCCTAATGTTAGCTACAACGTTTTCTCTGTAAACCAAAGTTCATCCCATAAACCTTAGAAACGGACTAGATCCAAATGGAATTTAAAAATAAATAAGAATTAATCCATCTACCATCAGTGTTTTCCTTTTGAAAAAGAAATCAGCTGGCAGCAAAGTTTACAGACTCTTTCAGAACACAGAGACAGATTTTCAGAGAAGGCAATGGTTTGAGATATACTTACTAAAAAGGAAGGATAAGCCCTAGCTGGTTTGGCTCAGTGGATAGAGCTTCGGCCTGCCGACTGAAGGCTCCCAGGTCCAATTCTGGTTAAGGGCACATGCCCGGGTTGCAGGCTCAATCCCCAGAAGGGGGCGGGCAGGAGGCAGACGATCAATGATGTTTCTATCTCCCTCTCCCTTTCTCTCTGAAATCAATAAAAATATATTTAAAAAGAGCAGGGGGGGGGGAGAAAATGGGAAGGGGGGACAGAAAACTTGGAGACACCCAGGATTTTCACAATACAATTTGGCCTTTTAGTTTATGGATCTCGTCATTTTGGAGATTCAATGGTATGGCTTGCAGGTGACACCATCACTTTTAGCTGAATAAAACTCTTAGAATGCCCCCATAATGGCCACATCTAAAAGAAACAGGTATTTGCCCTCATGTGTGACATCATGACAACATCCCCTGTCAGATACTTGTGTCTTGGTTAAGCGTTTTCAAACCAAATATTGATTATTCCACTAAATACCCCCCAAAAATTAAGAGTAAATAAAAATTAGCAGACATTATCACAGATATCCCCTCCCCTTCGTGTTAAGCTTTCAACCAAAAGTCTTCCTAAGGCAGCATGTTAAGGCCCCAAGGGCAAACTGATAAAGAGCACAGTACGAAAACTGCAGAAGTAATGCCATTTGTTCATTAAAATGATTCACTTTATTTTTTAAAAATATTTGTATTGATTTCAGAGAAGGGAAAAGGGGAGAGAGAGAGAAAACCATTGGTCAGTTGCCTCCTACACCCCCACACTGGGATCAAGCCCACAACCTGGGCATGTGCCCTGACCTGGAACTGAACCGTGACCTCCTGGTTCATAGGTGGACCCTCAACCTTTGAACCATGCCGGCCAGGCTCAAAATACCTCAATTTATCTGGAGAATTACATAAGTTTAATATCAGTATAGAAGTTAATAGGGCATTTTATTTTTAAGTCTGATCCAAGACTAAAAGAGGTGTCCTTTCTTTTTAGCAAAGCCACAGAAGACCCCTTTGCTATCACTGAACTTATTGATCCAGTGAAGATATACTAGTATAGTCAATACTGAAATGCATGGCAACTTCCTGAAGAGGGCAAAAATAAAGAGAAAGTTTAAAGTGTTGCCAGTAGAAGGTGCTATAGAGGTAACAGACAACAATGGTTAGTCTAACACTGATCCAAGTAATCTTCATATCTTATTTCTGGAGAATGGAAAACTGTAGGAGTTTGCATAGTAAATCACCTAGTGAGAATTTGATCCTACAGTGAGAAACCTCTTTATAAATGCTACAAGGGCCAAGCTGCCATCCAATTCTACACAAGCATATAAACTATATGAGAAGGCTCTATTGGAGGAATCATTAACACAAGAAATGTCTTCCCTCATCAGTTTAAGAGTGGGAAGAACTTATTTGACCAGCTCCCTGTTTTAAATACATTAGCATGCCAGCCTCGCTCTATAAGTAGCCAAATTATCAATAGGATTCTCATGTCATGTGGAAGAAGTGTTGGCGCAGGAGATGTTTAAGCTTTACCTTTGGTCCTAGGATAAAGCAGGCAGTTAAATAATTTCAAAATGTGTAAAACAGACATTATTGAGATATCAAGGCTTGACAAATCACCATCACATAATCCACAAGCTCTACATATTAAATAGCCACACAGGTGAGAACCAAATTCAGGTACTCTACAAGAGTGATAAAATGTCACTCGGCAAAAGCTGCCATTTTCTATGACAGTTTGTCAGGTGGTCAGTCTTGTATTAGCCTGGATCACTCTGCAATTGCTGTCTTGACCTTGAACTCTCACATCCGATTTGAATGAGAGCCTAGGTCCGAGGAAGTGAAAGCCAACAACCGCTTACTCAACAGTGCATTGTGTCTCTTCAGGTATACTATTATGTCTCCTTGCTTTTCAATAATTTCTTCTAAACTTGAAGTAGTCCTACAAAAAATCAAAATATTAATGGGTTACATATATTCACCAATACTCATTAGTCTCTTTGCAAATGGGTCCCAACCAGTTGAAAACTGGTGAAAATACAGCATATTGCATTGGTTACCTTTTTGTAGATACTGTAAGCCAGGGCAATATCCCAAAATGAGATTCTTTCATTTGACTGGGCTTCACCACAGCTGAAAGGAAGTAGCATCAAACCTAATTCTAGCTCTGGCCCATATTGCTCAGTGGAAAGAGCTTCAGCCCACCAATCCATGGGTCTCTCTCACATTGATGTTTCTCTCCCTCTCCCTCTCCCTCCCTCCCTTCCACTCTCCCTAAAAATAAATGAAAAAATATCCTTGGGTGAGGATTAACAACAACAACAAAAAACCACCCACAAACCTAATTCTAAAGGCACAAATGCACAGTAATAATCTCCAAGTAGAATGGTTTCTAGATTTTGGTGGGGTGGGGGGTGGGAGGGAGGAAATTATTTCTCTTGCAACTTTTATTCCCCACCCAAAGCTTACCTGAATCCAGTCTCTGAAGTAAAATTGCTAGGGTAAGCATGGACTTTTTCTTCTTCAAGAATATCAGGCTGTGGTTTGGCTTTATTAAATTTTCGAACCTTCACTAAAATAATAAAGTCATTATTGTCAGGTTACCTAATTATAAAAAGTACTTCTATTACCATTTATTCAAATTACATGAATTGGCTATTTTCAAAAAAGGTCATATCATAAAAATGCTTCACAAAGAGAATCAATAGGTTCGTTGTTTTTTTTTATGTACTCAAACATTTGACAGTTTATCATGTGCCAATCCTATACTAAGCACGGGGAACACAGTGATCATTGCTATTATTGATAATAATAACCGGGATTATTTTTTTGTGAACTAAAAGCACAGAAGGCACAGGGGAACTATTTTACTGGAACTCATTCAGTTCTCAGAACCTCCCCCTTTGGTGGGTGCTTTTATTACTCCTTATTTTCTACAGTCAAGTAAAGTGCAGTCCAAGGAAGCTGGACAAGTGGCCAGGGCTCGAATCTGGGAAGCAGGGCTCCAAAGCCTCCACTGTGGACACTACCCTATAACAAGAGCTACCAGCCCAGAGAAAAATACAAATAAATCTACATTCCAGAACAGGATAAAAAAGACCATAAAGCAGAGCTTGCACAGGGGCTAGGACAGCCCTGGAAAGCAGCCCCTTACTCAGTAGGAATGATGTGCAGGTTGGGGGAGGTTCAGAGAGGAGTAAACCCGAAAGAGTGGAGAAGAAGGTGTTTTTTGGGGGGGGAGAGGGAAGAGCCAGAATTAGGATCCTGAGAAGGGAAGTGAGTGAGTGAGGATGTGTGTGAGAGTGTGTGTATTTTTTAATGAAGTATATACTAGTAAAAGTTACACTAAGATGATTAGCTTTAACACAGAACAAGATAGCTTTAGGAACAAAAAAACAACAACAACAAGCTATTTTACAAGGTAATATTTCAGCGTCCTAAATTTTCCATCTCCTGTCTTGAAGGAGGTGGTCAAGATTACACTTTTAGTAGAGTAGGGGCTTGGATACCGCTAGCCCACCCAGAAAAACTCACTGCATATCAGCTTGAACTAAAAATATTTTTTACAAATAACTCAATGAGCACTAGCACAGGGTTTAAGTATCTGGCAAACATTTTTCAGGGGTATTAGGCAGGAGGGTTAAGTTAAGTGCTCTATTGTGTGTGTTTCATTGTCAGACATTCAAGGCAATGTCATATAGAGTGAGACAGAAAGCCTACCAAGGTCATCAATCAACTGAGAGCTTTAAAAGAGAAGAGACAGAAGGTTTTTACATGATTTATCCCAAAGCAATGTTGGCCTTAATGCAATTTTGCATGCATTATTTATGTACTTATTTTGTCGTTAGTTACTTTTTATTGTAAATGCGAGATTTACATGTCAGCTGCCTTTGAGGAATCAAACATGGGTGGTCTTTTGGGAATTTTTCGTTTTATACTGGTTCACTTTAATTGACAGAAACTTGTGGATGACACACAACTAGAAACGAGGCTCACTGGTATCTTCCTGTGGATTTGAAATGAGAGAAGTCTTAACGTCAGCAATGTGAGATACGGACGCTCAACAGGTTCTCAGCTAGATAGAAAAGCTTTGAGAACAGCTTCCTTGTTCTCAAATAAGCGGGGCTTCAAGCGGGTCTTTGTAAGAACAGCCTAGTTGTAGTTCTCACCTGTGTAGATGAGCAGACACGTCAGGGAACAGATCAGTTCCAGGGCCAGGATGGCCAGAATGAGGTCAAGATACAACCTGCTGGGCTCTGGGAAGGAATGCTGTATGCACAGTGTGAGGAGGAGAGCTGTGCTGCCTGGAGGAGGAAATAACCACAGAGTCAGCCAGAGCCCAGGTGACACCCCAGGCCATGCACACACCCAGGCCCCATTTAAACAGAGAAGTGAAGGAAGTTGGAGGATAAAAACCAAAAATCTGCTCATCTTTTGACGGAGGAATAAAGGAAAACAAAACATCAAAGAGTTAATGATGTCTCCTAATACAAATATATGAAATGGAACTTTCTTAAAAACTGAGAAATGGTTTTTTGCTTCATAGAATTATTAACAATGACATTCCTTTGGGTCATCCTTTGTGCATTGTGGTTTTTAGAAATGTGCATTATCCCAGTTGTTCCGGATTCATGGGTATTTGAGGAACCTAGTATTCATTCTGGTCACCACCTACGCTCATGGCAGACCTGCACTGCCTTCAGCAGCACTACAATGCTCCAGACACTTGGATGGAAACCTGGACATACTGCTAACCCTGGAGAAATGCCTGACTCCCTCTGTTCCTTGACTTTCCCATCTGAAAAATGGGGATAACTATCTTTCTCACAGTGATATTGTTTTGTTTCATTTTTTAAAAATATTTTTATTATTATTGATTTTAGAGAGGAAGGGAGAGGGAGAGAAGGATAGAAACATCAATGATGAAAGAAAATGGTTGAGCGGCTGCCTCCTGCACGCCCCACACTGGGGATCAAGCCGGAAACCTGGAAATCGAACTGTGACCTTCTAGTTCAGTGATGGCGAACCTATGACACGAGTGTCAGAGGTGACACGCGAACTCATTTTTTTGGTTGATTTTTCTTTGTTAAATGGCATTTAAATATATAAAATAAATATCAAAAATATAAGTCTTTGTTTTACTATGGTTGCAAATATCAAAAAATTTCTATATGTGACACGGCACCAGAGTTAAGTTAGGGTTTTTCAAAATGCTGACACGCCGAGCTCAAAAGGTTCGCCATCACTGTTCTAGTTCATAGGTCAATGCTCAACCACTGAGCCACGATGGCCTGGCTGTCTTTTTTTCATTTTTAAAAATTTATTTTGATATATATATCTTTTGTATTAGTTTTTTTTAAATAAATTTTTATGGATTTCAGAGAGGAAGGGAGAAGGAGAGAGATAGAAACATCAGTGATGAGAGAGAATCATTGATTGGCTGCCTGATGCATGCCCTTCATGGAAAATAGAGCATGCAACCCAGGCATGTGCCCTGACCAGGAATTCAACTGTGACCTCCTGGTTCATAGGTTGACACTCAATCCCTGATCCACCCAGCTAGGCTCTATTAGTTCTTTTAATGAACTAAAGCCATTAATTTACTCTGACCCTGGACTCCTCCTATTTAAATTTGGGGAAATAATACTTGTCATACAAACCCTGAGTTTAAAATGTATTTTAAAATGTTTTTATTTATTTTTAGAGAGAGAAAGTGAGAGGGATAGAGAGATAGAAACATTGATGAGAGAGAAACATTGACCAGCTCCTCCTGCATACCCACTACTGGGGATCAAACCAGCAACCCAGGCATGTGGCCTGATCAGGAATCAAACCAGTGACCTCTTGGTTCATGGGCTGATGCTCGACCATTGAGCCACACAGGCTGAACATTAAAATGTATTTGGATCTAAGGAACGAGGACAGATAAATTAGATAAATATTTTCAACTTATTTGGAAGAAAAGCCCCTTCTCCCATTTCCATAAAATAAATGCACTTTCCTCTCTAGAGAATAACAAAAAGTATCAGGATGAAGCTAATCAATATCTAGCAATACTCAGGGGCAGATGGGTGGGTGGTAAGAGATCAACCAAAGAAATTGTATGCATATATGCATAAACCATGGATACAGATAATAGGGTGGTGAAGGTCTGGGGTTGGGGGGGAGGGTGGGCTCAATAGGGGAAAATAGGAGACATATGTAATACTTGCAACAATAAAGATTTAAAAAAATATATCCAGCAATACTATCACATCTGATTTTAAAAATGGTTATACTCTTCTGATTAGCTGGAGCTTCTGTATCTTCTATGACTTACCTCTTTTTCTTCAAATAAGAAAAAGATACTTAAAGAAAAATAGAAACAAGGTGAATACCTGCCCCAATCTCTTTGATATTCTGGATCCTTATATGAGCAACATACAAGTGATGCCATCTGCGATTAAACTAAGGGTCCAATTATTTAGAAAGGGATTATGATTAAGGGTCACATTTTTAACAATTTGAAAGTCATTTTGGTGGACTCAAAATGACTATTTCCAGAAAATCACTTACGATGGAACATTATTTTGGTTATAGAGCATATAAGGTCTTTCAGTAATTAAAAAATAGATTTTTGCTCAGGCCGGTGTGGGTCAGTTGGTTGAGCATAGTCCCATGCATCAGAAGTGGCAGGTTTGATTCCCAGTAGGGTTAACAATTTGAAAGTCATTTTGGTGGACTCAAAATGACTATTTCCAGAAAATCACTTACGATGGAACATTATTTTGGTTATAGAGCATATAAGGTCTTTCAGTAATTGAAAAATAGATTTTTGCCCAGGCCGGTGTGGGTCAATTGGTTGAGCATAGTCCCATGCATCAGAAGTGACAGGTTTGATTCCCAGTAGGGTACATGCCCGGGTTTTGGGTTCAGTCCCTTGTTGGGGTGCCTTCAAGAGGCAACAGACGGATATATCTCTCTCTCTCTCTCCCTCTCTAAAATCAATAAAAACATTTAAAAAAAGTTTTCTGCCCACCCCCTCAACCAAAAGGTGATAGTGACACCTTCTGGCCAGGAGAGAACACTACACATCAAAAGTTGAACATAAAATCAAGTTCTTCCTTAGGGAGCAAGCAGTAAATGTCGTCCCCTCCTGGATGAGCACAGTTCAGCCACCTCTATAAAATGCTGCTTTCTCTGCTAGCATGGCCCTCCATCTTCACTAAAAATGTCACCGAGTGGATGAACTTGCACTTTGCAGTTTGCCCTTAAGTAAATGCACTAGCACAGAATAAAAATAAAAATTAAATTCTATAATGCTGTTTTTCTGCAAGAAGTATTCATTTCTAATCCAGCTTAAAGATTTATTCCGGACTCACAATCAAAGAGGGTATTTTAAAATGACAGAAGCTTTATAATAACATTAAGGCAAAACTAACTACCTAAAGAAACTCAGCTTAATTCCATTAAGCCTTTGAAATGTCCACAACAGTAAAGAGAAGCAGGCACTCATGCATTCTAAATGCTGATCTAGCCTTCATAATTTGCTTTTCTTTCTTCGTTTTGGATAATGCATCTTATTACATAACAGTTTCTCTCTTACTGCAAGAAAAGTACCGAGTTTCATTTAAAATAAAACAATTCCCTCCTCTTATCTTCCAGGTATCAAATAGCAGCAGCATTTCTATCTCCTTGAGATGAATAAGGAGATAGAAATACATGGACACAGGAATACATGGATACCATGTTCATAATGAAGGAGAGCAGAAAATGCCACCTGAAAATATAACTCTTTGGCATAAGGATTACTTTAAGCTGATTATTTTTAAGTAACAGCAGACACCGGGAAAAAGCTCTGAAAACGGAGAAGTTATCCATTTGTAAGACTGTCTCCTTCTCTGTACCAGGAAGAGAAGGATGACTCTAAATCTCAAGAAATTCTTATCAATGGAGAAGGCATCTACTTAAATCTGCTTAACAACTTTATTCTTGTTTACTTTGTTTTTCCTGGTAACCGCCCATAACTGCCTCCCACCCCAGCATCTTCTTTTGTCTTTAGCTGGAGATGGTATTTAAGGTAGTGGCTTGGGTCATTTTGGGGTGTTACAGTATCCTGGGTATCTGTATACAGGAGGCATACATGTTATTAAACTTGTTTGTTTTTCTCCTGTTCATCTGTCTTTTATTACAGTGGAGGTCTAAGCCAAATACATGGAAGGTAGAGGAAAAATGATATTCCCTCCCTTATAATAACCAACACAGATTTCAAAGGAAAATGAAGCTTATATATATTATAAGAAAAGCTTCGACATTTAGGTGATCCAAAATTTAGTGGCCACAACACATATCAGTCCCACAAAAATGAGAATCTACAGTAAGTCCTGACTTAACTTTGTGAATAGGTTTCTGTGACATTAAGTGAAACAGCATATAAAGAAACCAATCTGACCATAATCTATTGATACAAATAAGTGTTAAGTTCCTATGGCATCCCATCAACATTTTAACAAAATGACGCTGAATGAAATGACATTATTCAAGGACCTGCTGTATTTGTTTATAAAATCAAGTTTTCAGATTTTCTTTTTGCTGTAATTTTTGCTACTCAACGAAGCCACAGACAAGCTGAGAGTGACAATGTACTTACTTACCAGTGGAGTGTATCATTAATGCAAGTCTTTTAAGATGCCTTGTTGATCGGTAGATCATGTGATAGCCTCGGTTTCTTACTTTGCTGTGGTGATGCTGAATGTAGCGCTCAAGAAGGAAATGCAGAATCCACAAAATAACTTTTCCAAGGATTATGACCGTCTGAACTTTCAGTGGGTTGGTGTAGTTTCCTGGGCACTTGTCCTCATTTGGATCAGGGTAAGAACAAAGCACACCTGTTACAAATGCTAAAATAACAAACACAACCTGGTGGAAAGGAAAGCAGTAGGCTTAATATTCAATATTTCAGAAACATTATCACCATCCCACCACATACTCTTTATGCTTATAACTTTTTTGTTTTTAAGTTTCATTTAATTTGATTTTTCCGTCACCTTTTGGCCCCTCTCTGCTCCTCACCGCTGCAATTACTGCACTGTTGTCATGTCCAGGATTTCTCTCCTTTTTTTTCTTTTTTGCTCGAACCCTTCACTGCCTCTAAGCTTATGATTTCTGATATCCAATTTTTATAAATAAGTTTAAAAAAACACTGTATTTTTACAAACTTTAAAAAAAATATATATATTTTTATTGATTTCAGAAAGGAAGGGAGAGGGAGAGATAGAAACATCAAGAATGAGAGAGAATCATCGATCAGCTGCCTACTGCACACTGCCACTGGGGATCAAGCCCGAAACCCAGGCATGTGCACTTGACAGAATCAAACAGAGGACCCTTCAGTCCCTCAGACCTACGCCTTTTAAAAAAATATATATCTTTATTGATTTCAGAGAGGAAGGGAGAGGGAGAGATAGAAACATCAAGAATGATCAAGAATGAGAGAGAATCATCGATCAGCTGCCTACTGCACACTGCCACTGGGGATCAAGCCCGAAACCCAGGCATGTGCACTTGACAGAATCAAACAGAGGACCCTTCAGTCCCTCAGACCTACGCCTTTTAAAAAAATATATATCTTTATTGATTTCAGAGAGGAAGGGAGAGGGAGAGATAGAAACATCAAGAATGAGAGAGAATCATCGATCAGCTGCCTACTGCACACTGCCACTGGGGATCAAGCCCGAAACCCAGGCATGTGCCCTGACCGAGAATTGAACCGTGACCTCCTGGTTCATAGATGGATGCTCAACCACTGAGCCAGGCCAACAGGGCCCACAGGCCTACGCTTTATCCATTGAGCCAAACCAGCTAGGGCTTTACAAACTTTTAAAACAAAATTTGAAGAAAAATTTGGAGATAACTTAGAAAACAAAATCACAAATAAGAAAAAAAAATCACTTTAAATCTGATCTTAACAGAAATGGACACTTAATGTTAAAGACAGTTTCCTGCCCACTTCTCTTTTACTGAAAAGAGTAAAAAAAAAAAAAAAACAAAAAAACAATTATCACTTAATGTTAAAGACAGTTTCCTGCCCACTTCTCTTACTGAAAAGAGTAAAAAACAACAACAAAAAAAACAGTTAAGGGAAACTGGCTATGATGATCAACTGAAAAAAAACCCACAAAAACAGTTGAGTGCCTTAAAGGTAAAAGAAAAATCATGATTTTAAAAAGTTTATTTCTATGGGTCTTATTTGCCTAAAATTCATGAGTCTGCTCATCTGGAGACTTTAGAGGAGAACCGTGTCCATGTCTCTCTCAGCTTCTAGGGACCCCTGCATTCTGTCACTCATGTCTTCTTCCTCCATCTTCAGAGCCAGCAGGGTGACATCTTCAAATCTCTCTTTTCTGACCTCTATTTCCATGGTCACTTCTCTTTTTCTGACTCTGACCCTCCTGTCTCCCTCTCTTAAGGGCTCATGATTACATTGGGCCCACTGTACAAACCAGAATAATGTCCCCATCTCACATCCTGACTTAAGCACATTCACAGAAGCCCCTTATCCATTCAGGTAACACATTCACAATTTCCAGGGAGTAGGAGGGGAAAAAATAAATAAATAACAATAAATTTGTTTCCAGTTTCAGTGTTAAGAGAACAATAAAAACTATACAATTAGATGACAAAAAGGTAAAAGATTGGTGCCAAAATACAAGCAAACAGACATTTTCATATATTGCTGGCTGGTCAGAATTGCTATCGAAAAATCACTTGGAAATATCTTGACCCAGAAATCCTACGTCAAGGACTCTATCCCTCAGGACGACAAGCACAAGTACCTAGTATACATGGATATGAATATTCACTGCAATATTCTCCAAATCTGCACAACTTGAAAATTGATTATGTGTCCAACCACAATAGAATTCTTGAATAGATCAAGGCACACCCACCCATGTAGTAGAATATTACTCAGCCATGAAAGAATTAACGGAATCCCTGTGCATCAGTTTGGATGGATGTCTATATGTCAGACTAAAAGAAGTAAGCTGCAGAGCAGTAGTTCCAAGTGTGGTTTCCAGGCCAGTGGCATCAGGATTACCAGGGGCCGTTTATTAATGCAAATTCTCAGGCCCCACCTCTTACCCACTGACTCAAAATATCTGGGGGCTATTCAACAAGCCTGCCAGGAAGTCTGATCCACCCTGAAGTTTGGGAAACTCTGCCACAGAGTAATAACTAACAGTATTAAATCTCTTAAAGAAACTGGATGATACTGGAAACATGCCCACAATAAATTCTTTGAAGTAGAGATATGAGTGAAAAAGTATGCACATATTATTTTATTTTTGTTTTAAATATATTTTTATTGATTTCAGAGAGGAAGGGAGAGGGAGAGAGAGATAGAAACATCAATGATGAGAATCATTGATCTGCCGCCTCCGGCACGCCCCCTACTGAGATCGAGCCTGCAACCCAGGCATGTGCCCTTGACCTGAATCCAACACAGGACCCTTCAGTCTGCAGGCCAACGCTCTATCCACTGAGCTGAACCAACTAGGGCTAGTATGCACATTTTAAATGTTAATAAATATAACCAATTTAATATATTTTTTATTGATTTCAGAGAGAGGAAGGAAGAGGGAGAGAGAGAAACATCAATAATGAGAGAGAATCATCGATTGGCTGCCTCCTGCACACCTCCACTGGGGATCCAGCCTAGAACCCAGGCATGTGCCCTGACCAGGAATCAAACCCTGATCTCCTGGTTCATGGGTTGAAGCTCAATCACTGAGAAACACCGGATGAGCTTATGTATTTTTTAAGAACGTCACCTCTACGCTGTCTCAAAGACATCCTTCCTTTTTATAGCTGCATAGTATTCCATTGTGTAAATGTACCACATCTTTTTTTTTTTTTAAATATATTTTTATTGATTTCAGAGAGGAAGGGAGAGGGAGAGAGAGATAGAAACATTGATGATGAGAGAGAATCATTGATCTGCTGCCTCCTGCACGTCCCCCATTGGGGATCAAGCCTGCAACCTGGGCATGTGCTCTTGACTGCAATCAAACCTAGGACCCTTCAGTCTGCAGGCTGACACTATTATCTATTATAGAGCCAAACCAACTAGGGCTGTACCACATCTTTTTAATCCACTAATCTATTGATGGGCACTTGGGCTGTTTCAGATCTTAAAAGAAAGGATCTTTTACCCTTTGAGACAGCATGGAGGGACCTGGAGAATATTATGCTAAGCAAAATAAACCAGTTAGAGAAAGATAAGTATCACATGATCTCACTTATGGAATCTAATGCATAAAAGAAGCTGACAAGATAGATCCAGAGACACTGAAGCATGCAACAGAATGAAAAATTTTAGGGGGTTTGGGGCGGGGGTAGGAAGAGACTAACCAAAGAAATTATATGCATATACATATAAACCAATGGACACAGACAATAGTGCAGTGAAGGCATAGGAGAAATAAGGGGACATCTGTAATACTTTCAACAATAAAGATAAATTAAAAAAAAAAAGAACATCACCTCTAGATGGATCACTTTCTCGCGGCAAACTTACATGTATTAACAGGAGAAGATTTGCTATAATGACCGTAGGAAGAGGATGGAATCTGGGTCTAAAATGAGCATGTAAGGAATAATGTGAAAGATGCTGGGTGTCCAGAAGGGGGTCATCTTCAACACTTTGGGATGGATCCAAGGAACCCTGGGTGCAGGAAAAAGGAAGCAAGCTATAATTACCACTTTCTGGATTATGTTTCTAAGACCAATTTACTGAATTTATAAAGCTTTAAAAAGCAGTATACAAGTTAGAGGCAAAAATAATACTCCCTACCTAAAGCCAATTTTGAAAATATACATAAGCCTCTAGATAACTTCTGCATACAAATTGGTGAAAACAACAATCATTAAAAGAGGTAGAGGACGTCTTAATTCATTTATCTTCAAACAAGGTATTACATAATGGGACTAAAGCAAATAATTTTCTTCAAGCCCTCAATACTTAGATATTGATTTACTTAACATTGGTATTATTGATGAAATAATTACATATGGTTGCAATTCTTCAACTATGTCTCTGTGCTCCATAACATTCTGGAGAGGTGGTGAAGGCTTTATTAAGAGGTCTTAAAACAAACTTTCAGCTATGATAGAAATATTTTAGAGCACTAATAGAAACAGAGCACCCTGACAGACCTTCCAAGGAGACTTTAGTTTGTAGATGTCAGATTCTCAATGAGAACAACCACTTGCAATGTCACTGAAGTAGTAGGGAAAAGTTCAGCTGCTACTTCAAAATCTACTTAATCATGTTTAACAGTATTGTCTTGACAGAACAGTATACTGTCCAGTCTCTGGTGCATACAATAATCTCTCAATGTCAGATTCTTAGCCAGTGTGGTTCAGTGGTTGAGCATCAATCTATGAACCAGGAGGTCACAGTTTGATTCCCCATCAGGATACATGCCTGGGTTGCAGGCTCAATCCCCAGTGGGGGGCATGTAGGAGGCAGCTGATCGCTTATTCTTTCTCATTATTGATGTTTCCATCTCTCCCTCTCCTTTCTTCTCTGAAATCAATAAAAATTTATTTTAAAAAAAGATTCTTAGGGAAAACTGTTATATAAACTTAAGACACAGTCAAAAGGAGATTACATTTTCATTGGGGAGGCCAGGGGTAAAGGCATGCAGGACTAAACAACATACAATAGAATATAGTGCACAGGATACTATAGAGGAGTAATAAATTAGCAAATGAATAGCACAGATAATGCACCAAATTTAGGTTACCTAGGTATCCTAGAATGAAAGGGAAATGATGCCTTAATTTGCAAAAGGGAAGCCAGAGACTAGGATTAGGAAACAGAAGATAAGGGCTTTCTACTTTGGAAGGGGTAGAGGGTGGTATGTTGGTCACTAGGATTAATTATATAGATAATTCAGTAATGTGGGGCTTTGATTTCCAATCTCAGGTATTCAATGATGCTCCACAGTTTTTAAAATCCTCACCCAAGGATATGTTTCCACTGATTTTAGAGAGAGAGGGAAAGGGAGAGAGAAAAACATCAATGTAAGAAACAAATGGTTGCCTCCCAAACTTGCCAGGACCACTGGGAATCAAACCCACAATCTCAGTATGTGCCCTGGCTGAGAATTGAACCCACAACCTTTTGGTGTATGAGACCACACTCCAACCAACTGGGCCACCCAGCCAGGCCACTGGTCTGCAATTTTTAACATTCAATGCCTAGACAGTTTCCTGTTTAGTTTGCCAAAAACTCATGGTGCAATTCTGATTACTTCTGTTCTCAAGACTCCTTTGCCTCTGGCTATTTCTCAATCAGCAGATGTTCCAGTTTCCACAGCTCTTTCCTTAGCTAATGTCCATGCAGCCTTCCAGGCTCAGGTGGGCCAATTCCCATGGGTAGCCTTCCCGGGCAGCCAAGCATCTGGATCATGCCACCCCGCCCAGTCTTCCCAAGCATTTGGTGCTGACCTCCTCCCGTATACTATCCTGTGATGGTCTCTTACTTATGTCTTCCCCAATAGACTTTCTGAGACCCACTGTGTCCCCACTTCCTATGTCTTTGTAATGCCAGTACCCATGGTCGGCACTCAGCGAACAAGTGATGAATGAACAAATGTTCCAAACCTGTCCTTGCAGTGTTCCCTCACTCAGTGATGGTATCATCATAATCAGGAGAGATTATCGAGAGCTGTAGGGACAACCAGCAGTAAGTGCTGTGGTGAAGGGCAGGCTCCTAAGACAAACTGCCTGGGTTCAAATGTAAGTTCTACTGCTTCCCAGCTATGGACAAGCTACTTCATCCCTCTGTGCCTCAGTTCCCTCATCATTAAAAGGAGAATAATTATAGCACCTGCTTCATAGCTTTGTTGGGAAGATTAAATAAGTAACCACACATAAAAGTCCTTAGAACACTGCTAGGTGCAGAGTAAGCAATCAATAAATATTAGCTACTATTACCTCTAATTCTTGCTTTTCCATTGATAATATTCATTACCATGTAATATTCATTAACATGTAATGTTCATTATATACTGTGCATTGCCATATAATACAATATTCATTACCATTTTAACTCCCAAATCTGTTCTTTCCTCTCTATTCTCACTATCTCAGTCAAAGCTCTCATCATTTTTCATGGCCTTTGCTAATTAACCTTCCGATCTCTAGACCTCAGCAATTCTCTCACTGCAGTCAGAGTTCTTCCAAAACAGACATTCACATTTCTCTCCCCCAAACCTGGTACCTCCCCATTACCCGCCAGACAAAGTCCAAACACTGGCTATGTGCTTTACAATCCATTCCCAAGTTACTTTCCAGGATTTGCCTCTCACCACCTTCCTCCCTCCCTCCTGATGACAACTGCTGTGCCTCCAAGTAGTCTTCCTCACCTTTCAAATACCTGTCCCAGCAAAAATGCTGTCTTCTCTGATGCCTCAACACTGTTCCTACTGCCCTTTCCACCTGACATTGTAGTTTCCATCACTACAAGTTTGACTTGGATCTATTTTATATTTTCCATGTGTCTTTAAAACCGTTGCAACACATAGAAAATAGTTATAATTTTTAATGTCTCTGTTATTTCTAGCATGAGAATGTCATTTCTGGATCAGTTTCAATGGACTCATACACCTCTCTTTTATAGCTTACTAGAGGCCCAGTGCACGAATTCATGCACAGGTCGGGTCCCGCTGGCCCGGCCCCAATCAAGGCGAATTGGGGCCGGGCCTGTCAGGAGGAGGAGATGGCAGGAGGTTGGCCAGCTGGCCCACCCCAATCGGCCTATCAGGGCTGGGCCATCTGGGGGGAGGGGCTGAAGACGATTGGCCAGTGGGCTCTGCCCCCTGTTGGGGTGGGGGAGGCGGAGCTGGCTGGGGGGAGGGACCGCGGGCCAATCGGGTAGGTCAGGGCTGATTGTGGGTGGGGCCAGCTGTGGGTGGTGGGCCGGCTGGACCCACCCCTGAATGGGGTGGAGGGGCTGATCAGGGGCCAGCGGCCTGGGGGAGGGGCCATGGGTGGTTGGCCAGCTGAGGGGAGGGGCTGCAGGAGGTTGGCCCGCCGGCCCCACTCCCTGATCAGGTGGTTCGCTGGCTGCAGTGGGTGTCATAATGACCAGTCGTTCCGGTCATTATGGCATTCCAGTCACTGGGTTTTTATATATATAGATGATACTAAGCACAAGACATCAAAGTTGTTGGAATAGGTGTGCTTCATAAGGGCAGAACTCTGTATTGTATTATGTTCTTTGTAACTTTAGCACCGTATATATAGCAGGGGCTTAATGTGTGTGTGTAATGGATAAACTATAGCCCAACTTCTTGAACAGATGGGGCCTGGGAGCTTAAACTAAAGCCAGCATTGAGACCTTAACTGTAAAACAAGAATCTACAGTAAGACCTCACCTAACATCGTCGATAGGTTTTGTAACTTTAAGTAAAACGAAGTATAATGAAACCAATTTTACCATAGGCTAATTGATAATCAACCAGAGTTAAATTCCTAAGACATCTCATCAATGTTAGTTGAGGAACTATTGTTCTTTTTTTTTATCTTCCGTTTCATGCTCCTTCTCCTCTAGCCTGAATGGGCTTTCTGGAATGCCCACAAATACACTCTTTTATCTTTTCAGAATCCAACTCATCTTTCAAGATCCAAACCCAACAAAACTCATGTTCTCTATAAAACTTGTCGAGACAAGTGTTTTCTTTCTACTTTAAAACTCCTATAAAACATAGTACCCTTAATATTTAGTTGGAATATTTCTTATGCTGCCTTGTATTATTTTCCCTGACTACATTGAAGGTATTGGGGCCTACAATACAATTTCTTCTCTCTGTCTCTCATTTGATGTTCAATAAATACATGATGTCTATATCAAATACACTGTCCAATGGATCCGACAGACAATATAGTAAATCCATACAAATAGCACCCCATCATTCTCTAATTCACATCTGCAAGTGAAAGGTGGAGGGAAGATGCCTCCTGAATACAAATAATTTCTTCATTTTCACTATTGATAACTACATTCCTACCTGTAGAAGATATCTCTTGTTTTTGCCCACACCAATATGGGTCCTTTCAGAGGCCTGGGTGTTCATCTGCCCTATTTCAGAGAAATCCCAATTTTCCTTAAGTTAGCCAGAGTTGGTTTCACTGCTTGCAATCAATTAACCTTAACCTTCTCCTCTTTTAAGTCATTGAAGTGTCTGGGCCTATACATAGCAGATAATTTTTAGCTTTTTACTGAATAGTAGAATTCATATCCACAAAAATACCAAAGCAGGCAGCTTGCTCAGATTGAAAGTGACCTAGCTATGTAATTGTTGGTGAAACAGATTTCTGGGATTGTACTCATTCTAAAGCTAAAAGCTACACAGATCCAAGAACCCTGGGGTAGCTTAGCATCAGCCAAGAAGCATTTACTGCATGCATTTTTCTAAGCTTCTCATTATACTTAGATATTCATTTCATTTCCATACATTGTCAGTTCATGCATCCCACCCTTAAAAATTTAGTAAAAAATCATTTTTTCTTTAAATATATGAGCCTCAAATCTACTTGCAGGTTTTACAGTTAGTGTTCCATGATCTCCGCTGGGGGAAAAGGAGGAATTTTTAGTCTTATTAGAAACGGTTTGGTCATTATTTAGTCAAGATAATACAACTATGGTCGCTATTTACCGAAGAATCTTACCTCTTGTAGGGCTGGAACAGTGTTTCATATGTCTTGCCTGATGGACCTCATTCAGTGATAGGACTGCAGTAATATTTCTATTAATTTGTTAATCCAAATGAATGCTTTAATGTAACTGTCAACTTTGCATTTTTGAAGGTCAATAATTTTATTTTGTGCCCATAGGGTAACTCAGTTAATTCTGGGCATAAATATGTTTCCCCTAAAAATGTTTAAATATACTTAAGAAAATACTTTTTGCAATTATGCTATCACTCCGTACACTGTAAAATAGGGCATTGTTTTTTGGGGGTTTTTTTTAGTAATCTGGTTTGGATCCAGCTAAGAAAGGAGACTCAAAAGTCCTATCATTCCTACCAAGCCTGCCTAAATTCAAAACAGCCCATTGTTTTTCTCCCAAGTCGGTTTCCTGGTGATGATGGCCACAGGTCTGCCCCGGGGACCCTGGCTGCTGGCCTGCCCTTTGCAGCCTCGCCAGGTCCACAGCCCTTCAGAGCCAAGGCAGGGGACCTGCAAGGAGGGGAGATTCGCGTGCGGAGCCAGGGCAGTGAGGCCAAGCGCATCACATAAAGCTGTCAGTTCCTGGAGCAGATGCGCACGTGAACTGGGCACCCGCCTGGGACTGGCACCCGCGCAGCCACCGCCCAGCAGCCCATACTGACTGGACCCTGGAAAATAACGCGGAAGTTGGCGTGTCGCGGACCTCACCCTACCCTGGTGCGTTCTCCTACAACCACGTGCTGCGGGTTGGAGCACTCACATCCCGCCCAGTCTCCGCCCAGCGCGCCCAGTACAGGAAGAAGGGGATTCCGGGGCCAGCCGCCCGCCACTTGCGTGCACTCACATCTTCCAGCCTGCCCCCCGCAGCCATTTCCCGACGCTTGAGGCCGCAGCCCGGGCCAGCCCGGCCTCTCCACCTGTTCACCGGCGCCGTGGGCCCGGGAAATTGCCACCTTCAGGGATCTGCCCGCCCCCACTCCAGACACACCCGCTCCGGCGCCTGCCCCGCCTCGGGTCTCCCATGGCCCCGCCTCCTCACTTCCGATTGGTCGAGGCAGGGGGAGGGGCGTGTTCCGCCCCGAAGACCGGACCCGTGGGCCGCAGCTGCCGCGTGACCTTGGTTCCTCGGGATTCCCCCGTCTGCTCAGGTCCGCTATTGGCCAGAGACCTGGGCCTGAAAGGATGCGTTTCAAGTCCAAGAATTTAAATATTTTCGGCCGCCCCGTGCTTCTTTTTAAAACGTTTACTCTTTTCATTCTTAGTTTTTGTTTGCAGGCAGAGCTCCAGGCATAATTAGAACAAGTAGTAGGATTTTAGAGTTGCTATTTTTAGCTTAAAACCGGTAGAGGGGGCACGAAGAGAATAAAGATTCTAATCCCTATGACATATTCACAGATAGCACCAATGGGCAAGAGTAAAAAAACCAAATGAGTGGCCCGTCTCCCAGGCTTTGCTCAGCAGTAGCTCCCTCTTCTGGCTCTGATTCGGTTCTGAATGCGCAGACTTCACCCTGTGTCAGGAGACGCTCTCCGGAGTCTGGGTCTTTCCTTGTATAACATTTCTAGGAGTAAAAAGTTTTACCCTTTTTCAACTTGAGCTGTATATTTTTTAAAATAAGTATTCCCAAGGTGATGGATTATTTAGTGAATGATATTGGGAAAAATAGCCATTTGGAAGAAAATAAAGCTGGATCACTCCCACATTCCTTAAGCCAAAATAAATTCCTCATAGTTCAGAGATTTAAACATAAAAATGAATCGACAGAACTTCTAGAAAAAAGAAATTATAGTTTTACAGTAAAGACTATTTATGCATGACCCCGAATCCAGAGGAACTAAAGAAAAAGTGTGCCCTGGCGGTTTGGCTCAGTGATAGAAAGTAGGCAGGAGGGGGCATGCAGGAGGCAGCCGACCAGTGAGAGCTGGACACCGGGCATGTGCCCTGACTGGGAATGGTGATCTCCTGGTTCAAAGGTCAACGCTCAACCACTGAGCAACACCAGCTAGGCTAAATAAAAAAGGAAATAAAAGGCATTCAAATTGGAAAGAAAGAAGTAAAATAATTCAAAAAAAAGGCATGATGTTACATATAAAGAATATCTTAAAGAATCCACAAAAATAGTCTTAGAGCTAATAAAGAGTTTGGTAATTCTTCAAAAAGCTAAACATAGAATTACCAGAAGACCCAGTAATTCCAATCCTAGGTATATAGTCAAAGGAATTGAAAGCAGGCACTTGTATTGCCAATGACCATTACAGACTTGTTTACAAGAGCCTAAAGGTGGAAACAATTCATTTCCATCAATAGACAAATAGATTTTTTAAATGTAATATACTATCCAGTCATAAAAAGGAACAAAGTTCTGATACTTGCTACAACACAGATAAACCTTGAAATTATTATGCTAAATGAAATAAACCAGATACAAAAGGAGAAATATTTTGTAATTTCACTTATATGAAATATCTAGAATAGGCAAGTTCTTAGAGATGGAAAGTAGATAGAGGTTACCCAGGGCTGGGGAAAGATGGAAGTGAGGGATTATGGTTGAATGGGTAAAGATTTCTGTTTGAAAAAAAAAAAGATTTCTATTTGAGGTAATGAAAATTGGAGGAAATAAATAGTGGTAATTATCGCACAGTATTATAAATGTAATTAATGCCACTGAATTGTACACTTGAAATTAGTTAACATGGCTCCTGCTTGGTGACAGTTGGTTGGAGTATTGTCCCACACACCAAATAGGATGTGGGTTCAATTCCCAGTCCCAGGTGTACGGGAGGCAACCTATCCATGTTCTCTCCCTCTCTCTCTCTCCCTCTCCCCCTTCCTCTCTCTCTAAAATCAATAAACATATCATTGGGTGAGCATTAAAAAAAATGGTCAACATGGCAAATATGTTATAAATATCTTATCACAATAAAAACAGAATTTTAAAAAGTTTGGAATACACACAAAACTGCTTATCATGTAATTGTGAATCATAGCATGATCCTAATTCTACCTTGCATGATAAAGAGGTAATTTCCTTATTATGCAAAGAGCACTTCAAATCAATGTTTAAAAACGTTTTTTAAAGGGCAAATGATAAAAGCAAGTAGTTCACAGAAATAGAAAGGCAAACAGAATAAGAAATATATTTTTAACCTCACTTACAATCTTAAAAATGCAAAATAAAACAACAAAAGATGCCATTTTACCTATCAGATTGCTGAAGACAAAAGTATTCGTGAGGGTGTGGGAAACATTCATGCATTATTAGAATCAGTGTGAATTACTGCAACATTTTGAGGGCAATTTGCCAAACCTACCAAATAAACATTTACACAGTTTTTAAATACTTATTTATCCTTTGACTGGAGATTTTTTTCTGCAGTTGTACTAAAAAATGTGAGAAAGATATTTGTTGCAACATTATTTCCAAAACTTTCTCTTTATTAAAAACAGTAATAACCTAAATATTTGTCAATAGGGGACTAGTTAAATAAAATATTGTATCAATAGAAGTTGACATTAAAAGCCTAGGGGTAGATCCATGTGCATGGATTTATATGTACTGCAGAATGATAGCCAGGTAAGAACAATTCATTTTGCAAATATATATATAAATGTTTCCATTTGTGTGAAAATACCTATTACATATTTGCTTTTGTACAATTATGAACAATTTCTGCAAGAATATACCAGAATCATTCATAGTTATCTCTACTGAGAAGGACTAAGAATCCTATCTAATAAAGAGAGAATATGCTAATTGACCCTCATGCCATCACACAAGATGGCCGCCATGTGGGCACAAGATGGCTGGCAGGGGAGGGCAGTTGGGGGTGACCAGACTGGTAGGCAGAAGCAGTTAGGGGCAATCTGGCAGGCAGGCAGGCAAGCGGTTGGGAGCCAGCAGTCCCGGATTGTAAGAGGGATGTCTGATTGCCAGTTTAGGCCCGATCCTTGAGATTGGGCCTAAACTGGCAGTCAGACATCCCCCGAGGGGTCCCAGATTGGAGAGGGTGAAGGCTGGGCTGAGGGACCCCCCCACCCATGCACGAATTTTGTGCACTGGGCCTCTAGTGTAGAAGTATGTTTTCTTTCCTGTTAAATTTTTTTCACACTCTGAAATTTTTACTATTCATTACTTTTTAAAGATAATTTTTAGTTTTTTATTTATTAATTTTTAGGAAGAGAAAGAGAAACATTGATGTGTTGTTCCACTTACACATGCATTCATTGGCTGATTTTTGTAGGTGACCTTCCTGGGGATCAAACTGCAACTTTAGCATATTGGGATGAGACTCTAACCAATTAAGCCACCTGGCCTAGGCTGTAACAACCCTGAATATTTAAAAAAGATTTCTTTTTCTCATATTATTCACATCCAATTGACCTTTATCCTTTAGTAAGTGATAAATTAGCAAAGGTTAATCCAAGTATCCAGAGTTTAGAAGGTTATAAGGAGACAAAAGCCTTCCTCACCTATTTAGATTCTAGTTCACACCATTTTTCTAACTGATTCCCAATACTAATTATTTCCTGACATCAATAAAAGTTTCATGGTTATTCCTATTCCCCCTACTAAACTTCAGACACTATAGGGTGTAATCCATCACACACAGCCCAGAATGCACACACAGCAAATGGTCATTGAATTGAACCCAGTCAAAGAGAAATGAGAGGAAAGATATAAAAATAAAATACTAATGGAAGGTGGGAGGTGAGATCAACAGAGCAAGAAGGATATGGTAGAAGGAGACAGATGGGAAGGAAGAAGAGAGATGACAGAAATGCAGCCCTTGTAAAAGTTGAGGAGAGAGGTGTGGGATCGGAGGGGCACTGGACTAGCAGTCACACATGCTTTGTATTCATTAGATCAAGGTGTAGGTGAAACACTAACAGGGCTGGTGGGGGCAAGGGAGATAAATAACGTAAGGTGCCTGAGGCAGGGCAGGGGAGGCACCAAGCACACCAACATTACCTGCTGGCAGTGAGAGGCGGACCCATACCAGGCACTGAGCAAATGGCTACATGGGGACAGGACCCTCAGCTGGGTCCTCAGCACACTGCCAGGCCGCTAACAGCAGCGGGGATTTCATTTTAGCAGATTTCTCGTTGGGTAGGCTTGCTGAGCATCCTGCCATAAACTTGCAGCTTTACTCCCAGAATGCCCCTGGGTCTGGGGCAGATTCATTGTCTGAAGTATAAGCTTTAAAGGCCAAGGGCATCTCAGCATCTCTAAATGAGGAAAGGAGTGCGGGAGAAAGGGATAACTACTCCTCAGGCCTCTGCTTTATGGTGCACTTCCAGCCTGAGCTAATAAGCAAAGTGTCTTACATAAAAATTTAGGGTATGGATTTAAAAGTCTTTTTCAGAATGTCTACAAGACATTCTTTCTTTGACCCCAAGTTATCTGACTTATTTTATCTCTGCCTTCCACCCCCAAATGGCTACCATCTTATTGCTTTAAGTAGTTCTTTTATTCGGAGCACCTTTTCCCTTGTCCACCTGTCCTCCCAGAGGCAAGGTGGTGCAGGGGAAAGCCTTGGAGTCAGAAAACTCAGCTCGAACATTCCAGTTCTCCCACTTACCCCTCTGAGCCTCACTATTCTTCTTTTTAAAAAAAAATAAGATTCCTTTATTTATTTGTTTTGTTAATCCTCACCCGAGGATATTTTTCCATTGATTTTTAGAGAGAGTGGAAGGGAGGGGAGAGACAGAGAGCTGGTAGAGACACATTGATTGGTTGCCTCCCGCAGGCACACTCATCAGGGCCAGGCTGCAGGCTGACACTCTATTCACTAAGCCAAATGGGCTAGGGCTGAGCCTCATTATTCTTACCTATAAAATGATACTTATCTCCTAAGGTGACGGTAAGTATTAAAGCACATGTCGAATCCCTACAGGGGACTTGGCACACATGAGGAACTCATAAAATTGTGAAATTTTAGCATCCTTCCTGGTGGGTACCCTCCCTGCCCCTCTTCTCCACACTGTAGTCGCCTAGAGAGGAGGGGCCAGGTACACGGAGTTCTCTCTGTGGGCTTGCAGCATCCAGCACAGCACTGCATGTAATGAAGTACTTAATAACTGCTTTTTGATTATGTGCAGCATTATCATAGCAGGCGAAGGGCACTTTGCTCAATCACCCTGATTAGATGTTTCTCCTTGGCAGGAATTCAGATGGCACCAATGCTAAATTCAGAGTGTTGTTTTGGAAAATCACATAATGATACTCCATTTCTCCCAAAGACGGAAGGATAATTCCCACACCTATCTCACAATGTTGCTCCTCTGCTGTTGGACAGTCAGATATCTAGACTTTGAGGGCCTGCTTTTTAGTCAGTAACATAGTTGTCTACCAGGGAGGCAGAAAGATTGAGAAGCTAGGGGCTAGTCAAAGAGTCTGATGAAGAGATTTGTCACTTGTGCCCTAGCCGGTTTGGCTCAGTGGATAGAGCATCGGCCTGTGGACTGAAAGGTCCTGGGTCCGATTCCCATCAAGGGCATATGCCCAGGTTTCAGGCCTGATCACTAGTGGGGAGTATGCAGGAGACAGCCAATCAATAATTCTCTGTCATCGTTGATGTTTCTATCTCTCTCTGCCTCTCCTTTCTTCTCTGTAATCAATAAAATTATGGTGTGTTTTTTTAAAAAAAGAGATTTGTCATTTGTTAATGTCACCCACCCCTCCAAAAGAAGAGAAGGTCAGCAATGGAGATGAGGCTTTCAGCAGAAACTCAGAGGTTAGTTGGGAATCTCTTTGTCTTTCTCCCTTCACTGAGTTCTACAAAAATCCCATTTACACCAAGTGTTTGTGAATTCTGTAGGATTTTCTGAGGTTTGGGGGGAGTGTAGGCTTTCTGTTGCCCTACTTACTCAGCCCTTTTCCTCTCCTCTGCTTTCCCCCCCTCCTTCTTAGGATAAAACAACAATATCCATTCAGCTTACATCTTTTGTTGCTTGAGCAGGCCCTGATATCTCACTCTCCTTCCCAAGCAGCGTATGAAAGTATTTTTTCTAAGCAAACGCAGAAATGTCCCTAGGAAATCTCCACCTCATCACCTCTTCCTATTTCACATCCACACCACGCCCCCTACACCAGGCTGGTTGCTGTTCCCCAGGAGCAAGCAATGAGTTTTGGGCGGGATGGAGTGCCCTTCCCAATGCTTTTGGGACTGCAGGCTATCCCAAAGCTTTAAGGAACGGACTTGTTTCATAAAAGCCAAACAATTCATTTTAAGTTCCCCCAAACCACACTTGCATTTGGAGGTGCAGTTCTTATGTAGGCCACTGAGCAGTGCTGTTCCTCTATTAATAGGATGGAGACTTTGTACTCAGAGGTATCATCGTTCTCATCAAAAAGGACAAATGTTTAGTATTTCTGGCTAAGCATTAAAGATAGATATTTGTTTCCTTTTAGTGACCTGGATACTAAATAAGTGGGCTATGATTTGAATAGCTCAGGCATTATGCTAGGAGGTTGACATATTTGAATATCTAAAGACAGAATTTTAAAATGTCAGACCTTAAAATATGTGCCTCAAGTAAGGTTTCAATGTTGTCGTCATCATCATTATCGTTGTCCTTGCTAAGGTCAGGCTCTTAAGTACTCCATTAAGCTTTCGCTATTTACCGGAATACTTCTCTTCCGTGCAGGTGGCAGGAATGTGAAGCCAGATAACAACCAAAATTCTTTAACTGTGAGTTTGAGAAGAGACATTAAGTCTTTATTTTCCCTTTCTCAAGGAGAAGCGCAGGAAAAGGAGATTAATATTTATTAAGTGCCCACTGTATGGACAGTAAATTTATCTCATTAAATCACATAACCTTCTGAGGTAAGTGACAGTATGCTCATTTTACAGAAAAGAAAACCAAGGCTCAGGTAACCAGATAACTTGGCCAAAGTCGCACAGCACACCAAGGTGTAAACTCAAGTATATGTGACACCGGAGTCATGATTCTCATGTGCACACACACAAAACAACAACAACAAAGGGAAATGAAGATGTTTCTGATGGGAGAGAATATTTTTAGTTTTCTGAAATTATTTTTTTAAAATATATTTTATTGATTTTTTACCGAGAGGAAGGGAGAGGGATAGAGAGCCAGAAACATCGATGAGAGAGAAACATCGATCAGCCGCCTCCTGCACACCCCCCACTGGGGATGTGCCTGCAACAAAGGTACATGCCCTTGACTGGAATCGAACCTGGGATCCTTCAGTCTGCAGGCCGACGCTCTATCCACTGAGCCAAACCGGTCAGGGCCTGAAATTATTTTTTTCCCTTGACTCTTTTTTTTTATTGTCTAAAGTTTTACATATGTCTCCTTTTTCCCCAATTGACCCCTCCCCCCCAATTAAAATTGCAAGATTAGGAAACTTGAGTAAGGTTTCAATGTTGTCTAGAAATCAATGTTGCCCATTCATTCTTTTTTAAAAACTATTTTCTTCCATATGACCTTTATAGAATTCTTAGATGATTGAGGATTTTAAACTAAGTGCAAAGCATATAAAACTGTTTCATTGCAGATTTTGAGTTACAGTTCATTCTTCTAATTCTCTAGCAGGTATCATATTTAAATGGACTCTGTAAATCTTAGGTAAGTTTTTTGTTTGTTTTTTGTTTGTTTGTTTGTTTTCTTTGCGGAGAGAGTAAATGACCTTTACATGCTAACATAGCAGTGTAATGAGGATAGAGGAATCATTACTTCTGGATCTCTGCATCAAGTTGTCTTAAGTTTATCAAGAAGGAGAAGTTTAAGAAGGGAACAAAAGTTGTTTCCTACAAGAGAAGCTGACTGATGATTATTAGAATATATTTTTTTAAACTAGGACATTGGGGAGTTTCAGCTCCTGTTTTTAAAATATATATTTTTTATTGATTTCAATGAGGAAGGGAGATGGAGAGAGAGAGAGAGAGAAACATCAATGATGAGAGGGAATCATTGATCGGCTGCCTACTGCACATCCCACACTGGGGATGAAGCCTGCAACCCAGGCATGTGCCCTGATTGGAATCGAACTGTGACCTCCTGGTTCATAGGTCAACACTCAACTGAGCCACACTGATCAGAATAGGATATTTTATTCTCTGCCATTGTTTCATGCTACATCTGAGTGTCTAAAGATTTGTGGGTATTTGATGGGTATTGCAGACATCCTTAGCAATTTTGGTGGCTATTTCAAGTGCATAGCTCCATTAACTAGATAAGAGTGATGAAATCAATCAGAAACAAAGTTTATATAGAATATAAATATTGCAAATATTCTATTTTGCTTCAGAAGTTTCCAGGTTATGGGTTATCCTCCCCAACTAAACCTCAGACATTCTAAGATGTAATCCATCACACACAGCCCAGAATTGAGCATGAAACGAACGGTGGTCAAATTGAACTCAGTCGAACTTAAATGTGTAAAAATAAGATACTAATGGAAGGTGAGGAGTGGAATAAATACGATCAAGAAGGTTAGAAGGAGAGATATGGAAGGAGGAGGAGGGATGAGAGGAATGGTGTGAGGCATAGGAGTGAAGCTATTTTGGATTTTCAGTCTCATTCAAGCCTCCAGATGGCAGCATCCAACATGCATGGAGAAGAACCACCCAGTTATATCTCAGGTATGGCTAACAGATCAACCTCCTGCAGGTAACAATGATAAACTTGGGGGCACGGGGAGGAGGGGAGGGGGAGGTAACTATCTGAGGGCCAAGAAGACTGGACAAAAGCAGTAAGTTTCTGGAAAAGAGCTCAAACTTGGAAGAAGGGACTATGACAAGGTGACTTTCCTATTTATTTACAGCTTTTCCCTGAGTGCAGATCACAGTCACAGCAGGGACAGAGAAGCTAATAGCAAGCTAGCTATCTTTCTGGTCTGAAGAACAAGCTTGCTTACAAGTAGGGGCAGCCAGAGCATGACAGAGGAATCCCAGAGAGGAAAGATAGAGAAGGGAGCCAAAAATTTAGTGTGTAAAGCTTGTCCAAGATGCTAGCTGACTCCTGAACTATGTATGCATGGTGTCAGACTGCAAGCAGTGAAGCTAATGATAAAACAAAAGAACTGAGATTTGAGCCGCCACCCACCACAGGTGAGATAAAGTGTGCATTGAGTTTAATCAAGTTGACTGTGCGCTAAAACGACACTGCCAACATTCTTCAGAGAAATATAATAGAAGCCAGAGTTCCTACAATGTAACATCCACAATGTCCAGGACAAACAACAACAAAAAACAGGAAAATAAGAGCTATTCTCAAGGGAAAGACCATCAACAGAGGTCAGCTATGAGATGACCCAGACGTTGGAATTAAAAAGACTTGAAAGCAGTTATAATAAGTATGTTCAATGAGATAAATGAAAATATGCTCAAAACAGAGAACTGGATAGGATTTGTAGGTAGAAGAAGAAAATAGGGGAGGAAGAGGGACAAATGACATACACAGTCAAGTTCTTCCCTTTTCTCTGCCAGAGGGCATTTGGTTGTCCTTTCACCCCTGGCAAGGGTAAATATATTGGCAAGGGCAAATATATTGGCAAGGGAAGTATGTTCTTGAAAAAGCTTCTATTTATAGAAAAGTTAATGTTTCAAGCCAGAGAAAAATAGGTCAAATTTGAGTGGGTGTTGTGGGTTGAAAGGAGGAAAAATGCAGAGAAGCAACATGACATGGAATCTGAAGAACTAGACTAGTTTAAAACCATCAATTGATTATATAATCTTAAGTATATTGTTTGACTTTTTTGAGCCTCAAATTTTCTCATTTGCAAACGGAGATATTAATTACACTTGTTCCAAAAGGTTGTTGTAGAGTTCAACTAGGTAAATATTGTGTAAGATATTTTATAAAGTATTGTCTTAGATATGTTATACATGACACTAAACTTAGTGTAAGACATAATAAGATAAGGGTTTTTATTTTGAAGGACATTTGGGAATAACAAACGATAACATAAAAATAAAATAAGAGTTGTTCTAGCCCTGGCCAGTGTGACTCAGTTGGTTGAGCATCGTCCTGTGCACCAAAGGGTCGCCAGTCGATTCTCAGGGGACATACCCAGGCTGCAGGTTCAGTTCCCCATTGGAGGCAACCAATCAATGTTTCATTCTCTCTCCCTCTCCCTTTAAAAAAAAATATTTTTTTAATTGACTTCAGAGAGGAAGAGAGAGTGAGAGAGAAAGAAACATCAATGATGAGAGAGAATCATTGATTGGCTGCCTCCGGCATATCCCCTACTAGGGATTGAGCCTGCAACCTGGGCCTGTGCCCTTGATGAGAATCGAATCCAGGACCCTTCAGTCCTCAGGCCAACACTCTATCCACTGAGCCAAACCAGCTAGGACTCCCTCTCCCTTTTTCTAAAAAAAATCAATAAAAACATTTTTAAAAAAGAAATCAGTTTTTTAAAAAAGAGTGGTTCTAACACTTTTCTGTTGGAACATTTTGGAGAAAGTTCCCTTTTTTTTTTTCTAGTTATAAACCTAATTACAGAAGTTTTTCTAAAAAAAAAATCAATAAAAACATTTTTTAAAAAGAAATCAGTTTTTTAAAAAAAGAGTGGTTCTAACAATTTTCTGTTGGAACATTTTGGAAAAAGTTCCCTTTTTTTTTCTAGTTATAAACCTAGTTACAGAAATGTAACTTTAAGTGTACTTTACAAAGAAAACTTGTGGCATTTTTACATTGTAAAAAAATCTGACTTAGCCCTAACTGGTTTGGCTCAGTGGATAGAGCGTCGGCCTACAGACCGAAGGGTCCCAGGTTCAATTCCGGTCAAGGGCATGTACCTTGGTTGCGGGCACATCCCCAGCAGGGGGTATGCAGGAGGCAGCTGATCAATGTTTCTCTCTCATTGATGTTTCTAACTCTCTACCTCTCCCTTCCTCTCTGTAAAAAATCAATAAAAATAAATTTTAAAAAAATCTGACTTAAAAACACTTTTTATTTACTGTATTTTTCTTGAACATTCTGATATGGTGCTGTGATTTTTGTGTCTATATATTTCCTGATAAAGTTTCCACCTGAAAATATTAACTACCTCTCTCCTTCATCCATATTAAATAACTAATGTCATTCAATGAGCAAAAGGAAGTGAGTTTATTTTAAGCATGAGTTTTACCAACTATCTGTTTAATCTGAGAACATATTTAATCCAAGAAATTTCTTTGCAAACTGGTTAATGTCAAGGTATTCATTGACATTTCCATAAGGGTGTCTACTTCTTTTTTTAAAATATATTTTTATTGATTTCAGAGAGGAAGGGAGAGGCAAAGAAATATAGAAACATCAATGATGAGAGAGAATCATTGATCCGCTGCCTCCTGCACGCCCCCTACTGGGGATCGAACAACAACCCAGGCATGTGCCCTTGACCGGAATAGAACCTGGGACCCTTCAGTCCACAGTCCAATGCTCTATTCACTGAGCCAAACTGGCTAGGGCAGTGTGTCTACTTCTTAAGCATTGAGATTTTCATGAGGACTGACTATAAAGTACTATAAATACTTACTTATGAGATATGACCCAAGCAGCACTTAGATGCCCTTTTTTATTCACTCTACATTGGAGTAATGTGAATGTCTGAAATTTTGCCACCAGAAAATGACATAACATTTTGTCCTTTATTGAAGTTAATCTATTTCTAGTGGGAGGATATATAAAATGGCCACCTTAATTTGTAGCTCAATATAAGTTAAATCTTTGCCTGAGAACATGGTGGGAGGAGGAAGAAAAAAACCAAGTTGCTTTTCCTGAAAATTACTGACTCATATATTTAAATGTCTACTTCATATTGCCACTTAATGTCTAAAGGGCATGTCAAACTTAAAATATCCAAAGAAAGAACTTGATTTCTTTCCCTTCTCTTCATGGATTTCTTCATATTATTGAATAAAAAACTACCTTTCAACCAGTCCCTAAGGCCAAGAAACTTGGCTGATAGCCCACAATAAAGTCATCAGCACAACCTAATGGTTCTAGTTGTGAAAGATTTATATATATTTTAAAATATATTTTGTATTGATTTCAGAGAGAAAGAGAAAGGAAGAGATAGAAACATCAATGATGAGAGAGAATCATTGGTGGCTGCCTCCTGCACACCCCCTATTAGGGATGGAGCCAGCAACCTCGGCACGTGCCCTGATCAGGAATCAAACCATGATCTCCTGGTTCATAGGTCGATGCTCAGCCGCTGAGCAACACTGGCCAGGCATATTGTAAAACATCTATTTCCCATTACATCCTCAGCCACCTCCCTAATCTAGACCATTATTTCTTCTCACCTGGACTGTTTCAATGCCTTTCTAATTGGTTTCTCTGTTTCAATCCTTGTCCTCATTCCAAGTCTATTTTCTACACGTTAACTAGAGTGATCTGTGAAAAGCAAAAATAAAGTCACGACACTCCTCTCTGCTCAAATGCTCAAATGATTTGCCACCTCACTCTGAATAAAGTCGGAAGCCCTTCCCATGGCATTCAGGTCACAAGAGCAAAGTATCAGAGTTCACTTTAGTCTGGGAGACTCTAAATCAGTGATGGCGAACCTTTTGAGCTCAGCATGTCAGCATTTTGAAAAACCCTAACTTAACTCTGGTGCCGTGTCACATATAGAAATTTTTTGATCTTTGCAACCATAGTAAAACAAAGACTTATATTTATCAAAAATATGTATTTATTTTATATATTTAAATGCCATTTAACAAAGAAAAATCAACCAAAAAAATGAGTTCGCGTGTCACCTCTGACACTCGTGTCATAGGTTCGCCATCACTGCATCTATACCCACAGAACTCATGCAGAATCATGACGGTCCTCGGGCATTTGGACAAGGCATTTACGGTAAGATGACTTAGAATTGATATGATGGGACAAAACCCAGAACCTCCAATTTTCAACATTGAACGGAGAATTTCTAGGGATAAGAGATAACTAACCAAACCTATTTGCTTCCTTGAATTTTACTTTAAATTTGGAACCTTAGTTTTCTCATTTTGTAAATGGAGATACTAATTGTCATATCTCACAGGGTTGTGATAAGTCTTTGAATGAGTTAGTATGTGTAAAATGCTTGGAGCAAACCCTGGTGCACAGTAAGTACTTAGTAAATTTTAGCTGTGATTATTATAACAATTCTCCGTCTCTAACTACTTCATTCATGGAATATACCTTATCTCAAGCAGTAGCTAATTCCATTTACCCATCACAGCACAGGCAGTTATTTACATGAGCGAAGATAAAAGCTAGGACAAATTCATCCCAAAACATTTTGATGAGAAAGTAACATGTTACCTAAACTCTCTATGTACAAGTCATTACTTAATCCTCTACCACCAAATTCACTTTAATCTTGGATGGGAACTTTAGTTTATTTTAAAAGAGTAATAAAAACTATTTTTAAAAAGTTATTTTTTATTGTGTTTTCCAGTGCTGGGCTGCATGTGTAACTAAGACTTACCCATCACACCTCATTTAGGAAACTCCGTCCTGTCCTTCTGTAATATGGCAAGAATTCAAAAAGTCCCTGTGCCACTTGGAGAAGCAAGCGAAATGTAAGCTGTGTGATCAGCAGTTAACAAGCAAAGGAGAACCAGGGTGTTGCCAGAGAGATAAAAAGTCCATTTTGTTTCAGGGGCCAGTAATAATTTAGTTTTGTTCTAAGATTTTTCTTTGACATCAATTTCCATGGAAAGTGCTGAATTCTGGGAAGGTGGATAACCGGCCAGATCCATTCCAGGCCAATTATAAGGGAGGTGAAGTGTGGCTTAAGTATTTTTGTATGCCCTTCTGAGGACTTCTGTCCTTTTCTTACACCCCTCTTTCCTCTTCTTCCTTCTACTTACGCCTCAATCTGATACCCCATTATTCTATTATGACCCCAAATACTAATGCTAACTTCTAGTTGCTCAGAATCTAGCATCACATAGTCTATTATTTGACCATTGCCCACCTTCTCACCACAATTCCTTCCCCATCAACTGTCCACACTGAAAATAACTTATTCTTTCCCACCATATTATCTTTCCCACCATATTATCTGATAAGTGCCTGCTACTCATTGCCTACGTTAATTAATGTAGTGAATGGCCAGTACTGGTTTCTTAATATACCCCTGTAAAATGTATTTTCTTATTAATAAGGTTGTCCAGAAGTGATAATGCCACAATTAAAGGACCAATTTCTCTAATAATGGAATTAGAGGAATTTTGGCATAGTAGTTGGGGAGAGATGTTTTTTTCTGTATTGTATCAAGAAATTTAATTTTATTGCATTATGTTCTAAATTAAACACGTATTACCCACTGTGACTAGTTTTGTTGTTGCTTTTTTAAATTGAGATTTAATTCACATATTAAGCTCACTATTTAAAGTGTATAATTCACATGATCTCACTCATATGTGGAATCTAATGAACAAAATAAATTGATGAATAAAATAGATCCAGAGACATAGAAGCATAGAACAGACTGCGGAATCTCAGAGGGAAGGCAGAGGAGGGTGGGTGGGTGGAAGAGATCAACCAAAGAATTTGTATGCATATATGCATAACCCATGGACACAGACAATAGGGTGGTGAAGGTCTGGGGAGGGAGGGTTGATGGGCTAGAAGGGGTCAATGGGGGAATAAGGGGAACATATGAAATACTTTCAACAACAAAGTTTTAATTAAAAAAATAAAGTGTATAATTCAGTGGTTTTAAAATATATATTTATAAGGTTGTACAACTATCACCCCTATCGAATTCCAGAATGTTTTCATCACCCTAAACGGGAAAATATTTTTGAATAGAAAATTTTTTCAAGATTATGTCTCAGAGCCTGGCCGGGGTGACACAGTGGTTGAGTGTTGACCTATGAGCTAGGAGGTCATAGTTAGATTCTTGGTCGGGACACATGCCTGGGTTGTGGGCTTGGTCCCCAGTGTGGGGTGTATGAAAGGCAGCTGATCAATGATTCTCTTTCATCATTGATGTTTCTGTCTCTCGCTCCCTCTCTGAAATCAATAAAAATATATTTTTAAAAAGAGTATGCCTCAGAACATGCCTCCTTTGCCTAGAAAAATAATTAGTTGAAATGCCCTTTAGAAGATTTAGAATTCTTTTGAATAAGAGGAATATTCAAGGCAATCACACAATAATACTTTCCTACAATTAAATTGATTACATCTACTAATTGAATTGATCACATTCGAAATTAAACTGATTACATTTACAAGAACACTGTGCTAATAAGTTACAAGTATTTTGCTCTACTAAACAAAAGTAAGCAGATGGGATAAGGGCAGAAGGGGGAAACATATCCTTTCTTCACCAGTTTAAAATAATTAGCATGTTCTGTATTTTCAGGTAGGGTGGTAGAAAAAGAAATTTGGGTTGTATTATTTAGAATTCTCTTGTCTGCAAGCACTAGAAACCAACCCTAGCTTGAACTAAGAAGAGCGATAGAGATGAAGATATAGAGGGGAAGAGGGATGGGAAGGGAGAGAGAGAGAGAGAGAGAGATTTGAGAGGATCAATATATATGAAAGCCTAAGCAATCGGTTGATTGGTTGACCAGTCTACCAGCCAACTGTTAGCTATGACACACACTGACCACCAGGGGGCAGATGCTCAATGCAGGAGCTGCAGAGTTGCGGTGACTTGGCAGCTGCGGTTCTCAAGTGACGCACCTGGAACCAGAAAGGAGGGAGCCTGATTCTGGGGTGTGTCACCTGAGAACCGCCCTCTCTCTATCCGGGACCCCCCGGGGGATGTTGGAGAACCAGTTTCCACCCAATCCCCTCAAGCCATGAATCCGTGCACTGGGCCTCTAGTGTATTATAAAGATATAGTCAGTCACACATGTCAATGGACTGGAACTAGAGCCTGTAGCATCCTAATGAACCAAGGAAATAGTTTGTACAATTTCTCATTTGCCATCTTTATGTGCTGACCAGCTTTCTCTGTTTTCACATTGCAGAAAACCTGGCTGCCAAAACATCTCAAATTTTTATTAGCCTACAGGTCCAGCCACCTGGTGAGAGAGTTTTCCAATTCCCAAGGACTGGGAATGGCCCAGTTTTGGACAGTTGTCCACAGCAGAACCAATCTGCTGGTGATAATTTAAGTAGACTTCAGGGGTTAGAAGAGGAGGAAAGAGCTCCCAGAAGAAGAGAAATTTGGGCAATCAAAAAGGTTTTCACTATAGCAATTTCTGTGGTCTCTAAGTAGGATGATTTCTGTTTGAAATTACTACAATTCCCTACCCTTACCACCACCAGCCTTGGGAAAAGAAATATACCCACTGTCTTGTTTGAAAATTAATTACAGTCAATACTTCCAATGTCCAATGTCTTATTTCATGAAGAAAGTGATGGCTCCTAATCATAGGTAGTAGTAAAATATACAATGTAGAGTCTATTCAACTTAGCCTTTCAATGAACTGCAATGAAGACTGACTAGAAAACAGCATTCAGGAGAAGATAACAAAGGCTCTGTTACTAACATAGTCTCAGATGTCCATGAGAGTTTTCCATCCCATCAATTAAATAGTGAAGAGCTATTGGGAGTTAAGGCCAAGTGCCCCTGTTACCCAGCTACAAGCTTGAAAGGAAATAGAAAACAGATTTTGCAAAAAATATTAGTTCTGAGATTTTAGCAGTAGTTCTTGAAAATAGGCTCCCGTGATTGTCATAGTTTGCCTTAAAAGGGTATTTGAAAATTCTATGAAAAACAAATGACCAATAAGAAATTTATAAGTGTGCAACCTCATTAATAAAAAATAAAGCAAAAACCCTTGGTTTGGTCAGCAATTTGGCAATACCATTAATAAAATGATTATTATTCATTGTTGATGCAGAGGTGTAGAAATGGGCACTGTCAGGCTCTGCAGATGGGGTGAAAATTGGCACAAACTTTTTAAAGGCAAATTAAGCTGTCTGTATCAAGTATTTTGTTTGTTTTTTCAAAGTTTTTTAAAAAGAAATTTATCCCCAGAACACACACACCACACACACACACACACACACACACACACACACACACACACATACAAATATTTACAAGTATGTTCATTATGACATTGTTTCAATAAACAAAGATCAAAGGGAAAAAATCAAATTATCAAGTATAAAATGATTAAATGGCTAAGTAAATTAAGGCTTAGCAACACAAAAAATACTACGCAACTGTGTGTGTGTGTGTGTGTGTGTGAATCCTTACCTGGGGATATTTTTCCATTGATCTTTAGAGAGGGTGAAAGGAAAGGGGGGTGGGAGGGGCTGGGGATTGAGCCTGCAACTGAGGTACATGCCCTTGACCAGAATCAAACCCTCAACCCTTCAGTCTGGGCACTGACACTCTATCCACTGAGCCAGACGGGCTGGGGCCTATGCAACCACCACTCCTACTTTGGCTGATGCTGTTTGCTGAAACCTTCACTATCTGCTGGATCCGCCCTGCCTGGCCGAGCTCTCTTTTTTGGCTACTACTGAGTGAACCTCTCCAGTGTTCCTTATGTCTGGGCAACTCCCTATTCTCCTGATTGTCATGATCACCTGACTAAATAAATGGCTTTTCAGATTTATACCACCAATTCCTTATAAGAGTTTCCCTTGATTATTGAGACTTGAAGCTTATCAGTAATTGGCTGGGTCACCTTTATCCACCCTCTCAACCTTTCCACCGGTTACTAGCATCACTGTCACTCTGGTGTGTGTACTTGATATAAAAGCTTGGTGTATATCTTTTGACTCATTCTTCATTCTTCCCTCACAGTCTGAATGTTTTTTTCTTTCCAGGGCCTCGAGAATCTTCCTGTGCTTGATATTTCTGATTTTCATCATCTTTTGCTATACAGCCCCACTCTCATTGTTTTTAATACAATATATTTCTGTTTTCTCTTATGCTAAATTCTTCAAATAATTTTCCTTAAGCACTGTTTTCATCATGGCTTTTCTCTTTCAGAGTTCTACAGTGGCATTTGGTATGCTTAATCATAACAGTTAAAAACCCTCCAGCTAAATCAAGACTGCTCATTTTCTCCCTTCTTTACATGCATTTTCGAGCTTATTTTATATTATTTTCTATCCCAGTTCCTCTACTTCATCCAAAACTACCTGCTTTCTTTCTCCTGTACTAATACACAAGCATTGCTCAAGGAAAGATCAAATACATTAGCGATCTCTGCCTGAGCTATCGTGTGTGTGTGTGTGTGTGTGTGTGTGTGTGTGGCGGGGGGGGGGGGGGGGGGGGGGGAACACCTTGTTGAAGCTACTCCTTTGAGCTGCCTCCCCACTTATAAAATCAACATTACTAGCCCTAGACTTCTTGTTGTGAAACCCCTCAGATAATGCATGAGAAAGTGTTTTATAAACTGTTCGGTAATGCGCGAGAACAAGGGAGCTCAGTGACATGGACAGCTACATATCCAGAAAGCTGCTGCAATCTCCCCTCCATGTGATCTGATTTTGATAGAAAAAGCATGTATCAACTAATTTTCTATTTATTTATTTATTTATTTATTTATTTATTTTAAGCAAGAGTGGGAGGGGGAGAAAGAGAGAGAGGTAATTGTTCCACTTATTTATGCATTCATTGGTTGCTTCTTGTATGTGTCCTGACTGGAGAATGAACCCCCAACCTTGGTTCAACGCTCTAACCAACTGAGCTATCCAGCTAGGACTGAAATAATTTTCCAATTTAAATATTTTAAAGACACACACACACACACACACACACACACACACACACACACACACACACAATGCCTCCTGAATAAAACATCTGATTTGCAGATGTACTCTGCTTGGTCCCTGCCTTTTACTTGAGAATCTGTTCTCTGCTTAGCATCTTGGTTCATCATGACAAGTAATGTTGGCTTCTTAAAAGTTGGCAAGCAAAACTCTTGTCTCTGAGGATATTTAAATCTTTCTTGGCTCATGGTCGTTTCCTCTTGGGTGTTGAAATGAAACGATGCCTTCCAGCTTTTCTGAAATAGAGCTGTAAGAAAGACTCAGGATGTTTTCACTTGACAAAAAGATCTTCATAAATCACAGATGCAATGGGCTGTGGTCATGGTGAGCAGCTCTTCAAGATCCCTCAGATCTTCTGCTTTAGTTTTAGACTCTAATTATTTAGATTATTTTTCTACCTCTCCCCTCCTTTTCTTTCTTAGTGTTAATTAACTGAAGATATTTCCCTGACATTTTCTTCTCTGTTATTTTCCCAATGCTTAAATTTTTTTCCTGGTAGTTCTGACAGACCATCTGTCAAAATTTTGCTGGTTTCACAGCAGTTCCATCCTGTTTCTCTCTCTCTCTCTTTCTTTTTAAAATTGCACAAATAATACACAAATAAATTCTCTTTGCAAATGGTCCAAACAATACAGACATTTATAGAGCAATATATTGGAGTTCCTATTCACCCAATTCTCACTCCCAACTCCTTTTCCAAAGGTAAGCAAAAGGTAACCAGCACTGTTACAGTTTTATGGGTATCTGTATCAGGGTTCTCCAGAGAAACAGGACCAATAGATTATATATATAAATTAGGAACTGGCTTACATGGCTATTGAGGCCAAGAACCGCAATAATGATCTGCCATCTGCAAGCCAGAGAACCAGGAAAGCTGGTGGTTTAATTCAGTCCAAGACTGCAGGCCTGAGAATGTGGGAGGATGATTGTGTAAGACCCAGTCTGAGTCCAAAAGCCCAAGAACCAGGAGCACTGATGTCTGAGGGCAGAAGATAAATGTCCCAGCTCAAGCAGAGACCACATTCATCCTTCCTCCTCCTTTTTGTCTTATTTGGATCCTCAATGGATTGGATGCTGCCCACTCTTATTGGTGAGGGTGATCTGCTTAACTCAGTCTACCGATACAGATGCTAATCTCTTCCAGACAAGTCCAGAAATAACGTTTTATTAGCTATCTGAGTATCTCTTAGCCCAGTCAAACTGACAGAACAGGAAAGTAAATCTAAATAAAAGATAAGGAGGTGGGGGGGGGGGAGTTAAATATAATATAAATCCAAAATAGATCTGTTTTCTTAAGGAGACAAAATTTAACAATTAAGTCAAATAAGTAAATTTAGGAATTGGTGATAGAGTGAGGACTTAAATTGTGGGGTAAAACTGACAGTAAAACATATAAGCATTAATATAAGTAATATTTTAGAAATTAACATACTTAACTATTGAGAAAAAAATAGTGAGAAAAAAATAAAGCCAGCATTACTGTAGAGAAGGAACTCTGATGCATTAGATGCACTGTGCATTTTCTGAGCCCACCTAGAACTGCTTTCCTGCAGCCCCTGGGAGCTGATCTGGGTAGCCTGTTGGGCCAACCCCAGTGGGAACTGGTATGAAGAGACGGAAGGAAAGCCAGCATTACTGCGTAGCTATCAGAGTTCAAAACTGCAGAAAGACAGAAAAGAAAATATCTAGTCTTGAATATGTGTACTTAATAAAATCAGGAACACAAAAATGTTTGTTTTATAAGTCTGGCTGCAGTATATTGATATTTCCATACTATTTAGTAGTCTCGTGGAATTAGTCGCCCTGTTACTCAATTATCATTACAATGATTCTACAAATATTAAGACTGAGATCAATTTGAGTCAGTCTTTTCATGTAGTGCTAACCATTGTTTTCATTTTCATAACTAGTGTCACCCACAAATTATCACATGAATATTAAATACCTAAGCACTGAGCAATTATTTATGAACAACTGGTGAATAAAACACACACTTAAAACCAATCAGTGTAAATTAGTAACTATATTGTATTTTAGAAAAGGTATTTTTCTCCTCCAAGTTATTTTGGGGGGTTTGGTTGGTCTGAACAATATCCTAAGTCCTCCATTCTGCCTGTACATGTGGTCTGAGGCAGATTATTATTATTAATTTTTTAAAACTCACTTTATTGACTTCAGAGAGGAAGGGAGAGGGAGAGATAGAAACATCAATGATGAGAGAGAATCATTGATTGGCTGCCTCCTGCACAGCCCCTACTTACGATTGAGCCTGCAACCTGGCATGTGCCCTGACCAGGAATCGAACTATGACCTTCTGGTTCAACTGAGTCACGCCGGCCAGGCTGAGGCAGATTATTGAAAACACAGTGAAGGGTAGGCTTCATTGCAATTTGTAGGCTCTGTCTCCCTTGAAGGAATGCAAGCCAAACATAATTGCTCCAATTCACTGGACTCTGGCTGGGTTTCCTGCATAAAAAATAATAACAGAAGGCAATTAAACACATGAACAGACTGAGTAAAATTGCAGTGTGTTAACCCTGAAAGAGAACACACCTAAATGCCACTCTCGTGATTGTGCTATTTCAGAACATGTCTGCTCTCAAAAAATGTTGCAGATGAATGTCTAGAAGGAAATCTGGCTTAATTTCATTAACATATATAAATTGTCTATGTATAAATTCCAACAACACATTCATGAAATTGAAGCAGCTTTTCATTCTTCTCCTTCTCCCAATTAAGATATTTTTCCTTTTGTATTATTCTTGATTATTGTTCACCAAGTAAACCCAACAGAGATTTTGCCATTTTTTTTGAAGTGAACGTATCAAGATTTTATTGTCATATAATAAAACAAAACATGAAGCTTAGAACTGGATCACTTGACCCTTTCTCTTCTTATCTCCTCCCAGTTCAAAATGCTTGCATCTCTTAATAGCCAGCATTCTCTTCGGTCTGCAGTTGGGCTCAACGCATTTAAGCCTCAGCACCATCTTCTTTGTAGTTTCGGAAAATCGGCTTAGTCTGCCCGCCATAGCCACTCTGCTGCCTGTCATAACGCCTCTTTCCCTGCACACACAGAGGATCCTTGTCCTTCTTGTCCTGTGTTGCTTTGTGGGGTTGTCACACTTTTTACAGAAAGTTCGGCAGGTTTTAGGAACATTCACCATGTTTGTGAGCGCGCTATCAGCAGGGAAAGCTTGCCATTTTTCATTATAACATAAACAGCACACGTGGCTTTAAAGTCAGTAAAATACTAGTAACTTGTTCATGTATATTTTAACAGAGTCCCTGAACTCTAGTTGGTTGTATGAAAGAGGTTTAGGACCTTGAAGCCTCAGAGGGACAGAGACCAGGCCCAAGTATTGTTGGGAAACTGGGCAGAAGCCAGACAGAACCATGTTTTCCAATGTATCCACAAACCCTACTTCTGTGTACCCCAGACTAGGTAGCTCTGTGCATATTCACTTCCAGACTCCCTTTAAACTTGTTTCTCTTAAAATGTAATTTTGGTGCCCAGCCAGCGTGGCCCAGCTGGTGTGACCTATGAACCAGGAGGTCATGGTTGGATTCCCAGTCAGGGCACAGGCCCCAGTTGTGTGCTTGGTCCCCAGTGTGGGAGGGGGGGCATGCAAGAGGCAGTCAATCCGTGATCACTGATGTTTCTATCTCTCTCTCTTCCTCTCTGAAATCAATAAAAATATATTTAAAAATGTAAGTTTGGTGACTAAATTCTTACTTTTCCTGTACATCTATCTCTAAAACGGGAGTAAAGGTAAATGGAATGAAAGGAATATATTTCCAATCTTCCACTTATGGAGATACAAAAGTAAAATACACTTACAGTTGCCCACTATTGGTCTACTTCATATGGGTTTTCTTTTATAAAACTGTTTTACTGGCCTGGCCGGTATGGTTCAGTGGTTGAGCTTTGACCTATGAACCAAGAGGTCACGGTTTGATTCCTGGTCAGGGTACATGTCTGGGTTTCGAGCTCAATCTCCAGTGTAGGGTGTGCAAGAGGCAGTCGATCAATCATTCTCTCTCATTGTTGATGTTTCTATTTCTCTCTCCCTCTCCCTTCTTCTCTGCAATCAATAAAAATATATTTAAAAATAATAATAAAATGAAACTGTTTATTAAACTGGCATATAATGTCAACAGATCAATAAAAATCTTAAAACACATATTTTACTTGGATCATTTGTAGAGTAATCATGTGCTTCAATGTGACTATCAAGATTGAAATAAATCTAGCCTCAAAACAAAATTAGAAGATTCTCTAACGTTTATATTTTTCTTTCCAGATATTTTCTATTTCTAGACAACATATAAGGAAATTAAGTGGTAAGGACAGTAAAGAAATAATGAGTTATTCTACATTTGAAAATCTTTTTTTCCTTTTAAAAGAGAGTATTGTTTCAGAGAAGAACTAAGATCACCTAGAATTCGAACAACTGCTATAAATAGATTACCCAGAGCTACTTCTTTTGCCAAGGTAATGTGATTTCTCTTTTTCCCCTGGGCTAGTTTCATCCCAATTCTTTACTTTTTCTTCTTTGGTAAAAGTAGATCTTCTTATTGTGGGAATTCCTTCCTTTCTCCCTTCCCAGCCCAGCCATCTTGGTGGCTGCTCTTGGCTGGGGGCTGTCCCCCACCTAAGGCAGGGAGATGGTGGCAGCAAAAAAGACAAAAAAGTCACGGGAGTTGATCAACCCTCAGCTCCAACTTGTTATGAAAAATGGAAAGTACCTGCTAGGGTACAAGCAGAGTCTGAAGATGATCAGACAAAGTGAACTTGCTCATCCTCACCAACAACTGTCCAGTCTTGACGAAATCTGAAACAGAGTACTATGCCAGGTTGGCCAAGACCGGCGTCCATCACTACAATGGTAATGAGATTGAACTGGGCCCAGCGTGTGGAAAATACTAAAGAGTCTGCACACTGATTATCATTGATCCAGGGGATTCTGATATCATTAGAAGCATGCCAGACTAGACTGGTGAAAAGTAAATCATGCAAAATTTTTCTTTAATAAAACTGGCCAGAGCTTGGTTTAAAAAAAAAAAAAAGTAGATTTTCTTCTTCAGGCACTAAAACCCTCAGTTTGTTTTTATGAACTACCAGAGACTTGATTTATAGAAATAATTCAACAGATTGTAGTAAACATTTTTGATTGGGTAATGGGGAACGTTGCTCAGATATATGATGACAAATATTTTATTGATTTTTAAAAATAATTTTTTATTTTTCAATTACAGTTGACATACAATATTATATAAGTTTCAGGTGTACACCCCAGACATTTTTTTAAAAAAGTGATCATCCAGCCCAGCCGTGTGGCTAAGTGGTTGAGCTCTGTCAGGGTTGCAGGCTCAATCCCCAGCAGGGGGCGTGCAGGAGGCAGGCAATGATGATTCTCTCTCATTGATGTTTCCATCTCTCCCTCTAAACTATAAGTTTAGACTAAAACGTCTAAATGTTTTGATTTTCTTATTGAGGATCCAAAATGAGATTAAACACCTCTGACTCCTTTTAATACCACTGCTTCCTTTTTTTTTCCTCCCGAAGATCACCATCATACCCCATTTCATATCTATTTAACATTTATGATATGCCAAGAACTAAATAAAAGACAAAATTTCTCCCCTTGAGATAGGAACTTAAAGTATCACCTTATGTTTATTGTGGGTGTTTGGGAAGCATTTTCTCTATTGCATATAAGTATTAGTAGGAAATATAGGAGCTGGTATCCACCGAGTAGGGGACATTTTATGCATATATTACACAAGCTGCTTGTGAATAAAATGGTGAGCAAGGGCCTTTCCTCCCACTGTCGGCAGTGCTGAACTTGAATTTGGTAAAACATTGGCA
>NW_005354829.1:1159210-1160751 GCF_000412655.1 Myotis brandtii | reverse complement strand
ATATCCGATGTTCAAGTGTCAGAAAGAAAAAAGCAAACCTTCATAGCTGGGAGCTGGCCTAGTACTGCCAACAGGGCCTTAGAGTTGATGGTACTTATAGATAGGCCACAATGTTCTCCTGTTGAGTATAAACAACCTCTTAGAGCACCAATATTTCATGAGGTCACTCTGTGCTGGTGGTTAAGTGAAACAAAAACAAGACCACTTTGCAACTGCATCCGAGCTCAACAAAAAACAAGGTCACTGTGAAATCATAACAATAATCAAATGATTTCCTAGCAGAGTAACTTCGGGTTCTTTACCAATTGCAGCCTTAGCCCCACTTCATTCCTCCAGTCTTCTAAATAAAAATAATTAAGATTCCTCATCATAGAATTGCTCTTACTTCCCAACAGCACCCAATCCATGGCAAATACCTGTTTTTTAGAACCTTCCTTAAAAATGTCTAACACAAGCCCAATTCCCATAGAAAGTTCCTTCTAACTCTTTTTTAAAAATATATTTTTATTTATTTCCATAGAAAGTTCCTTCTAACTCTTTTTAAAAAATATATTTTTATTTATTTCAGAGAGGAATGGAGAGGAAGAGATAGGAACATCAATGATGAGAGGGAATCATTGATCAGCTACCTCCTACACGCTCCCTACTGGGGATGGGGCCTGCAACTGGGGCATGTGCCCTGACTGGGAATCAAACCGGGATGCTTTAGTCTGCAGGCCGACACTCTATCCATTGAGCCAAACCAGCTATGGCCCTTCTAACTTTTTTTCAATGAGATGGCCCATAGTTTCCACATGGTGTGTGGTCTCCATGGTTGCAATGAGTCCAGCCTAAAACCACATTTGTCTGACTCACAGATGTTACTGATGGTCTGAGGCTGCAGTGCATCACCAATAGGCAGACTCAGACTTAGAATTTCTATGTATTTTCTTTTCAAAATGAAATCACTGAGCCTGTTTTTAAAAATGAAGATTCTTTGCTCAATCCTAGATCACTTGGACCTCTGGTGAGGCCCAGGATCTGCATTTTAACAAGCTCTCCAGGTGGTTCTTATGTGCATGAAAGAGTGTAAAAATGTTCTGATATGTTTTCCACATGTGCTGAAGAAGTCTGTCCAAGTAAAGCCAGAATGAGACTGAACGCTTTACCCCAAATCTGTACCCATATCTTTGGGAGAAAACTTCCCAAACCTGCCAAACTTAAAAATACAGGTTTATATGCACACCCATCCTCATATTCTCAGATTCTGAATTTGTCAATTAGCCTATTTACTAACATTTGTAACCCCAAAGTCACTATCGGTGGTACCTGCTGGCCATTTGCAGTCATGCACAGACTCTCAAAAATTTTGAGTCACCTGATGTTCTTGTTCCCAGCTGAGGTAAAAAAGAAGGCATCTTTCATCCTTGTTTCAGCTCTCACACTGTGATAGCCCGAGGATGGAACCGGCATCGGGAAGTGCAAAAAGTTCCTGCAAGTCACATAATTCTTTTATAAACCTCTCGCTTTCCTCTGTACTCCTAATTTTTTATTATGAATAT
>NW_005354829.1:1140461-1158355 GCF_000412655.1 Myotis brandtii | reverse complement strand
GTGACAGTCAATTAGCATATCCCCTCCTTATTGGCTGTGGGCGCCACCATCTTTGTGATGGCATGAGGGTCAATTAGCATATTCCCTCTTTATTAGATAGGAGATACATATATATAATTTACCATTTTAACAATTTTTAAGTGTACAATTCAGTGGTATTAAGTACATTTACAATGTTTCACAATTCATTTCCAGACTTTTTCCATCATTCCGAACAATAACACCTCATGCTCATCTGCCCCCAGTCCTTGGTAACCTCAAATTTACTTTCTGTCACTGATTTTGCCTATTCTAGGAACCTTATAAAAGTTAAATTATAAAACAGCTGAGCTTTTGTGTCTGGCTTATTTCACTTAGCATAGTATTTTCAAGTTTCATCTATGTTGTAGCAAATATCAAAATTTCACCCCTTGCCCAGATGAATACTATCCCATTGTATGTATATACCACATTTTGTTTATCTATTCACATGGAGATTTGGGTGGTTTCCTCCTTTTGTCTTTTGTCAGTAATACTATTATAAACATTTGCATACAATTATATTTTTGGGTTCCTGTTTTCAATTCTTTTGGGTACCTACCTAGGAGTGGAATTGCTGGGTAACTATGATTATTCTAAGTTTAGTTTTTGAGGCACTGCCACTATAGAAAAAAATCTTAAAATTTTTGCCCACTAAGAGTGAATAGTGACACAACCCTTGAAGAGACATTTTATAACATTTTTATAACATTTTCTCCCTCTGGGATACTTGTTAAAATAAATACTCCAGCAACCCCTTGTGAGACTGATACTCAGGAATCTTATCCCTCTTTTTAAAAATACATATATTTTTATTGATTTCAGAGAGGAAGGGAGAGGGAGAGAGTTAAAAAAACATCAATGACGAGAGAGAATAATTGATTGGCTGCTTTCTGCACACCCTCTACTGGGGATCGAGCCCTCAACTCTGGCATGTGCCCTGCTGGGGAATCAAGCCATGACCTCCTGGTTCACAGGTGGACGCTCAACCACTGAGCCACACCAGCTGGGCCTATCTCTCTTTTTTTGGGTTAACTAATAGATTCCAAGTGTATTGGACAAGGACATGTCTAGCCCTACATAACTTTATTCTGCTACTACTACCACTAATAATAGAAGCATTAGTGGTATAGTAATGTACTGTTAATAAAAAGCAAACATTTTGCATGTGTTATTTGTTTCTCAAAGATACCCAACTCTAACAACTATCTACACTAATAAAAGAGAAACATGGTAATTAGCGTACGACCGCTACCCTTTTCATTGGCTAATCAGCTGCTCTGAGCCTGACCAGGGGCTGCACTTAGGGATTGGGCCTGCCCTCTGTCACCCGGGAGCAGGCTTAAGCCAGCAGGTCGTTATCTCCTGAGGGGTCCCAGACTGCGAGAGGGCACAGGCCGGGCTGGGGGACCCCCCTCCCCCCGCCCCCCGAGTGCACAAATTTTTGTGCACCGGGCCTCTAGTTAAATAATAAAACTCTTTAAAATGGTATTTCAGAAATTAAATCCAAGTTTCTCAATGATATATGGCTGCATCTACAGTGATTGCAGGTGAGGGCAAACACAGTGGTAGAATTTTTCCTATGTGAGAATTGAAATCAGTGGTACTATACCCTATAGTACTATAATTTCCAAATTAGTCATGTTCATTAACACACCCTACTAGATTGGGAATTAAGTATTAAACACACACTTGATTACATTTTCCTAAAAGATCCCTAAACCAGAGGCTGTCTGACTGATCGCCGGAAGCAACATGACCCTTTCGACAGCAACATGGGTCTTGATTGTGACTCACATGAGTTGATGTGGTCTTTCAGGGATCGCAGTGAGGATCAGGTGCCTTGGGATGGTCCTGGGGTCTGAGAACAGGACTGTAGACTCTCCAAGAAGAGTATTTGAAGGTGCTTCCCACCCACCTGTCCACCTGCCAACCCACTCCCAGCAGACTTGTCACTGCCCTGGTAGTAAGAGCAGGGAGACACAGAAAGTTGGCTGGCTTTGTGCAAATTGTTTAAAACATATCTTCTAAAATGTAAAGCCCTTTGTTAGCAAAATGTAATAGGTCAGGAAAATTAAACTATCTAAAATTAAACTAGTACAGGTTTATGGTTAATGGTTGGGTACCTTATAAATTCTCAGTCGGCATTGGTCAGGAGATTTAGGGTGTTCTTTGTTCCTCTTACAGCAAAGCAAGTTTTTAACAAGAGTTTTCAAAATACCTAGGCTAGTCTTTGGAAAGAGGGGGGAAAGGGAATAAATAATTGCCTCCTATCTTTGGCTTCAATACTTTTCCCTCATATAATTGTTTTTTTCCCCCCCAAAATATAACTTAATTGAAATACATACACATAATGAAATGAAGCCTTTTAAGGCATACAATTCAATGTAATTCAACATAATCACAGAGTTGTGCAACCATCTCCACTATCTAATTTCAGAACATTTTCATCATCCTAAAAAGAGACCTTGTACCCATTAGTAGTCCCTTCTTGCCCCTCACTTCCTCTAGTCCCTGGTAACCACTAATCTATTTTCTATCTCTAGATTTGTCTATCTGGATATTTCATATAAATGGAATCACACAATATGTGGTCTTCTGTGATTGGCTTCTTACACTTAGCATAATGCTGTTTATGTTGTAGCATGCATCAGTACTTCATTTATTTTTATTTCTGAATACTATTTCATTGTATGGATATAACACATTTTGTTCATCTTGTTACCAATTGGTGAACATTTGAGTTGTTTCCAGTTTTTGTCTATTATGAATAATGCTATGGACATCTGTGTGGCCATGTGTTTCAATTATCTTGGGTAAATATTTATGGTTTTAAATTTTAATGTAATTAAACTACTGTTTAAGCAAATTCATATAGACTTTCACACTCTAAAGGTGAATTCACATGTGACAGTATTTTCATTTTATAACATACTAGTGAACTGGTGCACGGATTCATGCACATTGAAAGAAAATTAATTAGAAGAAATATTTTAATATTGCTATTCGCCCTTTCTTTATAATAGAAGTGTCAGAAATGAAAGAAAATTAGTAAAATGTATATGAAAATAATATATAAATTGATTAATAAATTAACAATAACAACATGATATAACAATAACAAAGACATTATATAAAACAACATTGATACAAACAATGACTGATAAGTTGATTAAAACTTATTCAGATTGGCTGCCTCCTGCACCCCCCCCCCCCCCCCCCCGGGGGTCAGAGGGCATCATAGGTACCAGCCCGTCGGACGGTCAGATGGTTGGATGGTCACTTAGCCTTTTAAATATATATAGATAATATCATAAATTAATTCACTTGGAAATTACTGATACCGAATATTTGGACTGGAACCCGGATTCTTTGTCCACCGGAATCGAAGAATGAATACACGGACAGAAAGTGCTATAGCAAAGGTGGAGATTTATTGAAGAACAAGTACAGACTCCCACGTGGGGAGAGGGAAGAGTCCCACAGAATGGACTCCCAGGTAGGGAGGAGAAAAAGGGTCCCACTGAGTTCCTTTTCTCTATGGCTTATAAAGGCTGCAGTTCCTGTGTCCTGATATCCTCTCTGATTGGTCAATATTCCCCTTCAAGTTGGTTACTATAGTAACTCCTGGGCTCAAAGGTTGAACCTCACATGAGACATGTGAGTTTCTCCCCCCTCCTTCCCCATTGTTCCCTTATTCCAGCGGTTCTCAACCTGTGGGTCACGACCCCTTTGGCAGTCGAACGACCCTTTCACAGGGGTCGCCTAAGACCATCCTGCATATCAGATATTTACATTATGATTCATAACAGTAGCAACATTACAGTTATGAAGTAGCAACGGAAATAATTTTATGGTTGGGTCACAACATGAGGAACTGTATTTAAAGGGCCAGAAGGTTGAGAACCACTGCTTGGGCTTTCTTCTCCTTCTGAATGAAGGGCTTCCTTCTCTTTATTTTGTAAATATAGACCTTTCTTGGCTACTTCCAGTTCCCTTGTCTTATGTAAATATACCTGTTGCTGCTCCCTTGTCTTATGGAGCTGTAACTGCACCTGGCTTCCTTGTCTTATGGAAATGTACCTTCTCCCAGTCTGCAGCCCCACGCTTTTCAATGGATCCCAATTCTAAAAAATTCCTAAGCCTGCCTATGTTCCCCCCAAATTCCTGCTTCATTACTACTTGAAGTAGGACTATAAAATGGTGGGACTGTTAAGATAGATCGTTTACAATCAAACTATAAATGCAAAAATAATCCTGTATATCTTAAATAGAATCCAAAGTACATTAAAAGACTGCTAATCCATGACCAAGTGGGATTTATTCCAGAAATGCAAATGTAGCTTATAGCTTTAAACAAACTATTAATATAATTCAATATATTAATAAGTCAAAGGAGAGAAACTGTATAACCATTTTGATTGATATAAAAATGTATTTAATAAAATTTAACATAGATTTTCAATGAAAACACTTAGTACTAAGTAGAATTAGATGAATATTTCTTTAATTTATTAAAGTCCAGAGTAAAATAGAGGTGCTGCTAATATATTTAAGTCAAGGAATCAAATAAGAGCTGAAATGGAGGAAACAAAAGTATCATTTTTGCAGGTGATTTAAAGCTATATTACAAAATTAATAGTTGGTTTATATATAGAAATATCTAGTTATAAAATATATTGACAGACAATACATCAATTTCAATGGCAACAAAAGTGTAAATTACCTATGAAAACTTGAACAAGCAATGCTATATAAAGAAAATGGTCAACCTTTATTGAGGTCTGACTCTAAATACAATGCTTTAATCACTATGCTAGAAATATTCATGCATATTAACTTATATGATAAAGATAGCATTTCAAGTAAGTGGTTTTAAAAAGAGATCATACTGCAAGGGTTTGGGACAACAGGTCAGTCATCTGGAAAAAAACAAAATAGATCAGCCCTAACCAGTTTGGCTCATTGCATAGAGCATCGGCCCGTGGACTGAAGAATCTGGGGTTCAATTCCTGTCAAGGGCATGTACCTCGGTTGCAGGCTCAAGGCAACTAATCGATGTGACTCTCACATCCATGTTTCTCTCTCTGTCTCTTCCCCTCTCTTCCACTCTCTCTAAAAATCAATGGAAAAAAATATCCTCGGGTGAGAATAACAAAAAATAAAACAACCTAACAAAACAAATAAAAAACAAACAGATCAGGATTTCAACTCCTTATATGTAAACTAGAGGCCCAGTACACAAATTCATGCACGGGTGGGGTCCGGCCGGCGGGCCCCAATCAGGGCGGATCGGGGCTGGGCCTACTGGGAGGAGGAGATGGTGAGAGGTTGGCTGGCCCTCCCCGATTGGGCCCTATCAGGGCCAGGCCAGCTGGGGGAAGGGGCCACAGGCGATTGGCTGGCAGGCCCTGTCCCTGATTGGGGTTGGGGGGCCGATTGGGGGCAGGGCAGGCCATGGGAAGGAGCTGTGGGTGGTGGGCCAGCCAGCTCTGCCCCAAAATGGTGTGGGGGGTGCTGATTGGGGGCCAGCAGCCTGGGGGAGGGGCTATAGGTGGTTGGCTGGCCAGCCCTGCCCCTGATGGGGTGGGGAGGCTGATCGGGGGGGGGCGGGGGGGGGGAAGGGGCTGCAGGAGGTTGGCTGGCCAGCCCTGCCCCTGAGGGGGTGGGGAGGCTGATCGGGGGGGGGCGGGGGGGGGGAAGGGGCTGCAGGAGGTTGGCTGGCCAGCCCTGCCCCTGAGGGGGTGGGGAGGCTGATCGGGGGGGGGCGGGGGGGGGGAAGGGGCTGCAGGAGGTTGGCTGGCCAGCCCTGCCCCTGAGGGGGTGGGGAGGCTGATCGGGGGGGGGCGGGGGGGGGGAAGGGGCTGCAGGAGGTTGGCTGGCCAGCCCTGCCCCTGAGGGGGTGGGGAGGCTGATCGGGGGGGGGCGGGGGGGGGGAAGGGGCTGCAGGAGGTTGGCTGGCCAGCCCTGCCCCTGAGGGGGTGGGGAGGCTGATCGGGGGGGGGCGGGGGGGGGGAAGGGGCTGCAGGAGGTTGGCTGGCCAGCCCTGCCCCTGAGGGGGTGGGGAGGCTGATCGGGGGGGGGCGGGGGGGGGGAAGGGGCTGCAGGAGGTTGGCTGGCCAGCCCCGCCCCCTATTGTGGTGGGGTGGGCTGATTGGGGAGGGGCTGGTTCCAGGGAAAGGGAGGGGGTGTTTGGCCTGCGGCCAGCTCTTGATCGGGGTGGGAGAGTCTGATCAGAGGCAGGTTAGCAGTGGGGAGGGGCCGAGAGGTTGGCCAGCTGGCCCCACCCCCTGATCGGCTGGTTCACTGCCCATAGTGGGCATCATAGCGACCGGTCTGGCCGTTAAGGTCACTGGTTTTTTATATGTATAGATACCTAGATGTGAGTGTGACAGATGAAAAGTTGGAAGTATTGAAAGAAAAAGAATAGATTATTTTTCCTTTGGGATATGGCAGGCCTTTTTAAACTATGCTACAAAAATTCAGGAACCCAAAAGAATAAGATTTATAACTTTGATTTTTTAAACTTTTGTGTAGAAAACAACCACAACCCCCCCCCCAAAAAATGAACTCACAACTCACACTATAAAGAAGGGAGAAAGACGGATGAGAAACTGGGAAAATGTTTTGCAACAAATGCATAATAAAGGGCATATATATATATATATATAGAGAGAGAGAGAGAGAGAGAGAGAGAGAGACATATATGGGGAAAAACAAATGAAAGATTGCAAAAGAATATAAACAGAAAATTTACAAAAAGAATAAATTCAAAAGGCCAATAAGCATTGATGTTTAACCTTGTTAGAAATCAAAGACTAGCCTAAAAGAAAAAATAAATGGAATATGATTTTATGGTCCACTTGGCAAATATTAAAAAGGTTAATAAAATTCAGAATTGGAGATGGTTTCAGTAAATAAATACATTCAGGTCCTATTTGTGGGAATGTAAATTGGTACAATATTTCTAGAAGATAGTTTGGCAATATGCACAAAATGACCCCAAACCCCACATATAGGGATTTATCCAAAGGAAATAAATGAATAAGTGAGAACAGATGTAATTGAAGGATGCTCATTGTGGCTTTGTTTATAATAGAAGAAATTCAGAAACAGCCTAGATAAGTAGATTATAGAGCATGGATTCAATGGAATACACTGCAGCCTGTAAAACAAGTAGCTCTATATTGATGGGAATGGAAAGGTATCTGGGAAAAATAATTGACTGTAAAGTAGCATGTTTCAGAATAGCATGCACAGTGTGATTTTATTTATGTAAAATTGCATTTGTCTACAAATGTGTACATGTGCACAGAGAAATGTCTGGAAGATGCTCACCACACTGTCAGCTATTTTCTCTGTGATAGGATTTTAGGTATATTTTCATTTTTTTCTTTGTACTTTTCTGTCACGTGAGAGTTTTGTTCATTATGAGTATATGTCATTTCAAAGACAGTCATCTTGTTTTAATATATTGACCCTAACTGCAGCTCCTTTCAGCATGGCAATGCATGTATTAGCAGTGTCTTTGACACTGTGTCAAAGACATTTCTCTCCTAAAACACCCTCAGTCCTAAAGAAAAATGTAAAAAAGAGGGAAGTATTAGGAGGTAGTTAGTACACTAGAAACAACGTGGTTCATAGAGTTGGATAACTCCATGCCCAATAATATGGCCTCAAAAAGTTCACATAGCGTTCAGGCATCTCTTTAAAACATTCCACCACCAAAATATTATATTTATACTTAAAAGTTACATTCATTATTCAGAAACTTAAATCTCTTGAATTTGACATATTCCATGGTAAAATATAGAAAAATGATATATCACAAGGCCCGGAAAAGCATCATTGTAAAGCACCACTGACTTGCTTAATGGAAACTTAAACATTTGCAGTCAGAGGCCAAAAAATAGTATCACAGCAAAGCCAAATATTGCACACTATTGCCAGAAAAGTATTTCTGGCAAAGAAGTAAGCATTAGTAATTGAACTATCAAATACATTTCAAGAGGGTATTATGTTCCAGAGGGAATGGAATAGATTTAGAAATAGATTTAATTTTCCATTCCCTGACCTGAAGATTTCTGAACACCAGCAACTATTAGACAAGATCCCTAATATTGGAAGCAATAAATGTATGCTTTATATTTCTTACACATTTTCAAATATACTTATTTAGGAGTGTGTGTTTTTTTTCATGTAATGATGCCAACAGGCATACACTGAAGAAAATTTTGTCTTAAACAAAATTTTGTCTTAAACACTATCCTATATAATAAAGAGCTAATATGCTAATTAGACCAAACAGCCAAACAACCTTCCTGATGACCTTCCAGATGACCTTCCACACGAAGCCAGGCTGCGAGGGCCGCTGGGACTGCGAGGACCGAGTCCCTTGCACGAATTTTGTGCATCGGGCCTCTAGTATACTATATTGAGTCAAATTTTATATTCTACTACAACTCGATTGAGAAATTTTAGACCCTGCTATCTTGAATTCTGTTTGCAGTTGCAGCACTGTTACACTGTTTACTTTGGACAAACTTCTTTATTTCCAGAAGATTCGGTTAGTCCAGTTGAGAGGGAGAAAGGAAGGGAGAGAGAGAGAAAGAGAAAGAGAGAGAGAGCATTGCCTTACTCCACAGGGGGGCAGTAGGGTCAATGAGATATTAATAAACCATTTTTAAGAAAAAGAGAAATAAATACTATGGAGATGCTTACTACATATCGATAACTAAAAGCAAAAATATAGTTCCACAGATGAAAAGCATGTGCAAACTAGTATTTTCTTTTTAAATAAATTATAGTTTTTATTGGTAAAATGACATACTCCTTTCTAAATTTGGATCAGCTTCCGAAATTTTATCTTTTGGGCTTTCAATAGCGGAAAAATCTGATAGTTCCTTTGACATGAAGTTTTTCATCTGCATCACCTCCTTTGAGATGCAGTCATCTTTTTATGACACAGCTACTTTCCTCATTTATAACTATATGTTTGACTTCACTAAGTTCCTCTGGTTGCATTTCCAGAACTACTTCTTGAATGGAGGCAGTGCCAACTTCCCATGATCATCCACATCTTCTCTAACTCCATTTACTCCAAATCCTGCAGTGTTGTTTTTTGTTTGTTGGTTTTTTTGGCACAATAGTAAGCCAGGACTGCCTGTCATTCTTGGAATCTGGGTACAAGTTTTACAGTTGCATCCATACCTGAGCTTGCAGTTTCACCAGATAGTTTAAGGTTAATGAATTCATGCAGACTCTGAAACGATGAAACCAGCCTTTACTGGCAGGAAAATATTCTTTTTGTCTCCTTGTAATTACCATTTCCTTCAATGCAGCACTTTGATACTTTGGCCTGAATGCTAGTGAAACTGAATAGGGTTTGTTAATTACAGTCCTCAACCTAAAGTAGAAGTAAATACTCTATTTCAACCATACGCAGCTTTCTGTAACAAACTAAAAGATATTGAAGCCACTTTACCTTATTTTTTATATTTATCAGGCTTTTAAAATATGGTTCGTTCTGTAGCTTCATGGAGGCCTAGGTCTCATCTTGCCTTTGCTTTGCTATCACAATTTTCAAATCCAACCACATCCAATTTCACTTCCAGTATTGCCACTTTTTGTTTCTTTATTGCTGTCATCTTTGTTGATCAATTCTGTCTTTTGATTATCCATTTTTATAAAATGTCACATAGATTTATCACATCACATAAAGCTTTGGCTTCTTGATCAGATAAATCAGACAAATGTTTTCTAAGAAAAACACCCTCAGTTTTATTCTATATTTAAGACAGAAAGATAGACTACCTCCCCTGCATATTTTGAGTCCTATTCCAACACCCGGGAATCTTTTCCCAACATCTCCAAGAATGTAATTCCTGAAGCTGAATCTTTTTGACTGGAATCTGGACAAAGTAAACAGAAGGGGGAAAATAAAGCAATCTTGCTTGGAAATGCTGTAATCATTCTCGTGAGCTTATTTCCTTCTTAATTCCCGTATTGTTTCAAAGGGTCTTGTAAAAAAGTGTTTGTTGAATTAAAAGTCTATGTAGTGCCTCTCACCCAAGAGCTCTCAGCCAGAGTCCCATCAATGTGCCCCTGGATTCCCCTCAACGTGGGGCCTGTCTCTCCACTTCGCATTCTCAGCCTTGGCCTCACAAGAAGTGCGATGGCACTGGATTTAACCACCGTGGGTGAAAACGGCAGAAAAATAAGCCCAGTACAGCAAAATTCCCTAACCACTCTGGAACTGCTAATATTTTCAATTATTCACATTCATAGACGAATTCTACCTCAGTGTCTTGCCAAGAAAGGTTAAAAAAACACACAAAAACCCTTAACTTTAGAAACACCAAAGTTCCCAAGGTCAGGAACATTTGCTACCTTGTTCCCTGGCATATGTCACCAGATTGGCTTAAATAAACCCTTATAAAAATTTTTTAAAAAAGTTCCCAAGGTCAGAAAAGTGATAACAGAAGATAAGCTTACCGTATAGTTCCAATGTTATCCAACCTTACCCATTTGTCAATCCCTAATTTCTGGACCTATTATTATTATTTTTTTTAGGAACATGCATAAGCAAATATAGTATAAAAACTGAAATGCAGGTCAACATATTTTGGAAAAGGAAGTGAAAACAGAAAACTAGTGAAACAGCTTTCGGAATTCTGTTTAGCACAATTCGAAGTACAAGGATCATTGTGGGCTGCTCGTTTTGATTACTTGCAGAACCTAAAGTGATACTGCAGCGTTCTAGTACCAACTGTAGACCCTCATAGGAACCTGGACATTTTCTCCAGGCACCAATAAATTCACGATTTGTAGCCCTAACTCTTAGTGTAATGCAATTTGGAATATTTACAACAATAATGACTTTCTCTTTAGAATTTTTTTTATTTTAGCAGATTTACTAACAAACTCCAAGGAATACAGTTGGACCAGTGATTCTCAAAGAGGGCCATGTGGGAGAGTAAAGAATCAACCTGTCTCCATCACCCCTCACTTAGGGACGGGTGACAATCTCTAGGTGTATGTGAGTGGAAAACAATACAGGTCCAGCTGGCATGGCTCAGTGATTGAGTGTCAACCTATGAACCAGGAGGTCATGGAATGTCAGGAAACATGCCTGGGGTGGGAGCTTGATCCCCAGTGTGGGGCATGCAGGGGGCAGCCAATCAATGGTTCTCTCTCATCATTGATGTTTCTGTCTTTCTCTCTCCCTTCCTCTCTGAAATCAATATATATATATATGAAAATAACTCAGTATTATGATTTTTATGTCTTGGGGGAAACACTTTGATTTTTATAATAAAATCATAGAAGATAAAAAAATTAGGTGACTACTCTAAAAAAGATTGAGAAACACTAATAAATACTGAAAATTGCTGTAAAGGAAGGAAGTTTTTAAAAAGCTGATCATTTAGCTGGGAGCTTAAGAAAATTTTCTTGGTAAGAGGTGACAGAGGGACAGGGAGGAGCATGCAGTACCCATAGTGTTCCAGTTTCCGCCCCCATCCCATACTTGTCTAGTTCATGAGCAAGCTGTGAATCTGGAAGGCTTAATCTGTGACTTGACTCTTTTGATTAAAGGCCGAGTTAAGTTGAAATATTTGGCATTGTGTTTCAGCACTGAAACAGATAAATATAACTTTTGCCAAGTGGCAATTCCAAAAGTTTAAGGTTTTTGATTGGGTCTAAAGGTGGTTGGGAAAGTAAAGAGGGCAAGATTTGGTAATAAGAAAGAAACCAAACCAAACCAAACCAATCAAGAGTTTCAGAGCTCTGAAAAAGAAAATTAAGAAAAATTTACTTAATTTTTAAGTTTGTGAAGAAACTCAGAATCGCTAATAATAAATCATCATTAAATCGAAGGTATAGAAATAAATAAAAATGCTGTTTACTACAATGCACGAAGATTTGACCTTTTAAGTAACAAGCCTATTGCTGGAAATACAAATAATAATCAAAAACATATATTATTTGGAGGCAAGTAGCATGGCAGGCACAAACGTTTTCATACTCTGACCATTCACAATAATTACATTGAACTGTTAGAGAAATACACTCTCTGAAGAGCAAAAGTGCCCATTCCACCTATACCCGTGGAGGAAAACATTTCAACATACAAGCAGAACCACTCCTGGAAGGATACAGGATAAAGGTCATATTTTCTCACAACCTTTCTTTTCAGGCATTGCTGTACAATTTGGTCACTATGCGGTGAGGTTTGTCTGGGCTGACTTATCTGGGCTAAATATCGTTTGTTATCCCTCCTAAAGTGTTTTGTTTAAAATTGTCAGTAGGTGAGTAAAGGTGCTTAACATTGAAAACTATAGTTATCTGAAAAACTCAAGTGGATTAAAGTCTGATTTATAAAATTATTTTTCTTTTTTTAATATTTATCTTAATTGTTGAAAGTATTACCAGTGTCCTCCTTTTTTCCCCATTGACCCCCTCCACTCCATACCTGCCCCTCCCAGTCTTAGTTCATTTAGTTCAGGTCTACAAGTTTGTATTTTAAAGATCTCTTGGAATATGGGCTAATTCCCACCCAACTTCCAAGGACAGCTTCTTTTGGCCCTGTTTTTAACAAATAAATAAACATTTTAAATTTGTTCATTATCCACATGCAAATAAATGCTGTCACAGAATTTCAAGTGCTTGAAAGGACTTCCTGAGAAAGGGTAATAGTTCCCTCTGGATTTTTTTCAATAACAATTTATTTAGTAAATACTTTGTTTTTTAAAAATTTTAATTTATTTTTTTATCACCAATTTTCCCCTTTTATGCCCTCTTCCAGTAAACACTTTCTTTAGAGAAAGGACAAAGGTCATGATCTTGCCATGCTAGAATTTACCCATCTTCACGCTCTATCCACTGAGCCAAACCGGTTAGGGCTTACCCATCTTTTTAAATATTAGGCTTATTTAGTGAGGTATTACTGGAATTCTCATCATTAACTTTATCACACAAGAATGGTAATTGTGCCATGTGAACCTTGTGGAAGGCAGTCCAGACCACAGTTCCTTATGGTTTGATTTTAGCTATTTCTGAACATTCAATTCAACCAGAAACAGGGTTCTGGAAATTTTTGTGGGTGTTAAGTTGATTTGGCTAAAAGAGGATATTTACCTTTACCCTTTTCCACATAGGCAAGGTGTTGGGAGATGGCATAGACCAGTGGTTCTCAACCTGTGGGTCGCGACCCCTTTGGGGGTCGAACGACCCTTTCACAGGGGTTGCCTAAGACCATCGGAAAACACATAAATAATTACATATTGTTTTTGTGATTAATCACTATGCTTTAATTATGTTCAATTTGTAACAATGAAAATACATCCTGCATATCAGATATTTACATTATGATTCCTAACAGTAGCAAAATTACAGTTATGAAGTAGCAATGAAAATAATTTTATGGTTGGGGGTCACCACAACGTGAGGAACTGTATAAAGGGTTGAGAGGAAGGTTGAGAACCACTGGCATAGACAAAGGTAAGGATCCAAAGCATTCTGTGAAAGTGATAATGAGAACAAACTAGAGCTTACTAAGGTTGGAGGGTGAAGTAGAATTGCTCAGCAAAGTCCAAGGTGGGGCAGCTACCCCAGAAACCTGTGAGCATGAGAATTCATGTCATAAGCCAGTAAACGGTGGGGTGGTTTGTTTGCAGCATAGTCATGGCAATGGCTGACCGATATACTTAAGTAAGCTGTGATCATTATTAACTCAAAGAGGATAAATGGGAGGAAATGGAGAAACACAAAAAGGGGCATAAAAGAGGTGAGTAGGAAAGATCTTGGTCAAGATCCATGCAAACATTGTATTATCCAAAGTTCAATTGAAATCTGTGTTGTATACCAGTATAAGAGATGAGGTGGGGGGAAACCTTCCAGATCCTCAAACCCTCATTTCATAGAGGAAGATACTGGATCTCAGGGAGATGGGGTTTACAAGCTGACACCAGGGCAGAAGCAGGTTGTTCTCTTTCCCCATCCATCATCTCTGTCATGGAAATTCTACCCATCCTTCAAGGTTCAATTCAAAAGCCACCTCCCCGGTTACCTCTTCCTTGGTTTTTCTTCCTTGATCTCTTTCACCTCTGAATTTTTACAGATTCATGAACTCTGTCTGAATTGAGAAGAACAACAGTTTTGTGTTATTTCATTTCCTTTGTCCTGGCTTTTGTAGGAAAGGAAAACTTTCCCTTCTTCCCTTCTAGGTTCTTTGGCTGATCTAATAAATAAATTAACATAAGTTAGATTAACAGGAGAAAAACAAATTTAATTTTGCACATACAAGAGCCCATAGAACTATGAGACTTAAAGAAGTGACCAAAGCAGGAAGCTTTTATACTTTTTAGACAAATAAGCAATCAATTTATGAAGACCTGACAAGACAAAGAATTTTGAGCTTGGGGTAGTAAATTATTGGGGAGTAATAAGTTTGTTTATACTGCCTTCTCCACCCTAAATTCCCTATCTCTGGTGATGAGGATGCCTCTACCCTCCTGCTTTCAGAGGGATAAAGAAGGGTCAGAGTGTTCTTCCTGCACTAGCTGTTTCTCAAGTGACTTTAATTAAAATTAATCAATATACCAAAGTGGCATATTTGGGGATGACATAGTCTGCTCCCCTTCACTTGCTATCCTTTCCCTGTCCTGGGCTTGAGCTTGAAGAGAGAGTCTCACCCTGACGTGTGCAGGCTGGGAAGAATGCTCTACAATAGAGTTCTCTCACTGGGAGGAAAAGAACAAGAAAAAAATGCAACGTGTCTTGGCGTCATCCCTTCTTCTTTTTTTCAATAAATGACCTTCATAAATTCTACTTGTTTTATTTCTTCTTGTTCCTATGAATGCAGGCGCTAGATTATTTAAGGTTCCCATCTCAGAGCATTCTATTAGCTTCACGCTATGATTCAAACAAAGAAAGAAATTCTGGGGACCTGTGATAGACCAGAGGCCAGGTGACTTCAGCTTTTCTGTTTCCTCTTTGAGTGACAGTCAAATTGTAACAGATGCAACTGAAACCTGTTAGTGTGATGCTGCTTGGTGTCACAGAGCCAAAGCAGTCAGAAGTAGCTGATAAATTAAAGGCAAGAAAGAGTGGATTTATTCTTTCATTATGTTGAAAGAGAACTCATTATGAGATTATGTTAAAAAAAAAAGATGGTTTACACCTAAAGGAGGAATTAACAGCTCAGAGAAAGAGATGTTTTCTCCTGTCAGTGAACTCTTGTGAATTCAGAAACCCTGAGTTGTGAGTCACTGAAAAGATCCCAACAGATAACATTGTTAATCTGTCTTTTCTTCTCCTGGGAAATCAGATGTGATAGACTTGAAGCAAAATATAAAGCCCACCACCCATCCAATATCCAGAGAAATTTGTGGTAGAAACAGCAAGAGACCAAAACAAAATAAAACAAATAAGTGGGCCCAATTGCAAGACATAGGGAGAGTGGGTTTTAGTTGCTACGAAGCCCTGGAAAGCAAGGGCAATGGTCAAGTTATGACCTCCTTGAGGGCAGAAGCTGTGTTTTCTTTACCGAGCACTCCGTGTAGCACTCAGTAGCACAGAGTAGGTGCTCAGTGTTTGCCGAGTTAAAAACCTGGAGACTTACTTGGTCTAGAAAAGGCAAGCATGTGCCTATGTTCTCTCTGCCAATTTTTTCTGTTCTTTGCACTTCACCAAATTGGTGACAGAAAAGCAGGTGCCCTCAATCTTTTGTACTATCTGTTCTAAGCCTGGTTCTCACCACAATTTCTCCCCATCCACCCCCGCCCCCCCGCCTTTTTTTTTTTTTTTTTTTTTTTTTTTACTGGTGAGTGAAAAAGTAATGACTTTTCTGGCAACCGATGTATGTCTCCATTGCCTCTAAAGATGACAAATCAAAAGGCCACTAGGGCCCCTGTTTTTCATGCCAAGAGACTATTACAGGCATACCTCAGAGATACCGTGGGGTCAGTTCCAAATTATGTGTTGTAATCTTTTCTGCTGGTGGAGGGTCTTGCAATTTGAAAAACACCCAATGTCTATGATGTGCAATCAAGGTATGCCTGTATGGTTGGAATTTGGTCCTAGAGTTGAACAATTTCACTCCCAAATCTTCAGGGCGCAGGGCACTGGGGGAGTGCTCCTCTGGCCGAAACACTTGCCCCTCTGTTCCCTCTGTAGTCCTTCCTGTGTTTCACAGGAATAGAGCCAGACAGCTCTGTCTAGAGAGCTGGGTTATTTTTTTTTTTTCATTTAAAAGAAAGTTTCCACAATCATAAAAGCAATATAGTTTATTGTTAAAAATAATTGTAGAGAACTGTATGGAATGAAAAGGAAGAGTTCCAACCCTTTGCCATCCTGTTATTGATCCATTCACCTGAGGTCACAACACGTATCTCTTGACCTCGAGAGATTCAGACAGATTATGTCGGTGCCAGTGTTGGAAAAAAGAAAGATCTTACATTCAAAACAATTCTGTCTACGAGCCTTCCAATCATTCATGTGACAGCTTTGATAAAGTGTTGGTCAGGTACTATAAAGGATTTTTAAGTTATTATGCCTAGCGCACCCCATGTGTGTGGTACAGACTGCCAAATGTACACCCTGTATTCTCCTTCATACATCCTGGATTCCTGGGGAGAGGGTGTATGACGTGGGCGTGTTTCGTGTGCTTGATATCTATAAATACACTCTGAGGCTGCTCAAAGCTGCTCACTGTTATTTCGGCACATTCACTATTCCCGGTTTTGACACACACCCGCACCCTCACAGAAAAGGAGTAAAACGAGATTTTACTTCTGCTAAGATGACAATGATTCCAGAGAAATTGCTATAAAACTAGATATCCTTTTTTTAGGTGTACCTCACCTCAACGATGCAAAATTCACTTCTAGTTTGTCCGCAGCAATGTGTGTCACACCCTGTTTTCACTCCATTTTTCTGACCTTCAATGTTGAATTCCAGAGGCTGGCATCTGTCTGTTTAGGCCTCCCCCTGCTTTCTGCAGTTTGGTTCAGGGCTTGTATTCTCCCAGCCTGTGACTCTGACTCCATTTCTTTTTGTTGTTGTTGTTGTTCCAAGTGTTATTTTATAACATCAATTTATTATAATACTAAAAACTGGTTTTTAAAAACATTGTTGGATAAAAATTTTAAAAGATTTCCAAAAAAGGGAAGTTTGATAGCACAAATTTATTTGGTTGCAGTGGTCGGCAAACTGCGGCTCGGCAAACCGCGGCTCGCGAGCCACACGCGGCTCTTTGGCCCCTTGAGGGTGGCTCTTCCACAAAATACCGATTTCGCTCTTCCACAAAATACCGACTTCTGCACATGGGCCACGAAGTTTCAATCGCACTGTACGTGCACGCCTGCACGTGGTATTTTGTGGAAGAGCCACACTCAAGGGGCCAAAGAGCTGCATGTGGCTTGCGAGCCGCGGGGTTAGAGAATCTTTACAGGGAATCTAGAAGCTTTCTGTTAATAAAATGAATCCAGTATTATCTGTATTTTTTCCTTTGGGATAATGATGAGGAAAAGACGACATTTTTTATTTGGGGGAGGGGTATAAAAAGAAAGCTTCCTCCATATTGGCTTGCTCAGGATTTGGAAACAGGCTCCCCTGAGTCATGTTACTAGGGCATCTGGAAATAAATGGGCCTTTCCTGTATCTCCTTTGTTGTTGTTGTTCCAAGTGTTATTTTATAACATCAATTTATTATAATACTAAAAACTGGTTTTTAAAAACATTGTTGGATAAAAATTTTAAAAGATTTCCAAAAAAGGGAAGTTTGATAGCACAAATTTATTTGGTTGCAGTGGTCGGCAAACTGCGGCTCGGCAAACCGCGGCTCGCGAGCCACACGCGGCTCTTTGGCCCCTTGA
>NW_005354829.1:1127117-1140126 GCF_000412655.1 Myotis brandtii | reverse complement strand
TCGGTTGCCTTGTAAATTCTGTAAAAAAAAAACAAAAAAAAAAAAAAAATGGTAGAAAGGATTCAGTACATAAACTATCAGGTTATCACATTTAGTCTATCAATCTCAGTGAGAAGCCCCAAAGATGCTTATGAGTTCAGTGACTTAGAAACACCACAATCCAATATAAGGATTTAGGAAACACATCGAGCTGATGTGACATCCTTGACCACATTTTCCATTGTCACCTGTGGTCAAAGAGGCCACACTGGGCATTAAGCTACTCCCGAAGCTCTCTTTGAAGTCTAGACTCCAGGCAAAGCAGGTTTTGCTCACATTTTCTGACTCTATTTCTTGGTTAAAGCTTTTCTGTCTTCTTTTTCCAGGAATCCGAACCCACAAGTCCTCCATCCATAGCTGCCTGTACCTACTGCTGCAGTCTGTACTGACCTGGAGGACAGGACTTTGACAGCATTCAAGGCCCATCTCTCAGCCCTCTGGTCTCACTCACATGGCTTTTCCTCACGTAGAGCTTAATGGTTAAAAACACAGTCTCTGGAGCCAGGTTGGGTCCAAATCTTGGCCTTGCCTTGTGATTTTGTGGAAGAGCCACACTCAAGGGGCCAAAGAGCTGCATGTGGCTTGCGAGCCGCGGGGTTAGAGAATCTTTACAGGGAATCTAGAAGCTTTCTGTTAATAAAATGAATCCAGTATTATCTGTATTTTTTCCTTTGGGATAATGATGAGGAAAATACGCCATTTTTTATTTGGGGGGAGGTATAGGTATAGTTATAAGTAGGGATAGAGATAGGGATAGGGATAAGGATAGAGCTAGAGCTAGAGCTAAAGCTAGAGCTAGAGATAGAGATACAGTCAAACTTCATTTCTAGAACATCTCCCATCTCGAACAGTTCCGTTCTTGATCAAGACGTTCACAGAAAAAATGTATCCATGGTCGACCAAAACTTCAATTTTCGATCTGACAACCCTTTCATGCTGATACCTCAGCATGACAAAAAGCATCTCTCAGGCAACAAACAAAGGGGAGAATGCTTTTGTTGCTGGCAAAATCAATGATTAGCACAATTTTAAAACATAAAGAGTGCTAATGTTGCTATGGGTGTGAAAAACTGTTGTTGATTGGGTAAAGGAAGAGCAGTTAGCCAGTGGTAGCATTTTGGAGCAATGAAAAATTCATTCAAGGCCAGTAGGAGGTGGTTTGATAAATTTAAGAAAAGACGTGTTTATTTATAGATTAAGCAGTTCATCAGATATGTACTGTATATAAGAAAGGTTAAAACAGGGAATAATTTGGGGGCCTGGAACAGATTAATTCAACTTACATTATTTCTAATGGGAAAAAATGATTCGGTTTTTCAACAAATCGTTTCTTAATTCCATAATGAATTAAGTTTGAGAACTGAGGTTCCACTGTAGATATATAGACATAGGTATAAGTATAGATATACATATAGCAAGGGACTGTAACCACACAGAAAATTCTTTTCTTTAATCCTACCTTTTCTCCTTCTTTCCTTTTGATTCAAATTGGCCTTCTCCAGAGTAGGAATATCCTGACTCACCTACTTTCCTCTCCCTTACAGGTCCACTCCCTTAATCATTAAGCCCTCAGCACAATGAGTTTCTGGTCAGCATCAAATAATCTTAGGAACACAGCCTTGGGTCTGCTGACCTAGTCAAACTAGAGATAACATCTAGGCCTCAGTTCTGTTTTGCTCCAGACCCAGAAAAGTTGCACGACTCCACCGACCACACCCCTGTGAAACCAGACCGAGTGTCGCCATGACTGATGTCATGAGCAGATGCAGTGATCAACTACTCCCTACCCTTAAAGTAATAGCTCATCTGTGCTTCTGGGTTTGGTGCATTTCCTTAAAAATAAACCTTTACTTTACTGTAAACTATTCGTGTTTGATTGGCCTTGATGTTTGAGGGCAAACAAACCCCTTTATTTTGGTAACAGAACTGGCTTATGCAACTGTGGGGGCTAGCTAGGCAAGTCCAAAATCTACAGAGCAGGCGGGAGAGGCTCGTGCCACTGCAGCTGTGCTCACCAGCCATGAGCCCATAAGCCCATCAGTTAGCTGAGCAGCGCTCCCGCTGTGGGAGTGCACTGACCACCAAGGGGCAGCTCCTGCATTGAGCACCTGCCTCCTGGTGATCAGTGCATGTTATAGTGACTGGTCAAATGGTCGTTTCATCGATCGGGTGCTTAGGCTTTTATATATATAGATTAGCTTAACTCACACATTGTTGGTCTATGTGGTGTATGGTATTTAGATCAATTATCAACAGTGGAAAATCAGAAGATTTCACATAAAAATCAGAATTTTTGGCTTCCCTTGAAGTATCAGAGGATCTAGCAACATGGCCTGAATTTCTAAATGGCACAAGCAGCTCAGATCTGAGGAGTAGCTGTTCCCTCTTTCTGGGCATAAGCTCTTCCTCTCAGTTCACCATCTTTCCCACCCCAACATTCAGGTCAGATGCCAGTTGCTATTTATCATCTTACAGCTGGCTTGATTAGTCAATTAAGTTACTTTCCTGGCCTCCTGTAGGCATTTGGTTTGGGGGTTCCTGGTCTAGTGGGTTATATTTGATAATACACTAATAAAACACTTTTTAACTCTGCAAAAATAATTCTGCTTCTATGATATACTTTGATGTTCATAATAAATTAAAGATGCATGTAGGCCAAGTATTATTAGTTCTATTTTTCACATGAGGTACTGAAAAACTGGAATGACTAATTTACTAGTCTGGGTATAGAGGTGGTTCTAGAATTCAAATTTCCTGATGAGCCATCCTAAGTTTAAGGAGTACTACAGAGGGATCTCACCCCACTCCAACTTTCCCCACTACAAGATTTCAGACTGAAGTAGTCAAAGATTAGGGAGGGAAGAAAAATTAACACAAAGTTAAGTTTGAAATTTTACGATTACTTAAGACTGAATTATGGCTTTTCAGGACTATAACTGGCCGAAGGACTTTTTATTATCTAAGAGTGATGGGCCTGTTCCACCCTTCATCTTAGTATAGGAGCAGATAACATCAATGAATACATGTTTATTTAAAAGGACAAAAATTGCATTATCTAGGCAATCAAAATGTGTCATATTTGTTCAACTTAGCAGTTACACATAGACAGATGCACATACACACTTTTTTCCCCTCTTACATGCATAGGATCATACTATACACAGTATTTTGTAACTTCCCTTTTGCTTTCAATAGTGTGTCTTCTTTTCATGACATTAAATAGTCTTATAATGTATCAATTTTAATGTTCCATAATAGTCCATTACATGGTAGTATTATAATAATATTTGGTCAGTCATTTGTTGGTCAATTTAAATTTCCAATTTATTGTCATATAAATATATTGCACTAAATGTTCTGGTAGCTGACCCATTGTGTGCATCTATGAGTATTTCTTTAAATTATTTTTTAAAATTGATTTTTAGAGAGAGGAAGGGAGAGAAAGAGAGAAACATAGATTAGTTGCCTTCCCCTCCAACTGGGGGTAGAATCTGCAACCTGGCTGTGTGCTCTGACCAGGAATAAAACCAACTAACTGAGCCATCAAGCCACCTAACCAGGACTATTTCATAACACTTTTGATGCATATGTAATGTCTCCTTAATTAATGCTCTCCATTCTAACTTCTTCCAACGGTCATCTTGGTCTGTCCACTTCAGTCAGATAAATGTCACTAAAGTAACACTTGCATATTATATTTCCTTGTTAAAAAGCCTCAGTGTCTTCTAGCTGATTAATTAATATTAAACCAATCTCATCTAGGCATAGGGAATCCCATGGGAAAACATCTTGACTTACCTGTCCAACCTCACCTACTACTTTTCAACTCCAATTAAGGCAGACCTATAATTTCTGCCAGGCCCACCATTTATTTTTTTCCTTCCTGATACGAGGAACCTTTTCCCTTTTCTTCTCTACTAATCTAAATCTTATATGTCTCCTAAAGCCCAGATCAAATTATACCTTTTCCAGAAAGTGTTTCTGGGATAACCCATCCTAAAATGATCTTTTCATGCATGTATCATATTCCCCTATAAATTTAGGAATGCACATATGTCTCATTTCCTCAGGGTAGGCAAGCTGCTCTCAGGCAGGTTCTTTTTTTTAATCTTTCTCCAAAGCCAACACCGTGCTAGGTGCTGAATCTTGAAAAGAACTGTAAAAGTGTGGGATGAGTTACTGGAGAAAGTTCTGAAATATTCCCTGAGTGCCTTTAGAATCAGTTATACTCCCACATGAAATCGAGTGAGTGGACCTGATAAATTTTCAAAGTGGTTTCAGCTACATTTTGCTAATAACATAATTATAACTACTCATTGATGAAACATAAGTAATTTTTCTGCTGGTTCTTTGAAAGACATCTCCACTTCCTTGTAAAAATTGTATGGGATGAAGTTCAGGATAAAAGAAATATTTCTCAAAGAAGATTTAATCACCACAGTTACCAAAGTAGTTAGTGATGGCCACATGGCATGGATTTTGAAAACCACTTTAGTGAGATTCCATTATAGGAGGATATTTTTGTTCACAGATTATGTTATAAAATAGAACCAATGAATTTTAAAATTATTCTAGACACTGAACATTAAGAAAACCAACTTTAGTTCATTTAAAAATACATTGTTTTTCTTCCACCCCCCTAAAGTATGGTACTTCACTGATCCAAAAATACTGCACATTCAAATCAACTGTAATTATGAACATCATCTTCCCACAGTTAGAACTTTAAAAATGGATTGTGCTAAATAAAAAGCATGTTGCTGTAATATTTAAATATGCTTTAAAGTAAATAATTATAAGCAGGCATGTAATTACTATGGTTTCAGGAAAGTTTAACCAGGAATTAAAACACAAAAAAATAATTTCAGTAGCTTTTGACCTATATACAATGAACAGATATTCACCACAACCCAGCTCTTCAAGATCTCCCTCATCCCCTGAATTTTCAAAGAAAAGCCTTCTTCTTGGACAAGGTAACTGAAATGAAATATGACGGAGAGGAAAAAGTACAGATCGAAACAAAAGATATGAGAAAACAGAGAAAGAGAATTTAGAAATACTAAGGATTTCTGGTCATGTAAATCCATTTCTAAAGAACCAGTTTTTACTAGAGAAGTAGTGACTCTGAATCTTGCTCCCTAAGGATTAGAGTAAAAATAAGATTCCCAAAAGTGTGTGTGTAGTTTGGTGAGAGGAGAGAGAAAAATGGTCTGGGGTACTAAGGTGCATAGGAGTATCTACCTTGCAGGGTCATATTTAATCGAATGCAGCAGCCAGACTTCTGGTGTTCAAAACCTTCCCTGAAATTAGTTTCGGTTAGAATCCTGGAGGGGGTTAGAGGGAGGTCAATGGGTCCTTTCACTTTATGGTTTGAAATTTTACTCTAACAATATAATCATGCATTATTGGCCTAATTTTAAAACTTAAAATGAAGAAAGCAACACAGGGATGCCAACCTATGCAGAGAGAAATGTGGAGACCACACAGGAGCGTTTGTGTCTTGTAACAAAGCAGCTCGCCACAGAAAGCTGCAGTACCAGTTTCTTCAGGGGTCAATGACTTCATGAGTGATTCTGTCTTTGTGTCAAGTGTCCTTGTCCTGGCTTATTTACAACTTTCTACTGGACATTTTACTCATGTATCTTGCTATTGCTGCAAACTCAGCAGGCCTAAAAACAGACACGTCATCATCTATCCCATGTGATTTTCTTCTTTTTGTCAATTCTATCACCATACTCTCAGGTTCAAAACCTTGGGATATTTGACTACCTCATCTTTCTTGTCCCTACATACAACTAGTCATGAAGTCATGCTTATACTGTCTTCACCATTCGGCCTTTCCTTTTTCATTTATAGCACACGATATCTGGCCCTTAAACATCAAGGGTTTTAACTGAACGGGTCCACCTATATGTAGATCTTTTTCCAATAAATTCATACAATACCGCAAATGTGATTTTTTTTTCTGTATGATTTTCTAAATAACATTTTCTTTTCTTTAGCTTACTTTATTGTAAGAATACAGTATATAATAAATAATATGACATACGAAATATGTGTTAATCAACTGTTTATGTTATCGGTGAGGTTAACAATAGGCTACTAGTAAAGTTTTGGAGGAGTCACAAGTTATATATGGATTTTGACTGCGCTGAAAGTTGGTGTCCCTAACCCATGCATTGTTCAAGGGTCAAGTGTACTCTACTCCGAGTTTTGTCATCTCACACATGAACTTTTGTAATAGTTTCCCTACTAATCTTCCTGTTTCTAGTCTCTCCCACCTGTCATTAATTTTGCACATCAATGCTAGCTTAAAAATCTTAAGAGCAGAGTTTGTTTATTCCACTACCTGGCCAAAAAATGTGTGCACATGGACACACATACACACACACACACACACACACACACACACACACACACTCCCATACTTGTCTACTTATTTCATAAAAAGCCTAAAATCCATTCAAGGATCCCTAGAATCTGACCTTAACATCTACAGATAGGCTTTATTTCTTATTACCCCATTCTTGGAATCATTTATTTAAATCTTCTTTTACTGTCCACTGAACATACCCTCTTTTTCCACTAGGAGCCTTTCTCTTTCACAAGTGCTCAAGTATTTGCATTATTTGTGAAGACTTTGTTGTCTGGTGTTTTTATTTAATTAATTTGATTTAATTTCTTGGATTTATTTCTTGTGTCTGAAGTTAAAGGCAGAATTTCGCCTTAAGCTTTTCATTATTTCTACCCCTATGCCACTCCTCATCTATTATAATGTATTCATCAAAGATGTCATTCTTGTAAGTGTAGGCTGATTGACTAAAATCAAAGAAACCTTCTCTGTACCTTCCTTAATTCTGGGGAGCACTGATTTTATGCTTCTAAAAATAAAATAAGGATAAAAATTAATATATAGATGTAATATAGCTGTTAAAATGCATGAATTTGAGTTACAATGTATGCTCCTGGAGGTAAATGTTTTGGCTGGTGTATATGAGTTGTGCCAGCTGGTTCATTCAATAGTATTTGTTGCATGCATACTATGTGCCAGTACTTTTCTAAGGCCTGGGGATATGGCAGTAATCAAACACACTAAAATTGATGCCTTTATGAAGCTTACATTCCAAGGGATAAGATAGACAATAAATGAAATACAGAAGTAAAACATATAGTTTGTCAAACTGTGATAAGTGCTTTGGGGAAAAATAAACCAGAAAAGGAGTTTAGGGAATGTAGAGGGTGCCAGGGGTCGTTGCAACTTAAAATAGGGTGATTAGTATTTCCCATATCTGGCACAGAAAAAAAGTTGATATAATACCTAAGTACACAATTAAGATTGGCTTGAATCAGTTTGCCTCAGAAAATGTGACTAGGGATATTTTCCTCATGATTTAATTTTAGTTGGCTTTTAACAAAGACTTCAAAATGGCAGTTTGGGTTCAATTTTAGTTCAATGAAGAATACTTCTCATACATATGCAGCCTGAATTCAATTCTATTTTTGGGGTTGGATTATTACCAAGATCTTAACAAGGAAAATGAGGAAATATGGATGCCTGAGGAATTGACTATCTACTTATACCTACTTTAAACATGCTTCTTTGCTTCCAGAAGCTGACTAGTACCAGATTAAGAACCAGAAAGGATTTCTTGGCAAAGGATCTTTACTTGCAAAAATAATTCCAAGACTTGGGCTGAGCTCAAATTTTAGGATTTATGTGGACATTCAAGACTTATCTTTTCATATTACTGTGGAAATAATTTGAACAAATAATACAAACTCCCAGAGGTTTGGTCTCAAAAGGTCTAGAGTTTAAGAAGAATATTTTTCATCTCCTCTCTCAGCATTGTCCTTTATTATAGTAAATCATTCTTCTTCATTAATAGTACAGTCATACTTCTATTAATGAAAAAGACATTTCAACATCACACTTCATCATCAAAAATGTTGTAATTAAAATAATATACAAAGCATTGGAATACATTCTAGGAGGAGGGATAATAGGGGATAGGGTATAAATAACCCCAAAGGAAGTTACCCCATATATATTAATATGTAAGCCACTAATCATTTTGTTAACTGATAGTAGATAATTTCTAAGTTTGGTCGAAAAGATGAATGGAGAATATTGAAGACCTGCAGATGGTGAAGGTTAGAGGTGATAGATAAATTGATGCCAAAAAGAAACAAGGGGAAAGACAGGGGAACATGACAATGCCAAAAAGCAAACATTTCACCATTTTGTTTAGAGCCCATGTTATTAACAGCTGTGATGGACAAACTGAAGCTGTGTGTAGAAGTTTGTGTGTATGTGCATGGCAACAACCTAATAATGCTCCCATTACTTGTCAAGACTTTTTACTTGCTTTTTCTCTCCCCCTCCCCCAGCATTGCTGACTGTGTAGAAAGATGTTTAGTCCTAGATAATTCTGTAATGAAGTATTACATCACCAGACTACATAAATAGATATCCTATAACTATATATAAGTAAAAATAGATTAAGTAAATTTCCTTTCCTTAAAAAAGCACAGAGAAACTGCTTACCTGATATACGTTCGTGTGAAGTCTATTTTTGGATGCTTCCTGAACCAATACTTCCAACAGATTTCCAATTAAACTTTGCAGCAAACAACTTGCTTTGATTTCTCCAGGAACCTCCGGTACAGGATAATGGGAAGGTGTGCTGCCCTGGAAGTGAGGAAGGTATCTTAAAGATAATAAATACAAGGAAGCAAACATTTAAAAAATAATAGTAAAAGGAAGCAAGAATTTGTAAACTGAATTCATATAAATGCAGGACTCCTTCAATTAAGGATTTTCTATTTATTGGGAGCAGAAGATTCACATCACCCATATAACACCACAAAGCTTGTATTAACAAATCTACTTGCTAAATACACCTTGGTGTATTGACAAATCTACTTGCTAAATAGCACAGTCTTGCCCTAACCAGTTTGGCTCAGTGGATAGAGTGTCGGCCTGTGGACCGAAGGGTCCCAGGTTAGATTCTGGTCAAGGGCATGTACCTTGGTTGCGGGCACATCCCCAGTAGGGGGTGTGCAGGAGGCAGCTGATCTGATATGTTTCTCTCTCATCGATGTTTCTAACTCTCTACCCCTCTCCCTTCCTCTCTATAAAAAAAAATCAATAAAAATATATTTTTGATAATAATAAATAAATAAATAAATAGCACAGTCTCACAAGACTATTTTGAAATATTTCATACTATTTTATGCACACTGAACTGCTTCCAAATAAAAACAATAAAAGCAAAAACCTCAATTTAAAGTTAGAAAAACAACCCAAGTAACCCATTTCAGATTAACTCTTTAGGGTAGAAGACTTTTTGAAGGCCTCTATCTTCTTTTTATAAAAATACATTTTTATTGACTTCAGAGAGGAAGGAGAGGGAGAGAGAGAGAGAGAGAGAGAAATATCAATGATGAGGGAGAATCATTGATCGGCTGCCTTCTGCACAACCCACCAGTGGAATGAAGCCTGCAACCTGGCATGTGCGCTGATCGGGAATCAAACCGTGACCACCTGGTTCATAGGTAGACATGCTCAACAACTGCGCCATGCCAGCTAGGCTCCATCTTCTTTAATACCCTATTTTTGAATGAGTGATACTTTTTATACTTGTTATCTTTATACTGGAAGGAACTACAAAAAAAATATGGGATCTTTTATATTCTTTAATGAAATTTAAGTATTTTCTTTACAGAAGCAATTCTCAGTTCCGGGATTCTTGCCATGTGATATGTTTGTGCCTGCCATGTCACATCATGCATTTCTGTTGCAACATCTGATCTCAACTTAATCTAAGTAATTTTTTGCCATCAGCTACTGTCATGGACTTGTCCCTCTGTGTGGTTCCATCTTCTTTTTGTTGTTGTTCAATTTTATTGGGGTGACATTGGTTAATAAAATTGTATAGGCTTCTGGGGTACAATTTTATAATACATCATCTGTATATTGAATTGTGTGCTCACCACCCCAAGTCAAGTCTCCTTCCATCACCATTTATTCCCTCCTTTTTCACAAGTGATATCCTGGCTACTTACATTAGCTTTAGGTTATGGTTACTAATTTGCTTAAGGAATTATTCTATTTCACTTTATAGAAATAGATGGACTTTTCTAAGATCTCATTCCTCAATGGGGAGGGAAGAGCTCATCTACAGAATAATTAGTAGGTAGGTGGAGTTAATAACCTGAGCAGGGAGAGGTCAAACACCTGTACCTGTCCAATCAGTTCTTATGCCAAAGGAAATAAAAGTAAGAAGTTTTTGGTGGCCTTGGGTATCTATTCCTAATCATCTGTGTGCTTTACTTGAGAAAATGGTGAAAGGGACACACAAAAGAAGACGTATGAAAAGCCCCCCCCCCCCCCCCCCAGATGATTTCTGTTCATCCTGACAAGCATTTTTGTTGTGGATGGTGAGACAGGATTAAGTGCTGAGGCTGCATCTGGCCGAGCGCCAGTTTTGTGGACTGACTTGGCCCACACAAGGATGAAAATGGAAACTTTGGCCTCATAAATTGCTAGGAATCTGAGGCAGGCCTGCTTTTATGTCTCAAAGCCAGAGGTTTCGTCACTGTCTTTTCAGAAAACAACAAAAGCTCAGTGTAGATTAATTAACATTTTCAAATTGCTCAGATGAGATGCCTGATTAAATCTAAGCCTGGGCTACCAAGACACTTCTCCTGATCCTCTGGCTGCTCCTTCTCTGTCTGCTTTGCTGAATCCTCATGTTTTTTGTCTTAATGTTGGAGTGCCCTGGGGCTCACTCCTTGGTTCTCTTCTTTTCTCCAGATACATTATCTGGTTGATCTCAACCAGTCCCCTGTCTTTAAATACCATCTATATGTTGACAACCTACACATTTCAGTCCACCCCAGATACATATCTGTCTATACTTATCTTGACATGTGTAATAGGCATCTCAAATTTGCCATGTCTAAATCAGTGTACAAATACTCCCTTCCCATCGCTCCCAACCCCAAATCTGTTTCTTCTCTATCTTCCCAAATCTCAGTAAATGTCAACTCCACTCTCTTAAGAGCCCAGACCAAACCCTTGCGATCATCTTTGACTCTGCTCTTTCTTTTATACTCATAGCTAATCCATCAGCAATTCTTGTGTGCTTTATCTTTTAAATAGAATCAGAATCTGACCATTCCTCTCCATCACTCTGACTTCCAGGTCATGCTTATTTTTCATCCCACCAAGCTAATCTCCTTGCTTGCTCTCTTGCTTTCCTACATATGTTGCTCATATAGCAAGCAGTCATTTAAAAAATACATAAAACTTATGCACCTTTTGAAACATACACACAAATGGTGATCACCTCCATGCACTCATCACTCAGCATCCAAAATGGACATTTTGCCTATCTTCTTTTTTTCTATTCCCTCCCCTACTTTTTTTTTGTAGAATAGTTTAAAACAAATTGCAGCAAAGCCATCCTTTTAATCATCAGATCAAGCTGCTCACAGCGTTCTAGTTCAGTGGTTCTCAACCTTCCTAATGCAGCTACCCTTTATTTATTTACTTAAAAAAATATATATATTTTATTGATTTTTTACAGAGAGGAAGGGAGAGGGCTAGAGAGTTGGAAACATCGATCAGCTGCCTCTTGCACACTCCCTACTGGGGATGCGCCTGCAACCAAGGTACATGCCCTTGACAGGAATCAAACCTGGGACCCTTGAGTCCGCAGGCTGACGCTCTATCCACTGAGCCAAACCGGTTAGGGCTGCAGCGACCCTTTAATACAGTTCCTCATGTTGTGGTGACCCCCAACCGTAAAATTATTTTCGTTGCTACTTCATAACTGTAATTTTGCTACTGTTAGGAATCCTAATGTAAATATCTGATATGCAGGATGTATTTTCATTGTTACAAATTGAACATAATTAAAGCATAGGGATTAATCACAAAAGCAATATGTAATTATATATGTGTTTTCCGATGGTCTTAGGCGACCCCTGTGAAAGGGTCGTTCGACCCCCAAAGGGGTCGCGATCCACAGGTTGAGAACCGCTGTTCTCGTTGCTTCTTTTCTCCGTGAAAGCCAAATCCTTTATGGTGTCCTATACAGCCTATGCAATCTATCCCTGCTCCTCCCACACCATCTCCGCCCACCTTCTTCGGTCCTCACTGTGCTTCAGTTACTCCAGACTCTCCAACCTTAGCTGCCGTCAGCATCACCTGGAAGGCTGGTTGCAGCACAGACTGCGGGGCCCCACCCCCCGAGTTTCCCATTCAGCAGATCTGAAGTGGGCTTGGGGAACTCGCATTTCTAACAACGTCCCAGATACTACCGCTGTCCAGCGGGCACACGTGAAGAACCACCTGCTACATTGTTCTCCTTTTTTTCTCAACAGGCCAGGCAAGATCTTGCATAGGAGTCTCTGCATTGCTCTTCCTTAGGCCCCCAGTCTCTCTGCATTACTCAAGATTCATTTTCTGTCATCTCTGTTTAAATGTTATCCTTTGAGAGGCCTCCCCTGAGCACTCCTAAAATAGCACCCCATCTCTTCACTCTTCATCGTAGGCATCGTTTCTCGTCTCTCTTATCGGTCTAGATGGCCAGCTCTCCACACCCGCAGACCTGGCTCTGCTCTCCATGGTACCCCTGGTATGGAGACCTTGCTGAGCAGGTGCTCACTTCACGCGAGTGGATCACGTACGGAGGAAGGAGGCCCAGCTTCCTTAGGCAAATTCACTTCTTGCCTCAGTGCCACCATTTGCAGAGGGATTTTGGTTGGTTATGCTGAGCCTTCCCACCTCCCTGGGCACAGGCTCACATCAAAAGAGAATAATGTGAACCAGCGTGTGAAGCAGAGCAGTCAGCGGACAGCGAGCGCTTATGCTGTGCTTTCGGGCGCCCTTTTCCTGCACAGACAACACCCCAACTCCAGTTTCCTACCTTCCCCGCCGGGTGACCCACAGATCCCACCGCAG
>NW_005354829.1:1060880-1126406 GCF_000412655.1 Myotis brandtii | reverse complement strand
CTTACCGCGCTGCCCGGAATTTCCTGGGGAGGGGCCTCCCGGTCCCCGGCGAAGAGGGGGTTCGGGCTGGGGCTGTGCCTGGGGGCGCTGCCCCCCGCGTGTGCCTCCCTGAGATGCACGGGCTGCGGGTGCCCGACCCCTTTCTAGGGGCTGGGGAGGTGATGCTCGGGAGTCCGCCGGCAGAAGGCTGCTGGCAAGTGCCAGGCGTCCGGCGTCTCCATGAATGGGTCTCAGGCTGCTGGCTTCTCCGAATTTCTAGTAGAATGAACCGAGGAGCCTTGGCATCACTGAAGGAGCCGTTCGGCGGCCCGGGGCATGTGACCTCTTTTCCCGGGCGCTGCAGAAGATCGTATCCCGAAACCAGAGCATCTTCTGTTGCCTTGGCGCCCTGGACACATCAGTAGTGGAGCGCCCTGCCAGGCACAGGTGTCTTTTTTTCTTGGTACCCAGATACATTCAAGATCGCCTACAACAGAATTACTTCTTAGACATGACAACAGCTGAACAATTATAGGGAAGATGTTACATGATTGAGTACACGATTTTATTTTATTTTATTTTTTAACATTTTGGTAAAAGTGAACTAGAAATCCCCGAGTTTTGAAATTTTCAAATTTGATTCGCTTTCCTTTGTTGAACCTTTATGAAGGAACAAGAGCCCTTTGAATCTGACTTTTCAAAACCGCAGACACACCTCATTCTGAAGAACGGCTTACCTTTTCATGAGAGTTTATTCATGGAGTCTTACCGTTTTTTGTTGTTTTTGGTTTTTTTTTTTTTTTTTTTTTTTTACCTCGATTTGGCCAGCTTCATTCCATGGCAGTTGTGCCTCATCAGCCTCTTGTGATTATTATTTGGTAGCATTCCAGCCAAAATATGGATATTAGGCTTGTGCTGAATAATTTTTTTGATGCTGAATCCTTTTAGGAGAGCTAATAGGATTCTGGAATTACAGTGTTCTAAAAGTGCCTTATGGCATTTTTAGCTTGAGTGGAACAGGTCATGGGGATCTAAGGAGCAGATGATAAAGCCTCTTGAATTGACCCTCGTGGGCTGATAGAAATGAAGGCTCAGTTGCTTCATGATCACTGTGGCTTTGAGGGCTCTGTGGTCTGGTTTTGTTCCTTAGCAGGTTCAGGAAAGCTCCTGGCTCCTAGGAAGCATGATGGTGGATTGTTAACAGCAGCAGCGTGAGCACAGCACCAGCACAAGTTATGTCCAGGCTTAGAGGCACTTGAGGCAGGAAGTGCTACCTGTATGTAGACAACACATAGTATGTGCAATAAGCCATGTAGATGTTTTCTGTGGCAAAGCTGCCCCCTTTACATCAGTTCTCTACAATCCCTTTTTGCTTTTCGAGCAGAAGGACCTAAAGGAAAGAGAAAGCCCTACCGGTGTGGCTCAGTGGTTGAGTATTGACCCACGAACCAGGTGGTCACAATTTGATTCCGGTATGGGCACATACCCAGTGGGGGGCATGCAGGAGGCAGCCTATGGATGAATCTCATCATTGATGTTTTTATCCCTCTCTCCCTCTCCCATCCTTAATTTGAAATTAATAAAAATATTTAAAAACTTTTTTTTTTAAGGGAAAGAACAAGACGATTTTAGAATGCAGGTGAAAAGAATGGGTGTGGAAAAGCAGGCTCTGGAGGGAGGGAGTAGAGACATAAACAATGATTTAAATAGAAATAATAAAAAATGACCGGGAGTGAGGGGGGGATACTTTGTAAAGTGTATGATGGTCTAACCCAGTGGTTCTCAACCTTCCTAATGCCGCGACCCTTTAATACAGTTCCTCATGTTGTGGTGACCCCCAATTTCATTGTTACAAATTGAACATAATTAAAGCATAGTGATTAATCACAAAAACAATATGTAATTATATATGTGTTTTCTGATGGTCTTAGCCGACCCCTGTGAAAGGGTCGTTCGACCCCCAAAGGGGTCACGACCCACAGGTTGAGAACCGCTGGTCTAACCACTATGTTGTACATTTGAAACTAATACAAAACAATACTAAATGTAAACTGTAATTTAAAAAAAAAAGAAATAGATATTTGCGTGCAAATGTTGATAAATGGAATCTAGGAACTGGAAATGTCGGGGGAGCACCCTGTAAGTGTATGATTGTCTGACCACTGTGCTGTACACCTGAAACTAATACAAAACAATACTGAATGTAAACTGTAATTTAAAAAAAAGAAATAGATGTTTGCGTGCAAATGTTGATAAATGGAATCTAGGAGGGATCAGCTAGTAATAGTTTTGGTGTCTTGCACAATTCTTTGGTATTGAGACTCCATCAGTAGTGCTGGAACAATGATAGGCTGAGAGGTCATGGAAAACCTAGAATGCCCACAGTGATGAAAGCATTGTTAAAACTTCTTTAAATCACGGGTGGCCAGAGTTGGTGAGACTTTTGCATTGTTTCTGTTCATTTAATAATAAATACAAATAGGTTGTATTTTCACTTGGACTATGGAGGATTAATTCTCATTGCAGAGTCCCTGAGAGTGCTGTTTACCTCTCTGTAAATCAGAAATAGTCCCCCCCCCCTTGGCCTGTTTGCTTCCACTCCCACTAACTTGTTTTTTCCTTCTACTCTGAACCACTGGTGCTGGATTTGAGAAATGCAGGCAGTGTCTTTGGGAAGCAGTTTCTTCAGGCCTCACTGGGCTAGAGCTAGACCAGGACAGAGGCGGGTGAACGTTATTGGGAGGGCTCTGCTTTTCATAAGGTTAGCTTTGTAGCCTGGGCTTTAAGGCAAAGAAAGATGTTTGACGTGGGCTTAAAGTGCTTTGGATGATGTAGGAGGAACCAGGGACTCAGATCCTCTCTGTGCGAGTGTTTTTTTTTATTATTTCATTCATTCTGCAAATATTAGAATGCCCGTCTCTCTGTCTGCACTGTGTGTGGCACTTTTCCTCTTACTTCTCTCTTAACAGTCTTACCTTGCTTTCAAATCCCACCTTGTTCTCTTTTTGCCTGTTGGCATATTGTCTCGGAGGAATGGAGGCGACTCTGCCCAGGCTCCCTTGTTCCTTCACTATGGGCTTGTCGAAATTAGGTTTTGATTTCTTCTCCTTTTTCCACGCCTCATCTTTTTTGATTTTCATATTGATTGTTATTGGGCTTTAATATCTCTGCTTATTGTGTTTTTGCATCCTTGAGTACACATAGTATTTAGATGCTGTTGCCTTTTGAGTTCTGGGTGGTAGTATGACCATGGGACATGTGCCTCAGAATCGGAAAGGTGTGCAACTAAAAATTAGATGTAAATTAGTAAAGGAGTTTCAGGCCATAAACTGAGATGTGCAAAAGGAAATGTAAACTGAAAAGCCCTGATCTCAGGAATGCTTTCTATATTTTAACTTTCAGAGTTCACAGTTCGTCCTTTGACCTCCCCTCACTGAACAGTTTTCTTGGCCTTTGTTTTCCTACTGGCTCTTCTTTCACAAGTTAACTTTCTCTCTACAGACCTGGTTTTTTTGCTTTTCCTTCTCAAATCTAAGCAAACATGCTTCAGGTGCAACCATATCTTTTTTCAGTCGATTCCACATCACTGGACACTCTTGAACTTTGGAGGTATTCAAGTATAGGCTGGCAAACATCTTGTTGACTGTGTTCTAAGGGATGTAAGCAGTAGAAGATTGTAAAATTGAAGTCCAACATAGAGTTGCTGAGTTTTTTTGTTTTTGTTTTGCCAAGTAAAGGAAATTATTGATAAACTACTGATCAGCTATCATCTTTTTGTAAAAGAAAGGACATTTTAGTACCCCTTCCCAATTCAAAGAAGGACATAATCTCAGAATAAAGGATAGTTCTTAGGTGGAATAAATTTAGTTTTATGAAAACTTACTACATTGGCCTCATTTTGTCACAGACCTGTTAAAAGTTCATTGAAGTCTGACATTTGCGATCCACTGGACCAAATGACCTTTAATGCTGTTTCTAATTCTAAGATTCAATTCCTGTGAATTTGGAACTTTGCCATTGGTTATCCCAATATCCATTTGTTTGTCTTTTATTGCCCTCTGGCTATAAAAGTTTAACTAGTTTTTTGTTTAACTAGTCCTAAGTAAATTGGGCATCTCTCAGATTATAGGTGAACCTCCTCAAAGACAAAAATCTTTAAAATACTTAGGTAATGTTGAAAGAAGACAAATGAATCCTTGTGTATTGAAGGAAGTGTAATATATAAAGAAAATTTCTATCCGCATTTGGGAACTTGAGAAGTGGGTTCTGGAATAGTAGCATTTATGTAGTATTAAAATTTTCTGATGCTGGAAAATTACTGCTCCACCTCCCATTAAAACCCCCCAAAACCTCTTGTTTCTGATTAATATTTTCTAGTGCACTTAGTAGGCATTTAATAAATATTGATAAGTATGCTTTTGTGAAAGTGACTCTAAATTTACTCATCTACGATTGTTCTGGAACTGCACCAGAAGTGTTTATGAAAATAACTCAACTTCTTTCTTAAGATTAAGGTGATATGAAGAATTGAAAATTGCCTTTCAGAATGCTTTTTGATAGAATGCTTCCAAATTCTAAATGTATCTACTGTTCAAAATGAGAGTTCAGGTTTATTGGGTACCTACTATGACCTGGCTTTGGGAATAACTCAGAAAACAAAACAAAGTCCTTTTCCTCATGGTTGAAACTGATAGGGAACAAATATATAATACAATTACTGTAGCGCAGTGATGGCGAACCTATGACACGCGTGTCAGAGGTGACACTCGAACTCATTTTTTTGGTTGGTTTTTCTTTGTTAAATGGCATTTAAATATATAAAATAAATATCAAAAATATAAGTCTTTGTTTTACTATGGTTGCAAATATCAAAAAGTTTCTATATGTGACACGGCACCAGAGTTAAGTTAGGGTTTTTCAAAATGCTGACACGCCGAGCTCAAAAGGTTCGCCATCATTGCTGTAGTGGGTGGGTTAATATACTTTGTCTTATGTACTTTTTCATTTCAGACTTTTGGCATTTGCTAATGTATTTTTTGGACCAGTTCTTTTCACTGATTCTACATTGCAAAACAAGCCCTTGCTTTCCATGACATTACCTTTTCTTGGTTTCTCCTCTAGTTTTTAGGTTGCTAAATGTGACTTACTTTATTTTATTACTTTATTTCATTTAATCTTATCAACAACCTACCTTGTAGTGTGGGTCCTATAATTTTTTAAATTGTTTTTCGCAAATTTATTTATTTAAAACTAGAGGTCCGGTGCACAAAATTCGTGCACAGGTAGGGTCCCTAGGCCTGGCAGGCGATCAGGGCTGATCTGTGGGGCCACTGGCAGGGCGGCTTGGCCTGCGTGCAGGCTGGGGACAGCTCCTGCATTGAGTGTCTGCCCCCTGGTGGTCAGTGCACATAATAGTGACTGGTCGTTCCACCAGTCGTTCCGCTGTTCGGTCAATTTGCATATCAGGCTTTTATTATATAGGATATACTTTTATTGCTTTTTAGAGAGAGGAAGGAGAAGGATAGAGAGATAGAAACATCGATGAGAGAAAGGAATATATCAATAGGCTGCCTTCTGCACATCCCACACTGGGAATCGAGCCTGCAACCCAGGCATGTGCCCTCACCAAGAATCGAAGCAGCGACCTCTTGGTTCCTGGGTCGATGCTCAACTGCTGAGCCACACTGGCTGGGCAGGTGTCTTTTAATTATCTTTTTTTAGAGGTTAAATTACTTTCCCAAGCTTATCATAGAGGAGAAACTGGGACTCTAATCTCTCTCTGTGGATCACTTTTTTGTCTTCCGTGGCTTCTCTTCTGTTACTGTTCATTGGCAGTAGCTGTTCCTCACAGATGCAGGCCTTGGCCAAGTCTTCTTTTCAATCAACTATTAATTGCTAAGTTGTGGCTCCATCTGTTTCTTAAGACTGGGCTCAAGAGCTGTGCTTCAGACTTGAATCTACTCTTAGCTCATATCTCAGATTTAACATTTCTAAAGCTGAGTTCATAATCTTTGTTCTCAAACTGATTTCCCTTTATAACATCTCTACTTATTCAGTGGAATAATCAGTCTACCCAGATCCTTGGAATGGTCTTTGATTTCTCTCATCACCCTCCACATCTTATCAGTTTCCAGGAACTGTAGAGCCTTGGTTTCAAGTGTCCATTCTGAGTGCTACTATTTTAATGAACAGATTTCGTCACTTGATACCTGATTTTTCTCCTATTGAGCTCTGTTTTCTCTCCTCACTTTTTAGTCCACCTACTATTTGACCCCCCCCCTGCCAATATCTTAGAGTGATGTCAAAACCAGCTATCTCAGCCAGGTAGTCACAGCCCTCCATCCTTTTGGCCATATCTTATGTGTTCAAAATCTGCCTTATCACAAGCCAGGAGATGCCAGACATTTTTCTCCCCCCAGTTAAAATAACTGAGTTGGAGCCCCATTTCCTTCACAAAGTCTTTCTTATTTCCTTCAACTCATTCCAGCTCTTTGCATTCCAATGGTATTTATAATTAGGAGCCTGTAATCTTGCACCTGTATACTAACTTGTGCCCTTCCTCGTTGGTTTCAGATGTGCCTCCCCAGTTAGATGGTAACTGGAGAATGCTGCTGTGTTCAGCCTCCTTTATATCCCTTCCCCTGCTGAGTACAGAGCATGCAGTAGGCATCTAGTCAGGGCTTACCTCCTTGATTTACTAACAGTGGTGGTTGTCTGGAGTATTACTAATAATTTTAATTGACTATTGCAATTAAGGATGAGGAAGACCAATAAAATCCATAAAAACATATCTCCACATTCTGTTTAGCTCCCCACTTGAACATTTTTCTTCTGAACTCTGTTTACATTCGGTAGTGTTTAGTGCTTGGATAGCTCCCTGAGGCAAGTAGGGGAGGTGTTACTACCTTTGACTTTCATGTTATGGTTTATATTAGACATATTTGTGGAATAACAAAACCTTTTTTTTACATATATATATATATAAACAAACAGTCTGAAGCCCAGAGAGGCCAAGTAATTAATCCAAGGTCAGTTGGTTAGTATTTGGCTCAGGCAGGAGTACAATCCAGGCCATCCAGCTGATTCTGGCCCTCTTCTAGTGCCTTTGCATTCAAGTGCTGGAAAATGTAGCCCATTCAACTGAATTGCCAAGTCATGTTGCTGCCCTCGCTTACCAGTCAAGTGATTGGCAATACTAGGAAAGGTGGCAAAACAATATCAGAAATATGAGTGATAAAAGACATGAAAATGTTTGAAATGACTCATCAACAACCTCCTTCTCTTGTAGAACCTCATAAATATCCCACTCTGACAGTGCTTTGTTAATTGTGTATAACATATTCTTTAAAATAAGAATGATCTTGCATAAGATATGTTTTTACCCTGGTCCCTTTCCTGGTAATAGGCACTGTCAGGGACAAAAAGTGCCTGATTGTGCTCTGTTTGTCATGTAGGTGGGAGGGAAAGAAGGAGAGAGAGCCGAGTTCAACTGAAGCAGAGCTTTATACAGCTCTATTGTTCTGTCTGAGAGCAATTATGCTCCAGCTTCCATCAACCTCTCCACCTCAGACATCCCAACCACCTCCTCCTGCCAAAGCTTCCCCACAACTTACCAGAAAGCCACACAGCCAAGTCCTGGGGTCTGAAGAGGGGTGGCATGTAATATCTTCCTCTGTCCACCAATAGGTTCAGTACTCTGCCTTAAGGGCTATCCATTTTATTTATTTTAAAAAATATTTTTATTGATTTCAGAGAGGAAGGGAGAGGGAGAGAGAGATAGAAACATCAGTGATGACAAAAAATCATTGATCGGTTGCCTCCTGCACACCCCCTGATGGGGATCTAGCTCGCATCCTGGGCGTGTGCCCTTGACCAGAATTGAACCTGGGACCCTTCAGTCTGCAGGCCAATGCCCTATCCATTGAGCCAAACTGCCTAGGCCAAGGGCTAATCCATTTTAGTAACATTGGGCATTTCCAGTTTTTCTAGATGTTTCCTTTCCAGCTCTGGGAAGGAAACTTTTAGCAATATATGTATTATACTGAACTGTTCAGTGGCATTATTTTGATGTTGTCTGTAAGGTGTTCTGTGTCTGGATAGGAGGTTTTGCTAATCTCACAAGATGCTTCATATTCAATTTTAAAACTCTATATACTGAAGGTATAGTTCAAGTTCTTACATGTCTAGGGCAAACATTAACATTTTTAATATATATATATATTTCAGAGAGGAAGGGAGAGGGTATGTTTTGTAACAATAGACCATTGGATAATTTTAAGATTGATTATGGAATGTAGAGTTAGGGAAAGACTTAAAAGTGAAAACCTTGGAAAAGTATCTCCTCCAGACATTTTTAAAGAAGACAGTTCTCAGAATGAAGAGCAAGGGAAGCAGGGACAAGAATTCTGCATTTACAATGGTATAACTTAAAGGGTCACCTACCACTTATCTGCTTCCTAGTATGTGCTCATTTCCACATCTATAGTTTTAGACATGAAGTATAATTTTCTGTTACTCATTTCTATTTCTGAATGAGAGACCATCTAACACAAAACATAGGAAATGGAAAAGTATGGAAAGGGCTTTAGTGTTGCGGAAGTAGACTTGTACAAGCAGGGTGTACAAGTGGCTGTCAGTACAAAGAACACTAAAAATTTTTTAATGTTATTTCTTATTTCTTTAAGCATTGAATAAAGCCTTTTCTTTGCAGAGCTTCTGGAATACATAAAGAAAGCGGGAGCTGAAAATAGCTTTAAGAAAGCATCAATATAGACATTATTGGTGGTGTGGTAGCTGTCTTAAAGTTAATTCTCTAATACTAGAAGTCTTAATTTCTAATTTCTTAAGTAACTAGAAGCATTCTTGACTCTTAATGATATTCTTTCTAGGGCAGAGTTGCTTTTGCTTCTATTCTGAGCATTTTCTGAAAAACTTTCTATGATAGTTTGCTGATCCTCAATGTTATATTTTCTCTGTGTTGTAAACTCCAAATTATTAAACTAGAAGCCAATGTAAATATTACTAAATCGTTGTATGTCTGGACATTCAGGGTTACATGGTCAGTTTGTATAGGTTGCATATATCTACACATTTCTCCTTTTTCCTACTGTTTTCTTTACGAAAGAAAGAAGGGAGGTCGCATTCTGAGAGTATGTCTTATACCATAAAGTATATCCTCAGCCACCTCACCAGATCTAGATGTTCTGCCATCTTTTGACTTCTAGACCTTTTCTTAGGCCAGGTGTAACTCATCCCTCTACACACACACACACACACACACACACACACACCCCCCCCCTCACCCACACACGAGAGGCCACAGGGAGTAGAGTGCACTCCAGCTGTGGGTTCATCCACTGGATGTAGTGCCCTGCACAAAGTCATTTGTAAGGCCCTTTTAAAAACTCTCACATGGTGGGGAAGCAGGACTGATGCTCACTTCTAGTAGGTAAGCTCTGGAATAATCAGCTGTCTCAGTGTGGATTCTGGGGGCATGTGGAAATGAGCAAGGATAACATGTGGTTCATGTTGGAGGTTACCTGAATGTTTGAGTGCTTGAGTTTCATGGCTTCCTGTACCGTCTAGGTCAGTGATTTTCAACTGGTGTGCTGTAAGAATTTTGAAAACATGCAATACCTGACTAGGTAGGGGAACTGACCTCTTTTTCTGCTAGATTATCAAATAAAAAAAATGACAACACCCAACACAACAAAACCATCCCATGTGAATGATCAATATTATACCTATTTTTTGTTCAGATTGGCAAAAAAATATATGTTTTGGTGTGCTACAGAATTTTAGTAATCTATATAAAAGCCTAAGCCACTAGTCAACCAGTTGTTATGATGCACACTCACCACCAGGGGGCAGACACTTAACACAGGAGCTGCCCCCTGGTGGTCTGTGTGCTCCCACAGCCAACCTCCCGTGGCCCCTCCCCCCCTGCTGGCCAGCCTCCCTCAGCACCTCCCCCTGGCTGGCCTGCCAACATCACATGGCCCCTCCCCACCCCTCATAGGCCTTACCCATGCATGAATTTGTGCACCAGGCCTCTAGTTAGTTTATGTGTGCCATGAGATGAATAAGGTTGAAAATCGCTGATCTAGGCAATCAATGATGTCCACATTGCTATCTGCAGCTAGATTTTTCTCTCTAATTCTAGGCTCCAGTATCCATCTGAAATCTTTTTGACATCTTCCCTTCAAGGTCTGATATCTTATAACCAACATGTTTAAAGCTGAGTTCTTCATCTTCTTACCTGTAAACCGGTTCTCCTTACAGCCTTCCCCATCCAGTAAACAGAAACTCAGTCCTTCCAGTTGCTCAGGCCAAAAACCTTGGAGTCATTCTGACTTTATTGACATGCCATATGTGAGCAAATCTTGCATCTTATGAACAAATCTTATTGACACTACCTTTAAAATATATCAGAACTGAGCCACTTCTCATCACTGCTCCTGTCTCCACTGCTACTACCCTGCTCTGAGTGACTTTCATCTCCCACTGCATTACTCTCCTAAATAGCTTCCCCCCTTTCATCTTCTACCCATTATAGACTATTCCCAACCAGCAGCCAAAATGATCCTTTGAAAATATAAGTTGGATTGTGTCATTCTTCTGCAATGCTTCCCCATTTCACTCCAGGTAAAAGCCAAAGTTCTTACAATGTCCTACGAGGCCCTACATGATCTGCACTCCCCTGTCCCTGCCTGCCCCAGTCCTGGTCTCACTGTGGACTCCTGACTCTCTTTACCTTGCCCCTTTTCTTATTTCCATAGCTCTTATCATTGTCTAACGTGCCTCATGCTTTCATGATTTGTTGTGTGTATCTCCCCCCTCTCCCAACCCCACACAGTAGACTCCAAGCTCTGTGAGGACAGGGATCTTTGTTTTGTTTACTGATGTATTCCAAGAGCCTAGAACAGTGCTTGGTACCTAGTGGGCCATCAAAAAATATTTGCTGAATGAATTAATGAAAGATAACATTTTAAAAAATGAACCAGCCTTTCAGAAATGTGTCAGGAAAGAGTTATGAAGAGAAATACAACAATAACTAATGATGTTTGCCTGCTGTTCTTATGTGAGATATAAATATATATATATATATGTATATGTGTGATGTGTGTATATATATATATATATACACACACACACACACACACGTACACACACACAGTATATATATATATCATATATAGAGAGATTTTGTAAGGCTTAATTTGGTATCCTGATTTTTTTACTTAATGAATTTACTGAGATATTATTTACATGTCATAAAATTCACCCACATAATTGTATATACTTTAGTGATTTTTAGTAAATTTCTAAAGTTGTACAGCCATTTTATCAAAGTTCCCTTGTGTCCATTAGCACTTAATTTCACCTCCTCCCTGGGTACCCTGATTTTATTTGCTATTTTTTGGCTTCCAAGTCTCTGAAGAATAATTTATACAGTAATACCAATATGGCCTTGTGTTCTTAAAAATTATAAATTTAAATAAGAAATTAAATATTCATTGCTAAATGCAGGAAATGATGTGGAACCTTAATGAAAAGAATGAGCTTTAGAGTCAGACATGCCTCTTACTCGGCTCTATCATTTACCAAGTTATCCAACAGAGGAGATCATTTCTTAGCATTTTATTGGAGGTGTCTGCTGAACCACGTTTACTGAATTTTTGGTGCTCATCTTTGACAGAGCTTTGACACCAGGGAGGTAATTACCCACTTTTTTGTTAAATTCATAGTGACCATCAGGAAGTACTGAATTGTCTCTTAATCCTACACTGGCATATACTATACTGTGAGACTTCTAAAGAAGTGTGGGAAGGGGCATTCACTGTATCTCTTGCAGCCTGATAAGCCTAAACTAAATTATCTTTAATAAGGTCTTTTTCTGTTTTTTGTTCTTTTCTTTTATGTACAGATGCACAAAGCAGGGTCACCAGAAGCCTGTCGATTCAAAAGATGATAATACTGAAAAACACTGCCCAGTGACAGTGAATCCTTGGCACGTGAAGAAAGCTTTTAAAGTCATGAACGAATTAAGAAGGTATCATTACATTAACATAAATGTAAACATGGGTGTCTTCCCTTTAAGTTTCAGCTGTTTATAGTAAATGCACTCCTCTTGCCTCATTGTTGCTTTTTAAAGGCCTTTTCTGCAAGTGTTTTAAAGGAAGAAAGAGCAAATAATTGATCAGAAGTGTGAATGGTAGCCATATTGACCTTGTGGCTATTATGAATTGAGATGTTCTGTAAGCAGGAAATACATAATGGATTTCCAAGATTTAGTACAAAAAAAAGAATGGCAAATAATTATTAATAAGTTTTAAAATGTTGATTACATTTTAAAATAATATATTGGATATTTTGGGTTAAATAGAATTTATTGAAATTTGTTTCACTGTTTATTTTTTTTAAATGTAATTACTAGAAAATTGTGATTTGTGTTATATTTCTATTGGACTGCGGTAATCTAGGGTTTCTAACTTGTTATCACAAGAATATGGAAATAAAAGTTTTAGACAGAGAAGAATGTAACTCTCTCTTTGGTGGTGGTGGTAGTAATTTTAGGTAGTAATTACCCATTGCTTAGGTAATTCTCAAATGTGTTAAGTAATGAAAAGAGTGACTTTAAAAGTGGACTGAAATATGAGTAACATTTCTTTTTTTAATTAAAAGACTAATGTATGTACAAACAGTATTGGTTTTGTTTTCTTAGTATTTTGTGAAAGACATTTTTTCCCCCATATATTTCTACATATATTTGAAAGTTTGGGCTAAAAAGGGAGTGACTTAAACTTTCCCTTAATGTCTCTGTGCTATGTCTTGTTTGTTCATTTGTTCTTTAATTAAAGAGTTAGTAACTGTTTATCTACTGGTGATGGGAATGCAATGGTGAGCCAAAACAGACATAGTTGCTGTCCTCATGGGGCTTATGGTTGACTGCAGGAAGCAGGCATTAATCAGTAAAAGAATCACACAAATAATTCCAGTGGCAGTAAATGCTGTACGAAGGGCTATGGAGGCAGGTAACAGGGCTATGAGGAAGGCTTCCCTGGGAAGATGGGAATAATTGTGCTGAGATCTGAAAAGAAATAGAGGTAAGGAAATAAAGTCCAGATGGAGTGAAAGAGATTAGAGAACTGTGTTCTAGCTGGGGAATGGCAGTGCTCAAGTCTATGACGGGAGGGAGCTGGCCTCACTGGAGGACCTCAGGAGCAGCTGGGGCACAGATGGCCAGGAGGTCATGGCAAGAGAGGAGGCTGTGTGGGTAGATGAGGGCCAGCGTTCTTAGGACCTTATGCATTTTGTTCTTTATCAGCAGTTCCTGGGAGAAAGCCATTAAAGAATTTTAAGCAGGGATGTGACATGATCAGATTTGTATTTTGCAAAGAGCACACTGGCTTCTGGGTGGAGAGTGGATTGAAGAGAGAGGGACAAGAGAAAGTTAAACTGAGTACTGGATGTTTGATTTGCTTCCTAGTCTTACCTCACAACATTTTCAATAAGTAGGTTTTCATTTAGTCTTTGGGAAAAAATATAGCTGGGCTTACCCAGCAGGTTTGGCCATGCTGTTTCAGTATTTTAATCCCATTGCAACAATAATGATTAGAATGTAAAATGCAGTGGTTCCTAAGTGGAATTGAAAGAAAAGTAAAAATAATAGATTGTTTTAAGACTGAGATCTTCAATGGCTTTTCTTTTCCTTTGAAAGGTCTAGAAAAACTGACTTTTTAAAAAATATATATTTTTATTACTTTTAGAGAGAGGAAGGGAGAGGGTTAGTGAGATGGATACATCCATAAGAGAGAAACATTGAGAGAGAAACATCGATCGGCTGCCTCCTGCTCACCCCCTACTGGGGATAGAGCCCGAAACCTGGTATGTGCCTTGACTGGGAATCAAACTGTGACCTCCTGGTTCATAGATCGATGCTTAACCACTGAGCCATGCCAGCCAGGCAAGACTGACTTTTAATAGTCCTATTCACATTTCTTCCCTACTTCCTTGGGGTGTGGTAGCCGTGGCCTTCCACCGGTGTTGGGAGTGCATCTCTTTGAGCCTTAACTATAAAGTGAGGGGAGTGGACGGGATGCAGTGTACGGTTCACTGAGACTCTGACATTCCCCGGAGCCCATGCTTATCTGCTTACCTGCAGGCCAAGTGTCCTTGCCCCCTGCTGGGATTATTTCACTGTGGCTTTCATTCACCTATTTGTTTCATTTTGGGCGTGAACTATATGGCTGTGAAGTAGTACCTTCATGTTCTTCGTGTTGCACCATTTCAGGAGCTAGTGTGTCACCAGGCGGGTAGTTGATAACTGATTTTCAGAACAAAGAATGGCCTTTGAATAGCTGGAGAGTGTTGGCTGCCAGGTCTATAGCCAGGATTGTATAAAGAAGTCATTAACTGCTAGTGTTTTAAAAAATGAACTCTCTTTGGGATTCATTAGCCCCCCCCCCCCGCCCCCCCCCCCCCTTTTTTTTTTTTTCTTTGCCATTCTCTTCTCTCTTACCCCTTATAGGCATTGGAATAATTCTCAAAAAACAAAAAATCTCTGAAGTGGCCTACTCCTTGTACAGAAGTGTAAGAAAATCACTTCTTATTTCCTGTCCTTGCATCAACTTCCTGCTGCCAGGAAAGGGTGGCCGAGAGCGGTTTCCTGACTTCTGGGAAAGAGCTTCCTTGTTCTCACCACTCTGCTCTTGGGCTGCCCCTCTAGTTGGTAGAATAACAGTTGTCTGCAGAGTCCTGTGAAGTTTTGCCTGATGGAAGTGAAATTTGAGGAGTAAAAGTCACTTTTCTTCCAATTATAGTTGGTGTCAAGTGTGGTTGTGGGAGAACAGGAGTTTTGTAAGGTTTAAGTTAAAGAATTAATATAGACTAGTTTTTGGAGGTTTTGTAGACAGGAGGCCCAGATACAGCTCTCTTTCCCAGCCCCATATGAGCATGAATAACTTAAAATTATTTGGTTTAGAAATCCTGCAATCACTACCAAACAGTGCATTCAGCAAGTATTTGTAAGCCCAGTTCTCCTTCGAAATCAGCTAGCATGCCCAAAAAGCTGCATGGGAGCCACCAACAGTATCAGACTTGCCCATGCCCTTCCAGTGTCTAGATTGCTTCAGGAGATGTCAGAGAAAAGGATGAGGTGGTGGATTTCTCCTGGGAGAATGCTTTTCAGCAAAATGAGCTCTTGCATATTTTTTTTTTTTTTTTAATGTCTTGCCCTCTTTTTTTTGTCCTAACACCTGATGCTGTTCCAAGATGCCCTGGAGCACATTCCTAAGGCTGTGGTCAGTGTTTGCCCTGTGGACTCTGACTAAGAGAGCATTTCACCAGCCTGGCACCTCGATTGTTACTTGAATTCCCTGCCCTGTGGCAGGAAGTGCCTCCAGATTTTCTTTGACACCCAAGGAAGCAAGGTGGACAGATGCTATGTCAGCTGCCCACCACGCCCACTTCCAGTGGAAAGTAAATTCTTGTTTCATGTGACTACTAATTATTTTTGATATCTCAGAGCCTGATGGCACATTTTACTTTAAGAAGATATGTATATATAACAGTGATAAGGTTTTCTAGTCTTAAGAATTCATTCATTTTTATATCAGAAAATCAAAGAATGTCTTGGTACGTTCAGGCATGTTTTATTAATTTTCAAAGCAGTTTTTTTCCCCTGAGAAGGACCCATTCTCATGATGTCATTTCATTTAGGAGATGGAGTACCTTTTATTTTTCTGTGCCATCTGAGTTTTACATAAGGTTTGTGTTTCTCCTGTTCTCCAGATTTGAGCTTAGAAGCAACTTCTTTCCAAAGCCCCCCATAGAGTTGGCCTCTCTTGTGTGTTCCCAAACACCCCACACTTGCGCCATCTTAGTAGTCATAGGTTTACTGTGTAATTACCTGTTAGCTTGTCTGTTTTCCCTGCTCAACTGTAAATTCCTTGCTATCATGGACATTATCTTTCTTATTGTGGTAAACTGACATAGTGCTTGGCACCCAGTTAGCCACACTGGATATTTGCTAAATGAATGTGTAAATGCAAATTATGCTAAATAGCAACTGTATCTCATTATTCTGAAAGTCTTTCCCTTCTACAGTCCATTCACTCATTAGATTTCAAGTAATAGGAACGTAAACTCAGAAACTCACCATGTAGACTGGGTGTGGGCTGCTGAAACAAGGTTCTCTTATTTTTATTGTCAGACTTTTTGTCTGTAGCCCCTTTCTCCTCACCCCAGAGTCATCCAGCTTGTGAGCATGCACCTTTGGAAAGAGGTAAGGGCCAGACTCAGTAGACACAAACTGGCTGAAAGCTAAGAAGGTTGGTCAGATCTCTCTCGTCTTTGAGTGCTGTTTTAAAATCTAGAGACAAAACAAAAATTGAACACTGGAACTATGTCTCTCTGATTTGTAATGTGGCCCTTAGACTCCATGTGACCTTACCTAGGGTGTGGGCTTCACACTACTAGTTTGGGGATGCTTTTACCTTATTAGTTAACATCAATTAATAAGCCAGTAAGACTAAGCTAATTATGTGACACCCAGCAGGTGTTATGCTACAAGGATTGGATCAATGAGTAATTGTAATTGAAGCTGAATGTAATTAATTATGTGATTTTGAGGTGTTCAAATGTAATTCCACTTAAGTTCCATCTGGAAACTAGAGCGCTAAGAGGGATTACTGATGAGGAAAACAGGCATAAAGATGCTCGTGACTGATGTTTGAGTTGTGTCCAGAAACCCCCCCCCCCCCCCAGTAGGAAAATGCAGATGACCCTCTTGAGAGACCTGTGCTGCTCTGCCGACTGCCTGCCGTCCCACCCCCTTCTCTCCTTTGTTCACACCCTCTGCCTCTTCGCACTTCTTGTTCCACACGTCCCCATTGGGCTCCGCTGCTCCAGGTCGCCATGCAACAGCACATTCTGTTCTGTGTGGAGTTCTCTTGCTCCTTCTTCATTAGCTAACATTGACTTGTTTTCAGAACTCAGCTTAAGGTCAGTAACAGTAGGAAGCTTTTTCTGCCCCTCAGTCTGATTTAGATGCTCCCCTGTTTCCAAAGCATCTTTACAATGGTGCCTCCACTCTATTCTGTAATTTTTGATTGTCAGTCCTCTCTGCTAGTCTCAAGCTGAGATGATCCTGCAAGGTCTAGTTGAATGAGCAAATAAACTTTGATTTTTCTAAATATTCTTGTAGAGGTAGTGCTAAAAACCGCCTAAAATTGGGCTTTTATAAACTATAGATACAACTTTAAAAATAGTTTTTAGTATATATTGTGTCACATAATAAACTGGTGTTATTTATAACTTATACATTTATAATTCATACTGTCTTTTATGTTAATCCTCACCTGAGGATATCCTTCTATTGATCTTCAAAGAGAGTGGAGAGGGGAGAGAGAGACAGAGAGAGAAACATCAATGTGAGAGAGACACATTAATTGGCTGCCTCCCACATGTGCACCAACCAGGATGGGGAATTGAGCCTGCAATCAAGACACCTGCCCCTGACTGGAATCGAACCCAGGACCCTTCAGTTTTCAGGCTGACACTCTCCACTGAGCCAGACTGGCTAGGGCTATTTTATACTTTCTATTCCCTGTTTTATTCAAACTTTAACACGTCTTACAACCACATAACTTTAGATGGATTTGTGTAGTGGTTAAGAGACCTCTGGAGCTTGTCTCTGTGGATTTGAATCCTGGTATTGCCACTAGAAGGACTTTAGGCTGGTTATTCATCTTTTTTTTTTCAATCCTCACCTGAGGATATTTTTCCATTGATTTTTTAAGAGAGTGTAGAAGAGAGAGGGAAAGACAGAAACATCGATGTGTGAGAAACACATTGATTGGTTGCCTCCTGCACACGCCCAACCAGGGCCCGGGCCGGGGAGGAGCTTGCAACCAAGGTACGTGCCCTTGACCAGAATCGAACCGGGACCCTTCGGTTTGCAGGCCGATGCTCTATCCACTGAGCCAAACCGGCTAGGGATGCTTATTCATTTTTAACCTTGGCTTTCCCAGCTGTACATTTTTGGGGTAAAAATCAGTCATATCTACCTCATAAGATTGTGATGGGGTCTGAATGAGATAATATGTGCAGGTAAAGCTCTTGCGTAGCTTCCTCCTGAAAACACTGCTGATTTTTCTCACCCTGGTTATTTGTGAACCCATGCAATTCATAGAATTGCAGAGTGGTTGTATATTCTCAGAGCAGATGGTAGACGTTGTCAGTCCTCCACACTGACGGAGGAATCACAGATTAGTGATGTGGAGGAATGACAGCTTCGTGAGACATTATGCCACCTTTTATGACTCTAACGTGGGACCTGCCTGATGTCTCATACAGCATCGTGAGCCATTACATCAGCACCACCCATGAGCTATACTTCAATCTGAAGGGCAGAGCAAGCTCATCACCGGTGAGGCCCAGGACGGCAGTCATCATCGGTGCTAGGGGCCATGATGTTTCTTAGTTTCTCCTGCACTGAAGGGAAAATAGATGCTAATAAGGTCTCCGAGAGTTTTTCGCATGAACTCCACAGAAACAAGTTTGTAAACAGTGTGGAAAAGTGGAAAACTAACAGGACTTGGTTAAACTCTTGTGAAAATGTTGCGTATAAGCTTCTAGAAACTCACAGAAGTAGGCAGGCTACCCTTGGAGGAAATAGGCAGAATAGTAGAGGTGGGGCCACGTGTGACTTATGCATGCTATACGTATAAATTCAGTGCTCAGATAGTTGAGGTGCCATGAAAGGACTTGGTTTCCCCACACCTGTTTCAGCCATTGGTAACATGACTATGAGTCACTTTTAGAGTTGGTGCCTTCTTGCTTCTGGAATAAGCATCAGCAACCTTTTTTTTTTTTTTTTTTTTTTTTTTTTTACCAAAAAGACACTTTTATTTAGCTAGAGAATCTCACCTAGCAGCTTGTATAGAATGTAAAAAGTTTTTACCTCACATACTTGTGAATGAATTAAAATGGATAGTTTAGAATTGGAGATAGGTTTGCTGAATAATGGCTTAAGGTAAAATAATGGTTTAGGATAACAAAATGCTTTTTAATTTTATATGTGGAAATATTTTCGGGCCTTGAGGCATGAGATATTTTGCATTGATTAAGTTAAGTTTCAAATGTCCAAATGCCTTCAAAGCAGCAGGTGAAATTATATTTAATTTTACTTTTGTTTGATAACCCAGGGTCATTTTGAATATGTGTATTTTTGGTACTTTGACCCAGGTTAGTTTTCTACATGTGTTTTATCTTGTCTTTATTTTAACGTCAGACTGCCATTTGCCATTTCTGCTGATGCTGTTATTAATTTAAACATTCTCTCTTTGTACAGTCCATCAATGGTTTGCTGCTAGTAATTTCCTTTAATTTGTGGTATCAGTAATCAAGGTTGGAAATACTTCTCTGTTAAACAAAGGCAAGATTCTGAGTAAGGGCCAAGGCATGTCGGGCCTTTGCCACAAGAATTTTCTACATACTTCCTGTTTAGGGATCCTTTTCTAAAGGATGGTAGCGTTTAGTTAGTCTCAACTTTAAAAAAGTGGGCTTTTCCTGTAACATTTTTGCATAGGATGCTCAGGACATTTATTATTGGTATCATTAAATTTTTTTTTTCTCTCTGCTTTGTAAACAGTCAAAATTTGCTGTGTGATGTCACAATTGTGGCTGAAGACATGGAAATCTCTGCTCATAGAGTGGTGCTGGCCGCCTGTAGTCCTTATTTTCATGCCATGTTTACAGGTATGAAATATTTTAGTTATGGGTATTTTTAAAATGTATACAGATCTGGGCTTTTTTGCCTGTATTTTTTAATTAACATTTACTTTTATGAAATGAAGCATTGTAATGCAAGAGAACTCTTGCTTTGTTCCAGATTCCTCATCTTTCATTGTTGTAATCATGCTGTGTGTATGTGCACATTACATGCTCATACAATTTTATCCTCCATTTTCTTCCTGTACATTTATATTTACACTAGAGGCCCGATGCATGACATTCATGCAAGAGTAAGCCTTCCTTCCCCCTCGCCTGCCGGACCCGGGCTTCCCTTGCAGCCCCGGCTTTTTTCCGAAGGTCGTCCGGAAGGACACCCAGTCTAATAAGCATATTATGCTTTTATTATTATAGATATGTCGACTCAGTTTACCTTCTTGCCATTTACAACAGCTTTTTGGCATTTTATTATTTTGGTAAAAAAAAGCTTTCACTATTTTACACATTTTCAAATGATTCTCATGTTAGTTTCATCCAGAGATGTTTATTTAATGTCCTTTGATTTGGAAAAACTTAGAAAATATGGTTTATACTTAGACATCTGTAAAAATATATAGAATGATTTTAGTTCTTCTGGAAAAAAGTAATTTGTGCCTGCCACACTTAAAGTCTTTAGCCTCATTCTTTGAAAAAGATTTAAACATAAAAAAATTTAAACAAAGAAATGAAGTTCCAACAATGAGCATGCAATCTTAGAGTACTGGTAGTTGCAATAAAGTACTTATAAATACAAGTGTAGCAGTACAAAAGAGCACAAATGCAAAGTTATTCATGCTTTAGAAATTGTTATGTAATTCCTGTGGTTAACAATTTTACTGGGTACTCACAAGGATACAGAACGATGTAAGAGTGCTTCCTGCCCCAGTAGCTTATTGTGTCACTGGGGAGATGAGACGTGCACAGTTAAATACGTAATAGTGTACGGAAGATCTGTGTGCCCAGAGCAGTGATGCAGATGGGGAGGACTGAGATGGGCAACTTTGAGAGGGGATCTGACGTTACCTGAAAACTAATGGAAATAAAGGATTTATACAGATGAAGATGAGTGTAGAAGGCCATGTGGAGAGAGTGGGCTTAGTGTTTTGGGAATAGAAGTCTGGAGGTCACCTCTCTTTTCAGCCTATTGAAGTCTTGCTGTTCCTGAACTGAGTCAAATAATCCAGAATGTAGGAAGGATGGCTGAGGGGCTGTGAGCCAGGTTGGGATAGTGATTTGGAAAGATGTCTTTACTGAGTGATTTGAAAAGGCAATACTCAGAAAGTGGGACTAGTCAAATTTTTATGTCCTGGGGGTCCCTTCAGTCTCTTGGGTTACGTCTTGTTTGTTACTCTTGACCACTTCAGTAAACAGAATCTCCAGGCTTATAAGAGGAGGATCGCTTTGAAACGTGCTGGTGTAATTTAGGAATTCCCTAGTAAAGTGCTGTCTTCTGTAAGTGTCCTTCCTTCACATGACACTGCTATTGCCACTTCCTTGTTAGAATTACCAGACCTTTGGGATCACCAGTCACTTTATCAGTCTGTGCTTGACTCTGTCGCTTTATCAATCTTTCCATCTGGAGAATTGGGATGATAATTTTACTGACTTCTTAGGGTTTTTGCAAAGATTAAATGAGATCATAGCACTTTGCTTGGCACATAGAAAATGTTGGCAGTAATTATCATGGCTATTATTATTAACTAGAGGCCCGATGCACAAAATTTGTGCAAGGGGCTCGGTCCTCGCAGCCCTGACTGCCTCAGCCGGCCCTCGTAGCCCTGGCCGGCCCTCACAGCCCCTTGCAGCCCACTGCAGCCCCTCACAGCTCCGGCTGGCCCTTTCAGCCCCTCACAGCCTTGGCCAGACCTTGCAGCCCCAGATTCATCCGGAAGGTCGCCTGGAAGGATGTCTGGAAGGTCGTTCGGCTGTTCGGTCTAATTAGCATATTAGCTCTTTATTATATAGGATGTTATTTACTCTCAATTCCTAAATGGGATGTTCTGTAAGAATTAAAGATTGAGAAAGTCTTAGACAATTTTGATAAATATTGTCATTTCCGTAGTTACAGAAATATAGTGATCAACTTAAAACTACAAGATTAAGATTAGTTTCCTTTCCCCTTAAAAGGCAACACTTTCTCAGCCTTAGATATTCAAAGACATGGATGCTAGAGATGGCATTCTTATGTCTTTATTTTTCTTCTCTTTCCTTTATAATTTAACTACATTTCAGTTTCCCTTATAAAATTTTTTTGTCCAGTGGTTCTCAACTCTTCATGTTTTAGTTGACATGCAATTTATGAATATGGAGCTTTGCCTAATGACAGAACTGGGGGGGCCTGAAGACATTTGAGTCTATAAATTATTCCTAGTGTATCTCAGTTTACTTACAGGTGGGTACTTCTTGCAGTTCAATCTATTTCTGCCTGAGAATACTTCGTCAAATTTTAGATTGCTATGTGCTAAAGATGGATGCAGAACAGGGATACTATGTTAATTTCTAGCACATATAAAATGAGAACTGAGTACCTCCATTGGGTGTGGATTTTTTTTACAACTTTATTGAGGCATAGTTTACAGAAAATTGACCCATTTAAAGTGTGGAGTTCAGTGATTTTTAGTAAATTTACTGAATGGTACTATCATCACCATAAATATATTTTAGAACATATTATTCATGTCACAGTATGTATCATCAGCTTGTTCCTTTTTATTGCTGAGTAGGTTCCACGGTATGAATATACCATATTTTGATTGTTCATTCACCAGTTGATGGGCATTTGAGTTGTTTCCAGATTTTGGCTGTTATGAATAATGCTGCTGTGAACATTCATGTGCAGTTCTTTGTGTGGACAGATATTTTAATTTCTCATAGGGATAGATATCTAGGAGAATTGCTGGGTCGTATGGTAAATTTATATTTTAACTTTTTAAAAAACTGCTATGCTCATTATTTACAATAGCTAAGATCTGGAAACAGCCCAAGTGCCCGTCAGTAGGTGAGTGGATAAAAGAAGTGTGGCACTTTTATACCAGGGAATGCTGTGAGGCTGTGAAAAGAAGGATCTCTTACCCTTTGAGACACATGGAGGGACCTGGACACCATTATGCTCAGTGAGATAGACCAGTCAGAGAAAGACAAATATCATATGATCTCACTTTTATGAAGAATCTAATGAATATAATAAACTGGTGAACAAAAAAAGATCCAGAGACATTGAAGCATCCAGCAGACTGATATATTTTAAAGGGAAGGGGGCGGGCAGAAAGAGATTAACCAAAGAACTTACATATGCATATATGCATAGCGCATGGACACAGACAATAGTGTAGTGAAGGCCTGGGGTGGGGCAGGGGCTGGATGGAGGGGGGCAAAAGGGGATACATCTGTAATACTGCCAACAATAAAAAATCTATATTAAAACAAAACTAAAAAGCTGCTATGCTGTTTTTCATGGTGCTGCACCCCTTTATTTTCCCACTAACAGTACACAAGGGTTCCCATTTCTCCAACTTCCTTGCCAACACTTGTTACCCTCTGTGTGTTTTTTTTAAATTGTAGTCATTATAATGAGTGTGAAATGACATCTCCTATAATTTTAATTTGCACTTTCCTAATAACTAATGATATTGAGCATCTTTTCATGTGCTCAATAGTCCAGACTTTTATGGTTCTTCAGTAATAGATGTTTACCTATCTGGCAATCTTTGTATGTTTTCTTCTGAATCCACTGGATAGTCAACAGTTTGACAGAGATTAGGTAGAGAAGATATGGAGATTTTGTAGTTTAGTGTGCATACTATATTCATTTAAGATTTGCTAGAATATGAGTTGTCTTGGTCTGAGCCTTGTTAAAATTTACTATAAAACATATAGTGAAGGCCAACAAATAGACCTTTGCATATATCTCCTCTGTCATACACCACATATATTTATATTCTCCTGCTCAGTGGATAATCAGAAGTGTTTACAGTGGCACAGGGCGTTACCCTACTCTTGTTTTCCCATAACTCACCTCTTAGAAAATGGGGAATATGCATATGATCTTTCTTGGCCCTTGTTTTTAATCTCACATAAACTGTAGGTGAGTTTTTCATTCAAATTATATCACCTAAAGAAATAATTGTGTTATTCCTCTTAGTTCTGAGTATTTGGATGGAGAAGGGATTTGAAAAGTAATTCTGTGATTTAGTCACAGGTTTTTTACTTTGTGAGGTAAGGGCCTATTTACAGCAAGGCCAAGTTAACTGTTACTTGAGAAAGAATGTGTCACGTTGGGTTCTTGTGTTTTTTAATTATTTGTTTGTTACAAATGTGGAATTTAAAAAACTGTTTCTCCTACAAATTCGAGGCTAAAGTATCTGAAATGCAGTGGGGAAATACTAAATTTTAATTTGTACTCCTTTTGTGTGCTTTTTAAAAAAAAGTTTTATTGATTTTAGAGAGAGAGGGAGGAAGAGGTGGAGATAGGGATACATCAATGTGAGAGAGAGACATTGATTGATTGCCTCCTGTGTGCACCCTGACCGGGGATTGCACACGCAACCTGGGTATGTGCCCTGACCGAAAGTCAAATGGGTGACCTGTCAGTGCATGAAATGACACTCAACCAACTGAGCCACAGCGGGCAGGGCTTGATTATTTCTTTTGTCATATTGAACATGATTCAGTAAGGTAAATTAGAATTGGAAAAGACAGATTATTAAATGATTAGGAAGTGAGGTTCTTTAAATAGTGGTATGTATAGTTATATTTGCCTAGATTCATGTTTTCATTCATCAAAGAATAGTTATTGAGCATCTTCTTGTGCCAGGCATTATCTTAGGCTTCGGGGATCATGGAGATGAACATCATATTGAACATGATTCAGTAAGGTAAATTAGAATTGGAAAAGACAGATTATTAAATGATTAGGAAGTGAGGTTCTTTAAATAGTGGTATGTATAGTTATATTTGCCTAGATTCATGTTTTCATTCATCAAAGAATAGTTATTGAGCATCTTCTTGTGCCAGGCATTATCTTAGGCTTCGGGGATCATAAAAATGAACAAGACAGACAAATCTCTGTACTCATGATTCTCATCAGGGAGAGGAGAAAAGGTTAGACTGAGTAAATGTAAAAAGATAACTGAGTGCTGGGAAGGAAATGAAATAGGGTGTTGCACATAAGGAGCATAAGTTAGGCTGTGCTCCATTTAAACCATAAATAGTAAGGAATTGTATTCTCTCATAATTGGAAGGTAGGCTGGGCACCAGGCATGATTGCTTCTGCAGCTTGCGACTCCTATTCTTCAGCAATCAGTTCCTGCTGTATCTGCACCCTCTGGCCTCAATAGCAATTTTATCCTTAAGTTGCTTCCCCTCCTGAATGCAAGATTCTTACCAGAGTGAACTCCACATCACAAGTAAGGAGGAAGATTGTCATTTTCTCTTTTAGAAGCTAGGAGACCTTTTCCAGAAGTTACTCAGACTAGACCAAAACTAGCAGGGGAGTGCAGTTCCCAAGTTTGCCTTAGATTAGTTGTAGAACTGGGGAGTTATGTACCATGACCACCAGAGAGTGGCTTGCAGGGCATTCGGGTCAGCTTGCCAGAATGAAAATACATGTGTCAGTAGTGTCTTTGTAACCCAAGACTAATAGAGATCAAAAGGTCGGTAATGATTAGCATGGACGACAAGTGGAGCTTGAGGAATAATGGAATAAATTTTATTAAATATAGATGTAAATTTATCATTCACTTCATAGGGTTTCAGCATACGAGAAGCTTCTGTATTATACTTTTATGTTTTTTTTGAAATATTTTTATATGCTAAACAATAACTGAAATTAGAATGATAGGTGTTTTTTTTATTAAAATGATTTTATGTTTTGCCTCTTAAACCTTTTCACTTTTTAGAACTTTAAAATGGGTAAATGAAGTTACCAGTTTGTGCTAGGCTTCAGGAATCCTGATTAAACTTCTTTAAAATGGAAATGTTCCTATTCATACCTATGTCCTTAAGTTTTTACAATTTGAAGGACTTTATTTCTTTTTTATTTTATTTATATATATATTAAATATATCATTATTGATTTCAGAGAGGGAGAGGTAGAAACATTCATGATAAGAGAATCATTGATCGGCTGCCTCCTGCACGCCCCTTACTGGGGATCGAGCCTGCAATCACAGCATGTGCCCTTGGCTGGAATCGAACCTGGGACCCTTCAGTCCACAGGCCAACGCTCTATCCATTGAGCCAAACCAGCTAGGGCAAGACTTCATTTCTTTTCTCAAAAAAAAGTAGAGATGGTTCAGAGTCCACTAGTGAAAGTGCTTATCTCAGCCTAGAATGATTGGTGGATGATCAAGAATACCCTTGTTCAAGACTAATTTAAGTGTTATTCATTATATTAAGTAATGATGCCACATCTTAAATTGGCACTTGTTTTACTTTTTTTTTTTTTAAGGCATGTGAATTTTTTTTTAATGTATTTTATTGATTTTTTTAAAGAGAGGAAGGGAGAGGGGGAGAGGGATAGAGAGCCAGAAACATTGATGAGAGAGAAACATCAATTCAGCTGCCTCCTGCACACTCCCCACTGGGGATGTGCCCACAACCAAGGCACATGCCCCTGACCAGAATTGAACCTGGGACCCTTAAGTCCGCAGGCGACGCTCTATCCACTGAGCCAAACCAGTCAGGGCTTGTTTTACTTTTTATTCTTCTAGTCATTCATTCATCAAACCAATATTTATTGGGTATTTACCATATGTCAGGCATTATAAGATACAGAGATAAGAAAGACATCATCCCTGTTCTCCGGAAGCTCAAGAATTCAGGTGAGGCCCTGTCAGTGTGGCTCAGTTGGTTGAGCATCGCCCCATGCATCAGGAGGTCGCCGGTTCAATTCCTGGTCAGGGCACATGCTTGGGTTTCAGGTTTGATCCCTAAAAGGGAGTGTGTGCAGGAGGCAGCCAATTGATGTTTCTCTCTCTCCTTCCCTCTGAAATAAATAAAAACATATATAAAAAAAAAAAGAATCCAGAAGGTGAGAACTAGGTATTATTACTAGTAGATTTGCAGGAAGTACTCAAGTGTACTCATGGTGAGAGCCTAAGCCAGCCTTAGGTCACCAATAGGTAAGACTACCTGGAGAGATTCCAGGTGAATCTTAAAAGAATGTGTGGGGATTAGCCTGGGGAATGAGGGCTTGGGGAGACAAGGAGGACAACGCTCATCAGAAGCATCATGGTAGGAAATTGCTTGGTGTGTGGGGAAAAGTACAAAAAGTTCCTTCTTGATATATTTTAAGCCTGTAAATAGGAGAGAGAGAGGAGGTCGGATAGCGAAGCAAGGGTGGACGTGGAAGGGGCTTGCATGTCTGTATGGGAGCTGCTGAGGGCTTCTGGGTGCCCCTGTCAGGTCTGTGCAGTCCGTTCTGGAGGCAAGGAAAGAATTAGGAGGTTCCTGCAGAGGGGTTGGCAAGAGGTGATGGGAGCCCCAGTGGCACAGTGGCAGAAGGGAAGGGGAGGTAAGGAGATTGATTTGAGATCTGAGTTTAATTCTGCAGGTTTTGGTGAACAATGGCTGGATGGATGGCTGAAGAAGGGAGAGTTAAGAATGACCCTCAGGTTGTCAGTGACTGTGTCTGTGTGGATATCCTAGTTAATAGCTTCAGAGTGCTACATGATCAGAACACAGAAACCAAACTAGTCAGAGGGAGAAACTATGGGACGTTAAAAATGACACAAGATGAACTCTGTACAGTATCATTGGATATCTTTTTAAAAATGCATTATCAGAAATACATCTCACAAAACCATGCTGTTTAAAGATTTCCTCTATGAACACAGCAAAGGGCAGTAACTAAGGTAATATGTTACAACTAGAATTAGATCGAAATAGCTTTTACAACTCTCTTGAGTATGTGTTTTGATTCTTAGTGGTTACTGGAATTTTTTAAACTTGTAATGCAATTTGTGGCAAACTATTTGTAAATTAATGTGAAAAATAAAGATTAAAAGGTTTCTGAGGCAGTATATGACTGGCATTGAATTTGTTGAAAGTAGATAGAGACATTTTTCTGGGGAGAGATAATTTATATAAAAACCACATAAGGAATATATGAATTAGTAAAGTGTAGCTTAGAGCAGTACTTTAAAAACAGTAATATTAAAAACTGCTTAGCAGAAGACTGTTTTTCAGTTATATGTATAAATCAAAGTCAGACTTATTTTCGCCTAAGCTAAGTTATGCCTAAGTCCCAGGGGGTGAATTCACTCCTTGAGATACTATGGCTTTATGCTTGTATGAACCCAGGCCCTGCAGGAGTTTGCACATCACAGGGGCCCTATAGGTCTATTAGACACGGCTAATTCTAAAAGTTCACGTATAGGTCAATTAGATGTGGCTAATTCTAAAAGTCCACTTGGGAATCACCAAAGCATCTTCACTTTGGGCACAAAAGAGCTTCCAGATTATACAAATCTAGTCTATCCACAAGCTCCAGAGAGCGTAGGATAGGGAAGGGTGACTTATATTCAGATAAAGAATTATTTTTCCATGTTCCTCAATCCTCCTTCCCCCGTCCTTTTTCTATAAGAGGGGCAGGGAAGAGAAGAAACATGCTATAACAGCAGACACAACCCAGTCCCCTGTCTTCCTGCTATATAGACATATGTACCTTTTTTCCTTAACTATCTTTCCCTGTGATACTGATGTATGTTTCCTTTTTCCCCCCTGGGAAGTAGCAGGTAAGTTTTTGAGATATTTTAGCTCTTAGGAGAACAGCTTCTTTCTGAGCTGTTGTCAGAGATAATCCCCAGGAAAGCAGGCAGTTAAATGTATGTCACTATTATTTTTCCTTTCTCCCAGGGTTTGTGTTTGCAAAGGGATTTTGTGTAATTATGGATTTCCCTAGGCTTTTCTTTTTAAAAATATAAATTTATTGGGGTGACATTGGTTAATAAGATCATGTAGGTTTCAAGTGTACATTTCTATGGTACATGATCTGTTGCATTGTGTGCCCGCTGCTCAAAAGTCAAACCATTGTCCATTACCATATATTTGGGCCCCTTTACCCTTTACTTATCCCCACCCCCTTCCCTCTGTAACCACCATACTATTGTCTGTGTCTGTGAGTTTCAGTTTTATATCCCACATCCGAGTGAAAGCATATGGTTCTTAGCTTTTCCTGACTGACTGATTTCGCTTGGCATAATATTCTCAAGGTTCATGCATGTTGTTGCAAATGGCTATAGTTCATCTTTTCTTATGACCGAGTAGTATTCCATTGTTATATATGTACCACATCTTCTTTATCCTGTCATCTGTTGAAGGATCCTAGCTGAACCCAGGTCTTGGCCACCATGAATTATGCTGCAATGAAGCAGTGTTGTGTTGTAGTGTCACTCTTACTCCTTTGTGTTTTAGGTGAGATGAGTGAGAGCCGAGCAAAGAGAGTCCGAATAAAAGAGGTAGATGGCTGGACCCTGAGGATGCTAATCGATTATGTTTACACTGCAGAAATCCAGGTTACAGAAGAAAATGTACAGGTAAGATAAACACCCCATACCATTTAGTGCTTTATACATGACAGGTTTTTTTCTTTTTTCTTAAACATTTTTAATGTTGACACTATTGCAGATGTCCTCCATTTTCCATGCCAGTTTTTAAAATCAAAAGTGCATAACCATCCAGAATACATTTTGTACCAAAGTAATATAATTCATTGTTAAAACTGTATTTCTGAGAGACATTTGGAATAATTATATCTCTTTAATAATGTTTCTGATTTCAGTATTTTTTATATTCTTAAAGTTCTAAGACACAAATCTTTCTGTTCTCTGAATGACACTCATTTTTTTATGAAAACACTGTCATATTCATTTATAACTACTGATTGATGCTGCCCACATTTGTCTTTATTCCCTTGAAGGTTAAAATCTACAAAGGATGTTCTTGACTACCAACAGCCTTTTTTACTTCTTTTATTAATTTAGCACTAGAGGCTCAGTGCACGAAATTCGTGCACTGGAGTGGGGGGCGGTGGTCTCTCAGCCCGGCCTGCGCCCTCTCGCAGTCCGGGAGCCTTCAGGGGATATCTGACTGCTGCAGAGGTGGGCGAGGCCCCCGCCACTGCCTCTGCGCTCACCAGCCTGTGAGCCCAGCTTCTGGCTGAGCGGCTCTACCCCTGTGGGAGCGCACTGACCACAAGGGGGCAGCTCCTGTGTTGAGCGTATGCCCCCTTGTGGTCAGTGCACATCATAGTGACCGATCGTTCTGCCGTTCGGTCGATTTACATATTAGCCTTTTAGTATATAGGATTCTCTTTAAGTACTTCTAGAGCAGGGGTGGGCAAACTTTTTGACTCGAGGGCCACAATGGGTTCTTAAACTGGACCGGAGGGCCGGAACAAAAGCATGGATAGAGTGTTTGTGTGAACTAATATAAATTCAAAGTAAACATCATTACATAAAAGGATACGGTCTTTTTTTTTTTAGTTTTATTCATTTCAAACGGGCCGGATCCGGCCCGCGGGCCGTAGTTTGCCCACGGCTGTTCTAGAGTCTAGCTAAAATTAGACATTGAATCTTTCCTACTTTCTATAAAGAACAAATGTCTTATCTATATAATGTAAATGTTTAAATAATACAGATGTATATGAAGTAGAAAGTGAAAATGCGTCTTTAAATTTGCACTTGCTCTGGCCAGTATGGTTCAGTGGTTAAAGTGTCGGCCTGCGCACTGAAGGGTCAAAGGGTTGCAGGTTCAATTCCTAGTCAAGGTTCGATCCTGCACCCCCACTGGGGCATGTGTGGGAGGCAACTAGTCGATATGTCTCTTTACATTGATGTTTCTCTCTCTCTCTCTCCCTCTCTCCCTCTCTCCCTCTCTCTCCCCCTCTCCCTTGCCCTCTCCCTCCCCTCCCCTTCCTTCCTCCCTCCCTTTCACTCTCTCTAAAAATCAATGGAAAAAATATCCTTGGGTGAGGATTAACAACAACAACAACAAACATTGCCCTTCCCTTCATACCCACCCCAGCCCACACACATTGATCTACTGCTCTCTTTCCTCAGAGGGTAACCTGTTTACTGTGAATTCTTTCACACATTGTCTATGCAGTTACACACACACACGCACACACACACCCATTTTCTTGACATAAGTATATTTTTACTATACCTGTTGTTGTGCAACTTGCTTTTTTCACTGAAAACAGTGTGTTGGAATTCTTTCCACATCAATACATATGGGTCCAGCCTTTTCTTTTGTGTGGTACTCCATATGTTAATCAGCATGTATGATTTTTCACCTTTACAAAATGCTGTAGTGGATCAATGTTTTAAAATTTGCATTCAAAAATTTCATAGGATAGATTCCTCAAAATGTAATTGGTGGGCCAAAAGATACATGTGTATTTTAATTATTGATAGATATGCTAAATTGCTATCTAAAAGTTTTTATTTATTTATACCCTTTCCAATAGGTAAACTGTGTTTTGAGGACCACAAAAAGACTTAGGACCAACTTCTAACTTTTGTTTTTAATCCTCACTGGAGGATATTTTTTTTTATTGATTTTTAGAGAGAGAGGGAAGGAGAGAGAGAGAAACATTGATGTGAGAGAGAAACATTGATTGGTTGCCTCCCTTATGTGGCTCTACCGGGAATTGAACCCACAACCTAGGTATGTGCCCCAACCAGGAGTTGAACCCGCAACCTTTTGGTGTATGGGGTGACGCTCCAACCAACTGAGCCACCTGGCCAGTCAGGGCAGGACTAACTTCTTAAGGAATAATCTCTAAATTCTACTTGCACAGATAGGAAGTTGTGGGTTCAGTCTTTAGTCCTTTGTAATTAGTTGAAATGTGCTGTAGGATATTTGAATGTGGAGACTGAAATCTTTGCACTTTAACTTGTTTAAACCTGCTGTTATTAGATCTGAAATATTGGCAGTGGTGATCTTTCCCAGGTGGCCTCATTAACCTTTGCTTGGAAGTCTTGCTCATGAGGTAAAGCATTAGAAAAACTTCGGTTGATACTGAAGTTGTGTATAAAATTGTGAATTAGGTGGGAGGTGAACGTTTTTTTTTTTTAACAAGGAGGAAAGTGTGTGGGACGTGTCATGCGATAACAGCACCGAAATGTCATCTCAGTCTGGTCTTTTCTGTACGGTCATGCTATTTGCTGGGTTCTGTGGCATTATTTTCAATAAAACCTTATTTTGGGGTGTTTTATGCTCCTTCTTTTTAAAAAATTGAGTGTGTGGGCCTCCTTGTGTTCTATATCTGGCCTTCCAACAAATGAATTACTGCTTGGTTTCTTTGATTCACACAGTGTACCACATGGAGGGAAATGGGAATGGATGATGTAGGCCTAAGAGACTAAACTGTGTGAATTCAGCTCTGAATGCTGTTTGTAGTGGAGGACGTCTCTCATGTTTCTCTTAATAAGTTCTAGTCTTTTAATCATGTTCTAGTCCTGAAATATTAGTCACCACAGCCTTTCAGAAAAATCTCTTGCCATGCTAATTTGCCTTTTGTGTATATTGTGTAGCTCTTACAGAAATATATTCAAAGAGTTGTATTTGATCCACTTATTAAATACTTAACATTCATAGAGTTGCCTTTTTGTGTGTGTGTGTGTGGGAAGAGGGTTGTCTCTTCAACATAGGGTTAGCTTGGTATATAAAAACTTATTTTATCTTCCATTGAAAAATACTTGTTTTGGAAAAGGCAGCTTGGAAATAAGATGGATTAAAATAAGCTGTCTTTTCTATAATAAGAATTTTTCAGTGAAATGTGAATAAGGGTTTATCTATCAATATTTTTGTCTGTCTATACTTTGTTAAGTCTTTCTTGTAAGTGCTGTTCACCTTAAGAAAGGCATGGCGTAGTGGGAGGTGTCTGGTGTTCTTGTTCGTGTTAAGCTAAAGCATGAAATAGGCCCAACAGAAGACCTGCTCTGAGTATTTCTGCCTTGAGAGTGCCGACAGTGGGGACAGAACAGTCTGTACTTCAAAGGTTTATGACTTTAGGTATATTTTGTCATTAGACCTAGAATCAAACCTCCTGTCAGGTGACCTCTCTTTTATACTAGTAAGTTTCTGTTTTAGTAATAAAGTGCAATTTTAGCATAGCAAGTATCTCAGTGTTTCAGGTTGGGATTGCATGTTTTATATAGGATTATAGTACCTAGAATACTGAGGGCCAGCTGCGAGAGTCAGTCAGTGACAGAGCAGGACCATAACCCTGGTTTCCTGATTCCTAGTTTAGGGTGCCTTCTGTGATACTTGCAGTCTGCTTATCACAACACATTAAAATACGTGTATATAATAGCTGTTTGAATAGCCGCCTGACTTTGAGTTGAAGAAAAACTGTGGATCCTTTCCTAAGTCAAGTGCATGTAAGCATGTATGCACAAGGTTTGCCCACACTTTGAGAGAATTCATGTACTTTTTGGTTTCTCTGTGTCCCTCACTATTAAGAATACTTGGCTTTATATACATCTGAAGAGTTTCCACATGGATTTATTTTCAGCTATGTGTTACATATTCACTACCAAATTAAGTAGGTATTACTCTATTTTGCAAATGAGAAAGCTCTGGAAGGTTAAGTAATTAGTTCAAATCAGACAACAACTATTAAGCTGTAATTAACTAGTGTTGCTTAAAAAGAGAGCTTATAAATTAAAAAATAAATATATTTTTATAACTAAAAAGTATTTTTTTATTTTCCAAAAATTATTGAAGATTTACTCTTCTTCATTTGGTGTGCTGATGGACATTTTTGGAAAATTCTAAAGGAGCTTGAATTTTTTAAAACATTTACTTCATTGCTAAATTTGTGATTTTGTACCATACGTTTTTACTTCTCAGCTTTTGGGTATTTGTTTTGGCTTGCTAAAAGTAGGTATGAGCTTTTCACTTGATGTCAGTGTGGAAAACAAAGGTCAAGATGTCAATAGACAATGACAAATGTAAGTAAATGCTCTTATGACCAAGTGTTTTGAGTGTTCAGCCACAGGTTCTCTACATTAGAACTTTTATCTCAGAGGATTTTAATAAGCATCTTGTAATTTTGAATCGATGAGTTTTAAACAGTTCATGAATCTTGTATGTTGCATAAATTGAAATGATTTGAGATAGGAAATCTCATCCTTTTAGAAAAGGAACAGAATTTAAATGAGAGTTTTCCAAGAGACCTTTAAAAATTAATTTTTGGTAAGGAACACAGTCTCAGTACAGTAGAAAATTCAACATAGTGTCTCCATTTTATTGGTGGTGTAGAACAGGTTGGTGTTTTTTTTTTTGTAGACAGGAAGTGCCAGTAGTATGTTGGTCTATAGTGTTTTAAACCCGGAGTCATTCCTAAAAGCAAGGCACCCTAGGGAGGGACTCCCTTGGTAGGAGGCCTGTTTGATATGGTTGACCACTTAATCAAAAAAGGCTGTAAAGTAGAGAAACCATTTAAAAAATAATACATGTACTGTATACTCTAAATATTTTTATTTTCTTTTTTAAAATAATACATTTTTATTGATTTCAGAGAGGAAGGGAGAGGGAGAGAGAGATAGAAACACTAATGACAAGATAGAATCACTTGATTGTAGGAGAAAAGGACGACAGAGATGAAAGCATGTACTCAGAGATTTTAATTGGTCTGGAATGGGCTTAAGAACCCAGGATAGAGAATTGATGCTCTGGAGACATACATCTTTAAGTATGTGTATGAAATATAATTTCAAGGAAATCAACCAAATGAATTAAGATACAGGAAAAGCACTCTATAAAATCTTAATATCATAATATAAAGAGCTGGCTTCTTCCGTGAAATAATTAACAGCTGTGGTTAACTGCAGGAGATACTTAAATACAACACTACCCTCAAAAGTAACATCCTTCTATATCTATAACCTATAACCTCTCATGAAGGTCCTAAACGTCCCAAAGTAGAAGCCACAACAGTACCAACGTACTCCTGTTTGAAGAGGGAAATGGAACAAATTTCAAACAACTCAATACGCATAACCATGCTATAAACTTACTTCTTTGCTTTGTACACGTAAGCACATCTCTTGCCTAGATAGAATTCTGTTTCATCTCGAGCATAAACACCTTCAATTTTAAGAAGCGCCGTGTGCTCCCTCTGGTTCCGGAGACCCCGCTTATAGCCAGCAAAAATGGCCTTGGACCACAGCCTTCCAGACTTATTTGTCCTTTATAAGTCCTATTCCCAGCAGGCCCCTAAACTTCAGCCGCAGTGCTTCCACTCATTTCCTAGTTTTTTAAGTACAGCAAGAACTGAGACTTAAAAAGAAATCTCAGTGTGAAGTCATCTTCAAATTATACAATTTCTGTTTCCTTACTCTCACGTCTAATTTGATTAAAAAATTTCTTTTTGCATTAACACATTGGTCAAGTGATTATAAAGCAATCAACTTAGTCTTCATAGGAACAACTCTCTTTTTACACTCACATTTTATTGGATTACACATATCTATTTAAGTTATATAATTTCAATAACAAGTACAAGTGTCAAACAGATATGTGAGCAAATCCAACACATATGTGTTGATAAAGTGCAACTCAGATGGAGGGGCAGTGAGCAAAGGTTGGTAAAGAGTGCTTTTGCTGCGTATATTTCTGCATTGCTTAAATCTTTAGTATATGTGTTGATAAAGTGCAACTCAGATGGAGGGGCAGAAGTGTGCAAGCGTGCTAGAGAGTATACTTTGCAGAGGACATGGGGAGAGTTGGTTAATCAGGTGGGTAGGTGAGCAAAGGTTGGTAAAGAGTGCTTTTGCTGCATATATTTCTGCATTGTTTAAATCTTTAGTTGTTCCTGTCCCCTCCCCTCCCTCTTATAAGTAATGCTAAAATAAAATTTGTGGATTGTAGCCTATTCCAATTTGTGAACTATTTTCTCAGGATAGATTTCCAGAAACATACTCCCAGGGTCAAAGGCTTTCAACTTTTACTAGAGGCCCGGTGCACGAAATTCATGCATGGATAGGGTCCCTAGTGGCTGCTGGCTGCCGGCCGGGGCCTCCCTTCTTGAACTCTCGAGGGGACATTTTGCATTTTAGGCATATATATGTGTTTTTGGTAGCCCATAATGAAAGTTACCTGTTTGCTTTCTAAGAGAGTTGGCTAGTTACAATGGTAGCAAAAAATGTGCTAGGGGCCAAGGCTTACTATACCTTGACCTTACAATGGTAGCAAAAAATGTGCTAGGGGCCAAGGCTTGACCGGAATGGATGTTGTTAAAAAAAATTGTATCAATAGTGATCAAATGTGCTCTTTCATTATTTTCATTTATATCTATCTGATAATTAGTGAGGTATCAAATATTTTCCCAGGTTCGTATTCTGTGTTTGTTCTTTTCCAAATGGGCCCTGATTATATCTTTGACTTTGGCAATATTTGATCAAAAAAGAAAACAGTCTATGTTTATTGTGAATGAACCAGCATAGAATATCACCTTGTGAGGGAGAGAGGAAATCCTGGCATTCCATTGTCATAGGGTTGAATGTTCAATTCAATCCAAGAAACAAGTCCTTGAATTAGAACTAATGCACTACCTCTGGTCATGTGCCAGGCACTGTCGTGAATGGTTGACCATGTTGTTTAATTTTTTCAGCATTCTATAAGGTAGGTGCTATTTTCATTATACATTTGAGCCACTGTTGAATAAGTTGGAGATTTAGAGAAACCTTGGGTTAAAAATAATGGAAAAAACAGCTGTAAAAAGATAATATTGGGGAGGTGGCTTTCAGGTAGTGCCCCTACTTTTTCCTTTGCATTTTCCCCTTCATTTTTATACTATTGAGAATGACATTAATTACAGATGTATTCTGCTTAAGAGTTAGTCTCTCTTAAAACTTTAAATACCTCTGGAAGGGTTTTGTCCTGGAAGGTGATGCGCTGTTAACCATTGATGTGAGTGAATAATGAGATGGCTTTCTTTTTTACCTTGCTGGCAGCAGCTATCCTGAGGGATGGACATTGGGTATGGGTGTGGGGGAGGGAAGGTGAGGTAGGTGTATTTGAAGGATGAAACCCTTGGCAATCAGGAAAGGCAGGTCTGGGTAGAGAATCATTGCTGGGTGCACAGAGCCGAGGGCTGGCTCCTGGTGGCCGAGGTTTAGGACTGAGATGTGCAAGTGCGAATGAGGTGGCAGGATGCCAAGGACAGACACTTCCTATTTCAAAACTGTACTCGGCCAGGCCTACATCCCAGAAAGAGGAAGGAAACTTTCTTCTTCCTTCTCCCCTGCACCCCCTGAGGTCACAGCAGTCAGGTGGCAGTGTTATGTTCATTGATATTGCAGTTTATGACTATTTTTAATACTGTTTCTATGAGTAAATGTGCAATGAGCATCAAGCAGCCAATTGAGAAAATAAGCTTGTGAAACATAACTTATTTTAGAAGATGTATGCTAATGAAAGTTATAGGTTATATTTCACAATGAGACTTTTTTACTTCAGTGACAAATAGCTTCTTTAATGTGTGGGTCATTTCTTCCCTCTGCTCATGCATGCCCTTTGGACAGCTGTTTCCCTTTTTCTTCTCAGGTCCTTGCTGGCATGCAAGGTCCTTCCACTTTAAACAGGTGCTTCTGATATGAATATAAAATAGCTTGAATATTAATAGAAATCTGCACTTACTGTAAAGTTAACAATGACTGAGTTGTTAGTTTCACGTTTGCATGTTTTCATAGACATCTGGAAATCTTATATATGGAGCACTCAGACCCATCGGTCATATCTTCTCTAAATATACTGCTAATGGCTCAGGATTTAAAAGACTTACTATATAAACTGTTTCCCCCAATGGAGTAAATAAATACCCACGCTGAAAATAAACTACAGATTCTAATAGCCAGGCAGAAGGAGTGTACTTGTCTAAGTGAAACATCTTATGTGTAATTTGGCTTGTCAAACAACATGAAGTAGGATGAAAGCATCTTACTTTAACACGTGCAGCTGGTGTAAGAGTGTCATCCGGGTGCTAATCATTTGGCTCGGCTACCTTCCCTGTCTAATGTTCAGCTTGTCTTCACTAATCAGTGGTAGCTTTCCCCCTACTTCTTTGTTCATTGTAGAAAACAACTCCATAGAACAAAATTTTCAGGCTTTTATGTATCTCCTTATGTTGGAAATCAACATATCTAGGAGAAAATATTTTTTTTCTATTTAACAAAATGATAGCATTTGAAGTTGTTTATTTAATTAGCTGGCCATATTCTTTTACTTCATGTTTCTCTAGCGTTTAAGATATTGCTATTGGTATGAACAAGAAGAGTAATGTGTAGAGCTTATTCATTGTTCTACTAGAGGCCCAGTGGGGTCCCTTCGAACCCCGGCGCCGCCCCAGGTGCAGCCGGCCGGAGAGGGACCTCGGGAGGTTGGCTCCTGGGTGTGTCCGGCCCCTCGCCCAGTCCAGCTCCACTAGCCACCTTCTAATTAATTTCCTTTCAATGTGCATGAATTCATGTACCAGGCTTCTAGTTTGATCATAATGCTCTGTGGCTGGGGTTTACTGTATCAATATAATTCCACCTCCTAGAAGAAGCAGCGCTAATTCAACTGTTTCTTTGCTCTACAGAGCTCAGAAAAATCAGTTTTAAAGTCATAAATTATTCTTCAGACCCCCCCCCCCTTTTTTTTGTAATTCCTAAGACCTCTTGGTTACAATGCCCAAGATATTTTTGTGACCTAAGTAGAAAATTAAGAAATCACCTCTTTACATTGCTAGGTGTTTCCCACATTTGTTACTAATAATATAGCTTATAGAAAATAAGCGATGGGATTATGATAGCTCAAGATTAAAGCACATTCTTCCTTTCCAGTGTTATGTAGAAACCTCTGGAATCAGAATGATGTCAGATATAAAAGATTAGGATACTAAATCTCATTGATTCAAGGGAATCAATTGATTCAGGTTGTTTTCCTGAGCAGGATGCAAGGGTGATTTCTTTCCTGGGTCCTTGTGCAGATGTATTTGAAGAATGAAGGTAGGGACAAAAGGTGGTAGATGAAAAGGGTGGAAATTTATTGGAAGCAAATACAGACTCCCACGTAGGGAGGGAGTCCCAAGGGGGTAAATCCTTAAGCTCTCTTTTGCTAAGGTTTATAAAGGCTGTAGTTCTTTGTCACTTCATGCTCTCTTCTAATGGGACCCCTTCCTCACGTTATGATCTTACTAGAGGCCTGGTGTACAGACTCGTGCACTAGTCGGGTTCCTTGGCCTGGCCTGCATCCTCTCCCACTCCGGGACACCTCAGAGGATGTCAGAGGCCTGGTGCATGGTTTTGGCCCAATCCCCACAGGCCGAATCCCTGCACCGGGCCTCTAGTATGCATATAAGAACTCTGGTTAATCTCTTCCCGCCCCCCCACCCCTCCCTCTGAGATTCATCAGTCTGTTCCATGTTTCCATGCCTGTGTGTTGAGCTCCCTGGTGGTCAGTGCACGTCATAGCTACCAGTCGAACGGTCAGACAGTTAGCATATTTAGCCTTTTATATATAGATTAGAGGCCCCATGCACGAAATTCATGCAAGAGTAGGCCTTTGCAGCTATGGCAGCTGCCTCGATCCCTCCCTCGCAGCCATGGCAGCTGCCTTGATCCCTTCCTTGCAGCAACAGCGGCTGCCTTGATACCTCAGTCGTTCCACTGTTCGGCCATTCGATCGATATGCATATTACGCTTTTATTATTATAGCTCCTCTTCTAATTGGTCACTCTTTTTGTAGAATTTCAGCTTCAAAGCCCCAAACCCATGTGGTGCTTCCTTCTTTCGTGCTCTCTTATCTTGTAACATTTCTCTATCTCTTGTTTTCCTCTTTCTGCCATTTGTTGGCATTTCTCTATCCTCTGTGAAAGTTTGTTTCTTTTTTCCCCCATACCCTCTGGCTTTTCCTTATCTTCTGTGAATGGATGTCTTCCTCTCCCCTTATCCTGTGGCACCATTTTTATTCTTTGTGAATGTATGCCTTCTGGCGGCTCTAAGCCCTCACCTATGCATTCCTAAAATTCCCTAAACCTGCCAATTTTATCCCCAAAATTCCTTTCATCATCCACCAAATCAGGTCTCTCTAAAGTTCAATAATTTGTGTGCACTTCCATGATTTTGCTGTATTGTGTACTGCTAATACTATTACATAGTTAATGTTTTTCTTTACATTGACTCAATTTTTGCTTTAATCTACTGAAGAAATAATTTATATTATTAAAATAAATAGAAGGTAACTGCAAAAACATATTACTAACTAGTAACATGAAATGTTTATCTGTGTGTCCTCTAAAAGCATTATACCCACCATGGTTAATACTGTACTCATAGCAGACTCAGGCCTGTCATATGCTAGGTCTTGTGGCCTTGGGCAAGTTACCCAACTTCTCCAAGCCTCTGTATTCACTTGTATATAATGGGGATAATGAGATATTGTTATCTGCGAAGTGCTTAGCACAGTGCCTAACTCAGTTATTACTCAGTAAATGGAAACAATTGTAAGAATGTGTTGTTGAGGTGTTTATTATCTTTATTACTCTTGCTAAAAGAACAATAGGATTTCGGTCAGCACTTCTATTCTGCACCTTGAGAGGGGGCTCAAGATAATGGAACAAACAATAGACAGAAGAGTTAGTGAATTTGATTGTAGCCCTAGCTTCCCACTCGCCAGCTACATGACTTGGTCAACTCACTTGCCTCTCTAGTGTTTGGTTTCTTTATCAGACAAAGTAGGAGGTTTGGTTTGATTTGATTCCAGGGCATCAAGCTCATAGGCTGCCAGCTGTTTTGAGTGTTTCTGATTATGGGATATGTGTCGTTTCAAATTTGGAGCATTTAAAAAAAATCTTTATTGTTGAAAGTATTACATATGTTCATTCCCCCCCCCCACCCCCCCCCCCCCCGTGGAGCATTTTTTATTTTGTTTTTCTTTAGCTGGCTATCCAACTAATATGCAAAGTAATTAGAAATTTGGTGTGGCCCTAGCTGCTTTCCTGTTTTCATCATGAGTGACTGATGGTGACCAGGGGTCATGTTAGTAAGCCTGGACCAGTTAGTAATTGTATTTGAAGCTGTATGTCATGAATTTCATAATTATGAGCTATTGAAGTTTAGTCCTAGTAAAATCACATCATAAAACCGAGGCATTTTTGAAGGATTTAGTGACAAAAGGAAAAGATGAATAAACTTGTTTTATACCTTTGACTAACACTTCAATTATATTTAATATGTTTGCCAAGCATGGAGGCACTTGACTCATTATTGACATCAGTAAAAAAATATTTGTGAATTTCTAGCTGATGGCCTACAGATAAATAACTTTTATATTCCTGGCCTACCTGACTTGTTTTATACTCTTCAGATCTGAGATTCTACAATGTTATAAATTTCAGTCTCTTCATAAGGTAGACCTGGATTTGATAGTGATGTTGAAATTATTCGGAATAAAAATTTTAAAGCCTGTTGTAGCTGCTTTTTTTTTTCGATGGATACATATGTAAATGTGGGTCTATATGTGTATGTTAGTATACTATGAACTAAACACTGATTTTTTTTTTCATTTAATATATCTTAGAAATTATCTCATTCATATATACCATTCTTATTATTTTGAATGACTGCAGAGGAGTCCGTCGAATAGATTATTGTAAGTAACCAGTCTCTTTAAGATGGACATTTAGGCTTTTTTTCTAACTTTTGCTGTTACCCCCAATAATGCTCTAATGGATGACTTGTACATGTGAGATTTTCTGCATATATTAGTGTACCTGTAAGTTAAGTTGCTGGGTCAGAGGATATAGGCATTTGTAATTTTAATTGAAATGGACAAATTGCTCTTCATGAGGGCTGAACCAATACAGGGTGGACAAGAGTAGGGTTACAGTTGTTTTTATGGAAAATTATACAATAATTAAGAAATAATAATACAAGAATAAACTGTGTTTCATGTATTCACAACTGTAAACCTATGTCTGCCAACCCCTGTGTACATTCCCACCAGCGATGTATGAGTGAGCCTGTTTCTGCTCGGCCACTTTCCCCCCGCAAGTATCTCTGTCTTTCCGTATTGCCAAACAATTTGACTGCTACTGTACTACACTGTGGTGTTTCTGGGAAAATGCTGATTAGATGGGTGATCATTGCTATTTGTGCAAATTTCACAGAGATTGAATCTTACGCTGAAGACCACTTTCTTAACTATTTGTATTTGCTGAATTAAATGGCTGCATTTGTTAAGCATCTTGGAATGCACTTTACATTGCTTCAGAGCACAATTATACCAGTGTAGGAAATCCTCCAATTTGCAAATTATCTCGACTAAAGTCTTCCATGGAGATTCATTCTCATAACATAATGAAACACACTATACACATTACACAAAAGGTTTGACTGTAAACAGCATTATTTGCACTTTATTTTTCTTAAATTAGAAGGAAAAGGCATTACCTATACATACTGTTTTATGTTTTTTAAAAAAACGAATATTAATTGATGGATTTGGACTGAAACGTAAGTTATCCTCTTAGTCCTTAATTCATGACCATTTGATTATGTTCATGTGGGCACACACACAGTCTATAGACCTGAGAGTTAAAACTTACATGTTTTTTTTAAAGAAAATAGACTGGTTTGTGTTACAGAAAGACAAGATGCACTCTCCCACATTTAGGACGACTTACATACATTTAGGAAAATTGTAAAAGATACTCAAAATTATTATTTATTTTTCCTCTGTGGCATATCTGAAAGTCAATTACTGAAGGAACTTAGGTCTTGTTTCTTTTTTTTTTAAAATATATTTTTATTGATTTCAGAAAAGAAGGGAGAGAGAGAAACATCAATAATGAGAGAGAATCATTGATTGGCTGACTCTTTCATGCCCCACACTGGAACCTGGGCATGTGCCCTTGACTGGAATCGAACCCAGGACCTTTCAGTCCACAGGCCGACACTCTATCCACTGAGCCAACCCAGCTAGGGAGGTCTTATTTCTTTTTTATGCTGACGTGATCTTTTCTAAAATTGACCATTGTTCTAAATAGTTGAGGCTTTTTTTTTTTCCTTTTGGCTTTTATAAAAGAACTGCAGATGTTTGAGAACTTCTTTTTATGAAGTTTTCCTCCTAAATTTGACTTTCAAATATGGTCCTTAACATAGCACTGTACTAATTCACTTACAAGGAAAAATGTTTTCGTCATTGACCTATTTGAAAAGCGGTTATAGTGTTGGATATAGTACTTATAGTGAAGATACTAGCTAAATTGTATAGAATAACCTATAATTAAAGAAAATTTCTTGGAGTTATTCAAATAAAAACTAATTAAAAAGTTACTAGGCGCTTATCCTTTATGTTTTCCTTTTTAGCACGTGTATTACATTCTAGAGACACTGTCTGCTTATAGCTAGAGACTGTTGCATTTAAAATGGTGCTACCCCCAAGGGAAGCAGTTTGTTTTGTTGTTCAGACAGCGGATGAACAAAGTGAGGCTTTGTTATGGTACGGACTCCTCTGGGCTCACGCCTGCTCCACAAATCACTGAAGCTCATCCCATGACCGCTCAAACTCAGGGAACAAAATCATTTTCACTGAACCATAGCACCCCCTAGCATCCTAACAACTTACATTTTTAAAATTCAAAAGACTATTTTGTATGTGTATAAAAAGAACCATTAAATCTAATATGATCTAATTGCTCTTATATTCTTATGACTAAGGAAGGACCTTTGAAAGATTCTATAAAAATTATGAGGAATGTGAAGAGGCATCACTCTTTTTTTTTGCAAATAATCTTTAGATTACTTTTTTGTGTATGGGTCTGGATGCAAATCATAAGCTGTGGCTGGACCGCTTGTGCCCTCTGTAGAAGCAACAAATAGTGACAGTGTTTCTCCAGCAGTTGCCTTACCATGCTTACTTGTGTGTTACAGGTGCTTCTTCCAGCTGCTGGTTTGTTACAGTTACAGGATGTGAAGAAGACTTGCTGTGAATTTTTGGAATCTCAGCTTCACCCTGTCAACTGCTTAGGAATCCGGGCTTTTGCGGATATGCATGCATGCACAGACCTCCTGAACAAGGCCAACACCTATGCAGGCAAGTCGCATAGACCTCTGCTGAGTTAGAGACCAGGAGCAATCTGGAAAGCTTGAATTTTGAAGTGAATCTATAGTGATTTCTGGAAAGTCATGTCCTGTTTCTGGATCTGGACTTTATAAGAAGACATTTAAAATGTTATAATGGTAGCACAGTATAATTGAATCATGTTCATAAAATTCTGAACTTGAAAAGAAAAACACTGTAAATTGGTATTGAGCCTAAGTAATAGAATACCTGATTTTATGCAAGTTTTGAATCCCTATGTATTTGTCTTTCAAATTTTCAAGTTAATAGTCATTGTTTGCATAGGAAATGAAGTCATTTTATCTCTGTGGCTTTTTACACCCTCCTCTTGAATACATGAAGACAGCCTTGTTGCTTAAAAATCTTTAAAGCAATGAAGATCTAGATGCCTTTGGGTGGAGTAAAAAAGTAGATCCAATAAAAACAAAAAACTGGGGAGAAAAGAAAAGTAGATCCAGCCCTGGTCCATGTTGCTCAGTGGTTAAGAGTGTTGGCCCGCCTACCAAAGGGTATCGGGTTTGATTCCTGGTCAAGGGCACGTATCTGGGTTGTGGGTTCACTTCCTGCCGCCTGGTTGGGGCACATGAAGGAAGCAACCAGTCAATGTGTCTCTTTCACATTGATGTTTCTCTCTCCCCCTCTCTTCCTCTTCCTCTCTCCTCCCCTCCCCCCCGCCTCCTTCTACTTTCTCTGAAAAGCAATGGAAAAGACATCCTCAGGTGAGGATTAACAAGAAAAAAAAGAAAAGAAAAGTAGATCCAACCTGGGCAGCCCTCTCCTTAGACAGTGGGTTCTAGGATCTTGTGCCAGCATCCTCTCCCTCGGCAGAGGAAGGGCTTATTGCTGTTGTCGAGGAAGCCATGGCATGGTTGCTATGTAGGACCCTCAGCTCCCCCTCTCTGGGGAGGAGAGATTCTTGTTATAGCTTTGGATGTAGCGAAAGAACACAAAAGTAACCAATAATTTATTTTGCTTTGAGTTTATAAACATTTAAATATATATATATTAAAAGTGATTATTAGGAAGTTTGTATTTTTTTTTAACCATCTTTCTGGAGGATAAACCTTTTGGAAGTTACAGTCCACCATCAGTCCTCTGTATCTGTGAGACCCAATAGGGACAGTTACTATAGGACCTTCCGTAACCATTGCCCCTTAATTAGCTCTGTAGCCCCTACTTCTTCCAGCCTTCAAAGGTGAGAGCCCTTCATCTAATCTCTGCTCCATCGTGTTTACTTTGATGAGTAAGGGACATCTTGACACATGGACCTGGGCAAAGGGTATGTGTGTGGGGGCGCCTGGGGGTGTGTGTATGTGTACGTGCCCATGCACATGCAGAGCATTGGAAAGGAGAATTATTCCCGGAACTCCTTTTGCATTTTTCCAAGAAATAATGGTATAAGGTGGTTAGTTGAAAACAAAAAGCCACAGTGCTTCAGTAAAACATAATAGGTCCAATAAATTTGAGCTTTATAGATTTCTGTAGATTGGCCTGACTGCCCTTTAAAAAATTGTTTCAGTAGGAAAATGTGATCTGAGTTCCAGAAAGCTTGTTTACAGATAAACTTTTAGAACACAACCCTTTTGTAAGTTGGGGAATGCCTGTAATGTGTAATGATATTCATGAAATCTGTGGGATGAGGCATTTTAAGAAAAACCAAAGACAAATTAGAATCCACTGATGTGTTTCCATACAACCAATTCTCTTCTTCAGCTAAATAGAAAATATTTCTTCTAAATCCGTAAGATCCATCAACTACTAGACATAATGTGCCTGTTTTCAGTGATTTGTATCAGGTAAATCAAGGAAGCATATGTATTTTTTGATAATTTTTCTGCATAAAGTAATCACTATTTAACATTGTATCTTCCTTGGGCTGCTAGTTGTCTCCAAAGTGCTTGATAAACATTACTGACTCTGAAGAGATGGGTAGGGAAAGAATGAATAAAGCAGGATTGATGCAAAAGATGTCCAGACCTGCTTTACATGATGTACTTACTAGATCGCATAGTTTTACTCTGTCAGAAGGAACTCATTTACTCTGCTTTCAGGAAACAGATTTTGTTAATTCTTTCTTTTATTTAAAATCTTAACTTTGTTACAGTATGCTATAAAAGATGAACAGTTTTCCATCAATATTAGAACACCTCCATATCTTAGTTTCTAGAGTCCTTCTTTGTAATTATGCCAAGGATTTTTTGTGGAAAAATTATTGTCACTTTCAGCTAAATTATAAAGAAAAATTGGATTTTCATTTTGAATGCATTCTTTTAAATCAAAGTCTGGTCTTAAAGGATGTACTGCTATTAAACCATACTCCTGAGTCTTTGTGTGTGTGTGTGTGTGTGTAAGGAATAATGTATTTAAGTGCCGGCAGCCTGAGAAGATGGGGACTCTTGTCCCAATGACCATCTTAACATCTCAATGCAGGCAGAGGTTTATAAGGAGGGAGAGAGAAAACAGGACAGAGAGATTAAGGGGAGAGGGTTGAAAAGTTCTCTGCATGCAGACCAGCACAGTCTGTTCGGATAAGGAAGGATGCGAAACTGGTCAAGCAGTTTCTGGTGTGCATCATGGTTTTACGGTTGAAGGTCAGCAAATCTCCCAGAGCTGGAATGCCTGAAGGTCAGAGTCTGTATCTTTTGAAGTTAGGTCCTAGAATTCAGTTTATTACAAAAGGATTTGACTCGGGAACAGGCCAGGCGGAGGAAATGCACAGGGCAAGGGATGGGGAAAGGGCGCAGAGTCTCCGTGCCCTCTCGGGGTGCACCCACATCTCCACATGTTCACCAGGTAGGAAGCTGCTCCAGAGTCTTAAATTTGCTTGAATTTCTTAAGTTTACAAGCAATATTTTATAATATGATTTATTATGAAAAGCTACAACACATAACAAATAGAGTAATACTCATTATCCAATTTTAAGAGTTGTCAACTCACGGACAATCTTCCCTCTACACCCCTCTGTACGTACTGGGGAGGTGGGTCAGAGGGTACCACCTCCAGACCATTGTTCTGTCACTGTCACCATTCTGAGCTCTGCACTGGCTGGCTGTACTTGATTTCCACTGCCCTCAGCAACTTCCACATCTGTACCGTTGGCTCCCTTGCCCCTTTCCTAGTTCCTCGTGACCACCGTCTTTCCTCCACAAACATACTTGCCACCTTAGACCACAGTTCCAGGGCACAAAGGGCCTGGTTGGGATTTGGAATTCCAAGGTCTCATCTTCTGTGCTGACCGTATTCCTCCCTTCTCCCGGGCTTGTGTTTCTTCATAAACCTGTGCTCAGCTATCTCTTAGCTGCTCAGCTGAGACCCAATGGTCAGTCATTTCTTAGCTACCATCTTTATGTACCTGGCATAACCCAAACGGCGGTGGGTGATAACAGGACCAATAAAATTTAACCTCTGCTTACAAGGAGTTTATAGGCCAGTAATAGTCAACTCACACCTAAATTTAGTATATTCAGATTGTGCCCTATTTTCTGTAAAAGCAGTTCTCATAACATTTTCTTCTGAAATCAATTTACTTCAATCGTGTGCCACCTTTCCATAATTTAGTCTAGGAACCACTGCGTGGGGTAAACACCTGTCAAAACAAGCTCATGCATATGAAAGCTACCCTCTATGTTGAAAGAGTGGTTTTAATAACAGCATTACTACTCTTGACGGTGTGATATGCATACCAAAGAATAGGTGCTGATTATTCAAGGGTCTGTTGTAACATTAATTGACTGACACAGAAAATTCTTTGGAGAACTGTGAAAGCATTTGATATATAGCACTTCTAGATTGAATTCGTGTAGACTTGAATGACACTTCTTAAAAGGATTAATCATTTTTATATTCTCTCATTCATTATGGCCCTCATTTATGCCCTAGCAAACCACAAGTATTCTTTTTTAAAAAAAAATATATTTTATTGATTTTTTACAGAGAGGGAGGGAGAAGAAGATGGATAGAGAGTTTGACACATCGATGTGCTTCCTGCACACTCCCTACTGGGGATGTGCCCGCAACCAAGGTATATGCCCTTGACCGGAATCAAACCTGGGACCCTTCAGTCCACAGGCCGACGCTCTATCCACTGAGCCAAACCGGTTAGGGCCACATGCATTCTTTCTGCTCTTCTTTGTTGACAGTTTTTCTAGCTGAGATGAGTGAGCTGTGTTCAGGTTTCATCAAAACTGTGTGTTAATAGAACTGCTGGAGATATAGAAATGCATTTTTTTCCTAGAAACTAATAGTGTATTCAGAATCAAAGAATTATAGTGTGTTAGCTCTTGTAGGGAACCTTAGCATTTATCTAGTCTAACACTTTCGTTTTATTAATTAGGAAAATGAAGACTAGAGATATCTTTATTTTCCCCCACACACTTTGTCTTTCAGAGGTGAGCTGTTTGTGGATCTAAAATACTGTTGTTATCCATGCACTTACCCTGGCTTCTCAGATGAGAATCTAGATGGGGTATAGAGGGATTAAGGACTTCCACGTGGCATTTAATTTTGATAAAGAAGGTGCTTAGAAATCAGACTATTTGTACCTTATCACCACGTATATACAAAACAGAACAAGCAAAACTTTGGACTTCTGTTGTTGAATTCATTGACTTAATTTGGGATGAGGGATCTGACTTGGTGTGATAAATCCTAGGAATTGCCTTTCATTTCTTTCTTTTTTTTTAATCCTCACTTGAGGATATTTTTTCCATTGATCTTTAGAGAGAGGGAGAGAGGGAGAGAGAGAGAGAGAGAGAGAGAGAGAGAGGAGAGAGGCATCAACGTGAGAGAGACACATTGGCTGGTTGCCTCCCACGAGTGCCCTTGATCCTTCCACTGAGCAAAACTGGCCAGGGCTGTCTTTCATTTCTTGATAAGCTTATCTTATTTTCAGAAGGGAAGCAAACAGGAACATTCAGCTGTAGAGAATAAAGAGAAGCCTTCTATTCTATATAAGGAAGAATGCATATATATATATGTAAATATATATATATATATATACTATATATACACACATATATATATAATGTATGCACTACATATATATTTAATACATTTTGCATATTTATGGCATAGTCTATGCCACTGGGAATTATGTCCTTTTGCAATTATGGGATTTGTTCAGAGAGATGGAATTGATTATTGAATGGTAGTATAACTAGGTTGGCTTTACTCAGTGACAGTGGTAAACAATTAAAGGAAAATTACTAGTGTCACCGTGAAAGCTCTGTGCTAGAAACAGAATAATCTGTCAACTTGTGAGTGAAAGGAGTGGAAACAATAGATGAGGTTGGTAACAGAACTAGATGAAGATAGGAGGTGGCTGAAGCAAGATTGTGGATATGGGAACTAACCCTGGATATAAGTAGAGGAAGAAGCCTAAATGCTGAGAAGACTTGCTCTTTAGCATTACATTTTAAGTAAATGCTTTGTTAGGTACATTTTAGTGTGTGTGTATGTATTGCCAGTATACAATAGCTGCTAATTTTGACTGTACCTTACTGAGGTATGGTAAGCTGAATAAAATCTCATTTAGTAAAAGGAAAGAATTTCTTATCTTGGCTTTGTGACTTCTATTGGGCAAACCAATCCAAAGATGTTAAGGTTTTAGTTGATAGTGTATTCAACAGAAATTGATAATGTAATTGTGTCCTGAACGGTGTAAAATGATTGTCACATTTTGTTCTGCCCAGATCAGACCATATCTATGAGATCGAGTTCATTTTCAGGTTACATGTTTTGAGAGCGATGGATGAACTGAATCCCAGGAGAAGCCTCAGGGTCTTTAACAGGGCTGTTGAAAGGCATCTCTCTCCTGGAGGCAGTTAGTGATGACTGGAGGAAGTGACTACTACTTTATTTTATTTTATTTTTTTAAATAAATCTTTATTGTTCAGGTTATTACAGTTGTTCCCCTTTTTCCCCCCATAGGGTCCCCTCCACCCAGTTCCCACCCCACCCTACCCCCCCACTGTCCTCATCCATAGGTGTATGCTTTTTGTTGCCGGGTCAAAGGTCATACACATGGAAAATGTAGCTATTTCCATCTGCGATGTGTCCCTGTGCTCGGAAAGGTCTCTCACGACTTGTTCACGCTCTACTCAGAAAGGGTACGGAGACACGTAATGGCTTTTTAAAATAATGTGTCCTCTTATGTTTAAAATGAGGATTTCACTACCAAAAGTGAGGAGAAAGCAACACTACAGCTGCTCTCACCCCTCTCATCCTTCCAGTGATAGTTGTTCGTGGGGCTGCGCGCTGGTTCGCGGGCCGTCCACGAAACCATCTGGGCAACTCACGCGGTTCCGCCAGCTTCCCAGGGGCCGTCTCAGCCTCACAGGGGCCGTCTCAGCCTCACAGGGACCGTCTCAGCCTCACAGGGGCTGTCGCAGCCTCGCAGGGGCTGTCGCAACCTCGCAGGGGGCGCCGCATCCCACATTGGAGGTGAAGGTGCAAGACAGAAGCTCCTCTCGCTGTCTCTCCTGCTGCTCCCTTGTGTATCGCCGATGCTGGAAGTTTCTGAGAGCAGTCTGCAGGTGCTCGACATCATACTTTAACTGGTCAACACGAAGTTTGTTATTCTGTCTTTTGTTGGGCAGCTCCTTGATGGACAAAATCTCTAGGCATTCTTGCTGGCTGAATATCTGGTATGCTTGCTTGGATTTCATTTTCTACTAAGTGCACAGACTGCTTGTCTGCCGTCTCCCGGCGTCCCATGTGAGACTGGATCTGGTGCACTTGCTTGTGCGTTTGCTGGTACAGCGGTTCCATGTTGCCGGCCCAGCCGGGTCCGGCTCCGGCTTCCTCCGAACCTGATTCTGCTTCTTGAGTGTGTCCCTTATGGATGCGAGGAGTTGAAATCTGCAGTTTGTTGGATTAAGCTGCAAAAGTGCAGGTGGTTCCTTTTATGCCACTGGCACAGCTTGGGTGGGGATGTAAATTGAGTAGGGCGGGGTCTCAGGGAGTCACCAGGGCGGAGCAAACAGCAATGGCGTCTCTGCGACTCCTCGCCTCTCCACGATTCCGCGTCTCCGCGTCCCCGAGTGCCGGCAAGCAGCTCCGCGAGAAAGCCACCCTTGCTTTCCGACCCGCTGCAAGGCCGTCCCGCCCCTCCCCGTAGGGGTCTGGGACCTCAGAATCCCGCTCCAAACAAGCTCAGTGGATTCGAGAGTTTGTAAACCCTTCTGATTGAAAAAAACCGCACATCCAGATGCAGCCCGCCTGGCGCGCGACTCCGTACCTCTGTTCTTGGCGCCTCTGCATATCCTACTCAGTCTCAATGCTCTTCTTTCTTTCCTTCCAGTTGTAGAACTTCCACTGGGCCAGCTTTCCCATGGTTCTGAATGATAGCTGTTTTGTCTTATAGTTGGTAGTTTCAATGTTGTTGTGGGAGGCAGCACGCACAGGTCTATACCTTACGCCGCCATCTTGGTTCTCAGTGACTACTACTTTAAATGCAAAGACAGCATTGCAAAACTCCAAGGAACAAAAAATGAAGGACCTATAACACCACAAAAGGCTCACTGCAGTCTTCCAGTAACTGAACCCAAAGACATGGAGATCTATGATTTACCCATTAAGAATTCAAAATAGCTATTTACGGAAACTTAAGGAGCTCCAAGAAAACACAGAAAGACAATTCAACAAAATTAGGAAAACAGTATATGACAAAAGGACAAGTTTACCAAACAGAAATTCTGGAGTTGAAGAATTCAGTGAATGAAATAAAAACTACACTAGGGAGCATCAGTGACAGATTGGATCAAGCAGAATCAGCTAGATTGAAGACAGGAACTTTGAAACTCCCATCAGAGGAGAACAAAGAAAAAACATTGACAATTAGTAAGAAAGCCTTTGATACCTATGGGATACCAAAAGGACCAATTTGAGTTCTAGAAGTAGAAGGCTATTGAAAGAAAGCTTATTGAAAGGAAAATGGTTGACAGCTTCCCAAATCTGGGAAGAGGTTTGGATATTCAAATTCATGGAGCTCATAAGTCACCAATAAAATTTCTCCATTATTTTGCATGTGGATATCGAGTTTTACCAGCATCATTTGTTGAAGAGACTATTCATTTCCCGTTGAGGGGGGTTGGCACCCAAGTTGAGATCATTTGCCTTGAGGAAGAACAGTTTTGTTTTGTTTTCATTATTGGATTAGGTTAAGAAAAACCCCTTCTTTTTTAAACAGTTTGAAAGTATGATAATGGAATATTGGTGTTAATAGATTTTCTTTTTAACCTCCAAACAGAGCAACATTTTGCAGATGTTGTACTTAGTGAAGAATTTCTCAATCTCGGCATTGAACAAGTGTGCAGCTTAATCTCAAGCGACAAACTGACCATATCCTCAGAAGAGAAGGTAAGTATATATGTTTTCCCCCAGTATATAGTGATGTAGTATTTTTCTTTTCCTTATTTCACTTTGGTAGCTGTGATCCTGTATGTGTAGTGCCAGCCAGTGATCTTTGATCTGAAAGTTAAGAAATTTGTTGATTGTCTGTGTAAATTACTCTGTTTCTTCGCTCTTAGGAGATGTTGAAAACTGTTAGGCATTAGAGTTTTGTACTTGACCTCTATGGGAAGGACTTGCACACATTAAACTGTCTGAAACAAGTGCCTTTTGGGAACTGGGTTTCTTCCCACAGCTAGAGGCCTATAAGAATTGTGATCTAAAGGCAGTATTTCTCAAATCAAAGTAATTGTACCACCATGTACCTTGGAAGAAGTTACCCTGGGTGGCAAAGTTTAGTTGCTTTCAGACTGAACATCCTTGATTGTCCTCTTCACTTAGAGTGGTCCCCTGTCACTTACATCCCAGCCCTACCAGGGCTCCTCCCGTCCAGAGCACCGTGCAGCGCTTCATCTGCTTGTAGCCTCTGTCTCTCCACATTTTGGGTTATTTTTGTCAGCCACCTGCACTGTTGTTAGGGGTGGTGGGAGCTGCTTCTCCCAGTGGTTTTTCTCTTTGGGTAGGTTTTGTAGCCCAGGGGAATCAGGGCACCAAAGTTTGTGAACATACTATGTTTGGAGGAAGTAAAACTGGAACTTTTTCTTTGTGTACTTTGCATCTAAAGTTGTGTAAACTTTCGTTCTATTCCTCATACCAGAAACTGTTATAGAGTCTTAGGTACAAGAAGATGAACAACATAGAATTCTTGGCTCATAGATTAGAGGGACAACCAGTGGGGTAAATGAATACAGAATGCTGTAGAGCAAGCATGTCAAACTCAAAGGCTAACATGGGCCAAATAAACAAGGTTTAAGTTTATGTGGGTCACAAAAAAACAAAAGCTTCAATTTTCATAGAAAAAGGTTTATTTCGATAGAGACATGCTGAATACAAAGGGCTGAAATATGAGTAATCATTAACATAAAATAACATAATATTTTAATAAAAATTAATATTCTTTCTTGAACATGAACTTACCAGACACTGAATAACTGCACAAATGAATAAGCGTAATGCAAATAAACCTATTTTTCTTGTTCTCTGAAAGCAAAATATTTCCTGTTGTGCACACCAAGCAAGTCAGTACAAGACTAATGATGTGGCAATCGGCTGCTAAAATATTCGCTGCCAGAATTAGTGGAGAGAAACGGTGCACCTCTCCGTAAGGCGCATAAGGGAAATGAATGCAACACAGTTGTAGTAATCAGTCATTAGCGAATGTTGTAGTTCTTTACTAATAAATATGTATAACAGGATATTGTAAAAACTAAGTTATGAAATTTTTATTAAAATGTTTCTTACATTCCATTATATTTGGCTGGGGCGCGAGTTTGACATGCTTGCTGTAGAGGGTACTATAGGAGCATTTAATTATTCCTTTAATGGTGATGGTAGTGAGAGTTCAGCTTGGTCCAGATATATGATTCAAGTTTTAAAAAATGAGTTTGAGTTTGCCATGGAAATGAGGATGGGTGGGAAGGGGAAGGACATTCCAGGTAGAGAGAACAGAACATGTAGGTGTAAAGAGGTGTGAACGAATAATTTCATGTAGTTGGTTCAGTAGGATTAGAGTTTAGAATATGTTTGGCCGGATAGTAGGAGATGAGATGGGAACATGACATAATAAAATGTCTTCTCAGCCATATTAAAGAAAATTGACTTCATCCTAGTGATGCAGAACCTCTAAAAAGTTTAAGCACTAGGAGAATACTTGCATTAGAGAAATGAAGGCTCTTGTGGTTTTCTGTTGCTGCATCACAAGCCACTCTAAAATATAGTGACATAGAACAATAACCGTCTTACTTTTCTTACAATTCCGTGGGCAGAATTCATGCAGGGCATATAGGGACAGCTTGTCCCTGCTCTACAGTGTCAGGGGCTTCAGATGTCTGGCATGGTTCTGCTGGAGCCATATATCTGGGGCTGTAGCCTTTCTGCACATCGCATCCTGTGTCTGGAATATCCAAGATGCTCCTTCACTCATTTGTCTGGCTTAGTAAATATCAAATGAAAGGTACTAACTAAATATATAAAAGTACTATTAAAGTACTTATTAAATTAAAAGTAGACCTACCACTTGATCCAGCAATCCCATTTCTGGTTATATAGCCAACGAAAATGAAAGCAGGGTCTCAAAGAGGTATTTGCACTCTCATGTTCATTGCAGCATATGCACAATAGCCAAGATAATGGAAACAACTTAGTGTCCATCAACAGATGAATGGATAAAGAAGATGTGGTGTGTATATACAATGAAGTATTGTTTATCCCTGAGAAAAAAGGAACTGCTACCTTTTGTGACAACATGGATGGACCTTGAGAGTGTTACAACACTAAGTGAAATAAGTCACACAGAAAGACAAATACTGTATAACATCACTTGTGCTGTATGTGGAATCTAAATAAGTTGAACTCTGAAATAGTAGAGTGAAGGTTACAAGGGGTTGGGTGGAAGGGTAAATGGGAAGATGTTCGTTAAAGTGTACAAACTTCTAGTTATAAAAGGATGAATAAATTCTGGGGATATAATATGTAGCATGGTGATTATAGTTAACTGTATTGTAGTATATGCTTGAAAGTTGCTAAGAGCAAATCTTAAATGTCCTCACCACAAAAAAGAAATGGTAATTGTGTGATATGATGGAAGTATTAGCAAAAGCTACGGCAATATATAAATCATTTTGCAGTATATAAATATATTAAATCAATACCTTAAGATTGTATACTTTAAACTTCACAATGTTATCTATCAATTATATCTGATTAATTTCAGAAAAAATAAAGTATTTGCTAAACAACAAATAAAAAAAGGAAAGAATTTGAGTGACTGGCTTTTTAAGTATCACAAGTCAGGATTTTGGAAAAAAATTGAGCCATGGGTTAAACTTGGATCATAAGCAAAAGTTGTGTTATGAAATGTAGTCTTATATTTTATTCAGTTGCCTTGGTACATAACTCATTACTTATTTTCCTTTCCCCCATATTTTCCACAAGGTATTTGAAGCAGTAATAGCTTGGGTAAACCATGACAAGGATGTAAGGCAAGAATTTATGGCTCGGCTGATGGAACATGTACGGTTACCTTTGCTCCCTCGGGAATATTTAGTTCAGGTAAAAGCATTTGCAAAACACATGAATACACGTGGCACCGTGTCACTGGGCTGACTGCATGTAGATCCCTGTTACAAAATGGTGCGAGTGGGGCGAAGGACAGAGGGCAGTCAAGGCACATGCAGTCCTTGGTCTGCTCTCTCTCAGGCCATCCCCATTCTTGTACATTTGTTTGCCCTCTCTCTAAGTGGGTAAGCAAGTACTAGAGCTTATCCAGGTGGTGTTTGTGGGCATTTACTTATATATGTAAATAAACACCTGTGGCTCTGCCCTGCTGCTCTGCATCTTGTTTGCTTTCCTTTGATAGCTTCTTCTAATTGCTGTGCAGAAATGGAATTCGACACTCTATACCAGCCGTGGGCAAACTACGGCCTGCGGGCCGGATCCGGCCCGTTTGAAATGAATAAAACTAAAAAAAAAAAAAAGACCGTACCCTTTTATGTAATGATGTTTACTTTGAATTTATATTAGTTCACACAAACACTCCATCCATGCTTTTGTTCCTGCCCTCCGGTCCAGTTTAAGAACCCATTGTGGCCCTCGAGTCAAAAAGTTTGCCCACCCCTGCTCTATACCGATACTGTTAAATTCTACTTTGTAATTTCACAGTGGCATGCCTTTGATTTCTATCTTTATTTCTAAGCTGAGAAAAACCAGGTTATTTGAAATAAATAGGTATAAATGGCTCTTTAGTAGTCTCTAAACAAATTTTAAGTTTACTTTTTTATTGTTGGCATCCTACTAGGTACATTTCCATGTTTTTATAATTGAACCCATCTGAAGAAGCATTTTTTTTTTTCATTAAGAGATGAGATTTGAGCATTTCAGGGTTTCTCAGAGCCTCATTATTTTTTGTGATCTGTGAAATCATTGGTACTCTGCTGTTAAGAAAATGAACAGAAAAAACCTGTTCTGCATTTGAGGCCAGGGATAACAAGGACAAGACTTACTTGTGGTGTAGGCCCATTGTTATAAAGTATTTTGAATATCTTTTCTGACTATCTGCCGTCTTGAGTTTGAAAAAGATTGTCTTTAATTTATTAATATTGCCTACTCCTGAAGGACTCATCTAAATTATTTTTTCTTGTTTTTGGTACTATGTGACTTGATGTTTAAAGATAAGAAATAGGTGGATATAACATTATCTAAAGATTATTCTATAGCTGATATTGACATATAATTTTCATTACAGTTCTTTATTACTTATATATGTTTTTCTCTGCAGACCAGATACTTGAGCAATTTTTGGCTTCATTTATTTCTCTCAGTGATATTCTAACTGTAACTTTTAGGCTGAATTAGAGAGGATAGTTACTTCCTTTTTTCCTCTTCTTTACTATTGTTTCTTTGGCAGTTTTATTATGAAATAGCTGTCCCCTCATGGGGTTGTGTGATTTTTTCTCACAGAGGGTGGAAGAGGAAGCACTGGTCAAGAATAGCAGTGCTTGCAAAGATTACCTCATTGAAGCCATGAAGTATCATTTGCTGCCAACAGAGCAGCGTATATTAATGAAGAGTGTCCGGACCCGGCTGAGGACACCCATGAACCTTCCCAAAGTAGGATCTATTGTTTACACTTATTATTATTTCATCTAAAAGGCTTAGTGAGGTGTGAATATTTTTACTCATCTGGATTTCCATGCTTTATTGTTTTAGTTTCCCTGCAACAGACAATGTACCTAGGAATTCATTTCTGTGTATATAATTCAACTTCTCTATTAATTTTGTCTCTGGAGGTTGGGGATAGCGGTTCATTTAATTTTTATAAGCTGCATGATGTCACTCTTCTGGAATAGACCGCAGCTGGGTTTTGTCTCTGTAGAGTTTTATTATCTCTAGTTATAGTAGAAAGGAAAATCAGGCTAGATGGAAATTCTTTGTAAGCTACGTGGGGTGGATAATAACTGAAAACCAAGTGATTTCACAGAATTACATATTAGAAGTAAAGATGATAAAACAGCTTGCTTAGTTTCATTTCCATCCTATTCTCTGTTGTATACTATTTGATGGTTCATCCACACATCATATGTTGCCATTTCAGTGTAGATTTCCCATATGATTTTCCAGATTTCCAGTGTTCATGTTTTCCTATGTGAAAGTTTCATACTCTACTTTATATTTTAATTGAAGCCATTCGTGTTTTACTGTTTTAAATCTCCTTATGAAATAACCCATCATTTCTGTCTCTCTGGTTGTAATTCCTTCTCTCTTTGCCTCTTTTTGGTACTAGAAGACCAACACTCTAAGCACCATTTTGTGTATGGTCTAAGCAGAATGATCCATGATATCATGCTTTTATTTATGTATTTATTTTTAGCTCTTGTGTGTGTTTGGGGCAATGACGAATGAAGAAATAAGAATTAATCTGTTACCCATTGTTTTCTTACCTCATCTTTAGTTATTACTCTATCCTTTCCATTAAAGTATGTCCTTTAAATTATTTCACTTTAATGTCTTGTTTAGTGTTTTTTCAAGTTTTTATTTTTGGAATCTACATTTTTAATTGCTTCAAATTTGTATCAGTATGGTATTGTTTTTTCTGTTTTCCCAGTGTTAACAACAGTTCTCAATTTAGAAGTAATAGCATATTTTGCCAGTGTGCTATTTACTTTTTCTATATCATTAGTAAATATTTTAATTTAGAATGGACCTAACACTCTGCTTGGTGACACCTCATTAGAAATAGCCACTCACTGACATAGTCCATTTATAGAACATTTCAGTCCATATGATTATGTTTATTATCTAAGCCAAAAAGAAGTGATTTGGCATATAATGTCTGATGAGATTCAGGGTGAAATAGATTCTAATTTGGCATGATTTTTTTAAACATCTCTCTGTGTGTTATTCATCATTTTGTTGGAACCTAGAAGTTTGAATGCTTTTCTCAAAATATTCTAAATTTTACTGACAATTATTATCACTTTAAAGGTATTTACAAGGCATTCACTTCCTACCATTTTGAAAATTGGTATTTGCCTTTTTTAAATTTTCTGATCTCTCCTCAGTTCTCCAAGATTTTTCAAAAATAATTGTAAGTGGCTCAGTAAGTACATTAGCTAGTTCCCTTAACACCTTAGTATGCATGCCATCTGGGTCTGCTGATTTAATAAATGTTTACATTTTCCAAATACCCTTTTACCTGCTTTTATAATTAGTCATCTATATAAGTCTTCATTACTTCATATTTGTCCATATTATTTGTCAGTTTTTGCTCTTAAAAAATAGATTTATAGATTTATAAAAGTATTCATAGTGTTGGCTCATTTAAATGACCTTTTTTTTTTAAATGCTAGCCTTTTCAGCTTCCTTCTAAATCGTTTGCTTTATCTTTAATACTTTTTAAACAGTTCATCTTTGTAAAAGATCTCTTCTTAACTTGTATATTCTCTCTAATGGAATCTTTAGCTTATCTATCATTAGCTGTGCTGCAGAGATTTTGGGGGTAAAAACTAATTCTTTTTTAAATTCTGAAATAAACATGTCACTTTTGAAACCTTCTAAAGTTTTTGGCAAAATCCCATCATGTATTTTATTTTCTCCTTTGTAGAGTGGTGATCATCTGTTAAGTTGACATTGTTTCTGAGCTTCTCTAGTTGTAGCTTTGGAGTGGCCCTTCCAATATTATACCTTTGGATTTCTCAGTTCTTAGCTTTTATTTTGTGGTGGTTATGCTGATCAATGGAGGTTCTCTTTTATTCTGCTTCTCAGGGTGGCTAGGGAGGAGGAGCAGCAGCAGTGGCAGAAAGCAGTGAGCTACACTATTGCTGTGACTTTGTACTTGCATGATCTGTCTCAAAATTTATTTACCTACACATATTTTTGAAAAGGTGCTTGTGTTAGATGCTCTTTCAACAGCACTATTTATCATTATAGAGTGGTTATATCCAAGATGAATTCTAAGTACGTAGGTAAGAATGAAACAAAGATTGATTTCTTATGCTTACATATTTCATAGTAATGATAAGTCAAATCAGACCAACTGTGGCATTAGTGCTGAGGAAAGTTTGCAACATTTTGATATCTCTACCACAACAATGACTTAGTACTTTTATATTAGGCTCTGATTCCATGTTCTCATGCTAATTTTCATGGATGATTTTTTAAATATATGAAACATTAGGTTTGCATCTTCAGTAAACAGTATTGGGATTGTATAAGGCACTCTTGGATTTGGGCATTATAATGAAGAACCATATATGTTTTGCTACTGGACTTCATTGTTAGCTTCTTTTTCTCTTTGGAATCTGTATTTTTACAAATGCTATAATATTATTTCTGCATATATTTTTTATGTTTTACTCAATATTTATTGAGATTTGCAATTGGAAAATTATGGAACTTGATTTTTTTTAGGGGACAGGTTTTTAAACTAATATTTGCTAGGTGAAGAAAATAAAAGAATAAAGTTCAATTGGCCTACATTCAGGATAGTCACTTGAATATGTTTAACTCCCTACCCCTTGCTTTCCTTAAGTATGTCACATTTAGTTTCTCCATACAAACAGGTCTTCCCAAATCTCTATTCCTTTAAATTAGCATAAGTAGTTTGGTGTTTTTCAAATGAGATCAGGTATTTTTTGCAAATAACTGGGGTGTCAAAGTCATGAGTACCTATTTTGATGGTAGTAGCATAGTGGTTTTTCTCAGTTTCTTGATTTCATGCAACTATCCCTGTTGTCTTGTCTTCCCTTTAAACATTCTTCCTTGTCTCTGTTATCTCTGATTTCTGAAGTCCCAAAACCTCACCTCAGTTTTCTTCTCTTGGGTGAGTGAAGGACAGATATTACTACCATTCTCTGTACTCAGTAACACATTTTTCCTTCCTTCCTCATTTTGATGTTGCAAAACTGAACTATTACATGGAAATTATGAGCTTCAAAGCTTAAGAATCAAGAAATCGAATCAGTATTGTTTCTCAAGGATTATTTTGAAAAGTATTCCCTTCAGAATTTTTTTTTTTTTGGTTAATTTTTATCAGAGATGTTTAACCAAGTCTCTGTCAACTATTGTCTAACCTCCAAGCAGAGTTTAGAAGTTTAAACACAGATCTTTTATAAATCGCTACATACAGGGTTCATCTTACTGTTGTATTTTACTTCTGATTTTTTCCCTTTGGTGATTGGATAGGGGGGTAAGGCAGATTTTCTTTGTCAATTCTTTTGTCTTCTTTTTAAAACCTTGAAAATTCTTTCTACTCTCCAGTTAATAAATTACTAAATAGGCTTCTTTTTGGAAACGGGATTTACTCTGATTCAGGAATGATGTTTTCTGTGTGTGCATCTTTCTATAGTTCTGAGTTCAGGTAGGTCATGGCTCAGTCAAGGTTGCAGACCTCCCCTTTTTGTATGTGTGACTCATTCCATCTTTTGTTTGTTTGACTTTTTGGTTTCTTTTGAACATCTGTTTTTTCTATCATCACCTCATCTTTCCCCCAAGGTCCTTTGCCATTCTTTATAGTATTTTATACACAACATCCTTAACTTTTATGTTCTTCTGATTTGAAGGCTGTGTTTTCAGTGTTGCTGAAGTGCCTGCTTGTACTTCAGTAAAGGACAAACACAGTGACTACTAAATTCCATCTATCTCACAAGGTTCCTCCCAGATGCTTTCCCTAAATTATGGCAGTGTTCCATTTTCTGATCGGCAGTAGCAGCTAATGCCTATAGTAATTTTATATCTTTTTGGTCATATATAATTGTATATTGTTCTTGAATTACCTTATGTGTCTTGTCTCCCATAAGCTCTTGGTAGGTAGAGTCCATGTCTTATATTTCTTGTGTATAATACCTAGCACAGTTTGGACAACTACAGATGATAGATACTTAGTAAATAGTTGTTGGACTGAGTTAATTTGAAGAGATGTATAGACCTCATTTATTCTTAGCACTAGATTATTGTGCATTCATTCATTCATTATCTGTCCTATTGGTTTATTTGGGGGGCATCAAGGGAGGTCTCTTGACTTGACACCCCAGGAATCTGTGCTCTCTTGTGAACTCCATCCAATTCAACTTCTCTTTTCCAATAGTTCCCCCTCCCCCTTTTCCATCTTTCTTTTAATACCTGATTGTCTTTGTCACCTCACCTACCCACTAACATACATTTCACTACTGTTTGCTCTCCTAGACTATGGAGGTCTAATCCCTGATTGTGACAAGGCCAGGATCTGGTTTATAGCAAGCCCTATGACATATTGCAGCCTTGCCAGTGCTGACTGCCTGCTGTTTTTTGGCTTAAATACCGCTTTTGCTTGAAGGATCAGAAACTTATTTTAGTTTCTGAAATCCTTATTTTTGACTAAATGTGCTAAGGAATAGAATTGTAGTTCTAACGTGTGCCCCTTTGTTGATGTTTATTAAATGTTAATTAGGTGGGTGTTATCCCCCAGCTCACCCTCCCATCTTCATCCTAACACTCTCCACATCAGTGTCTTTGTAAGACTTTTTAAATCCCGGAATGTGCAATGGTGGTTTGTTCAAGTGCTTACATTTCTGCCCTTCCAGTTGATGGTGGTGGTTGGGGGCCAGGCACCAAAGGCTATCAGAAGTGTGGAATGCTACGACTTTAAAGAAGAACGGTGGCACCAAGTAGCAGAATTGCCTTCCAGGAGATGCCGGGCAGGTAAGCAGTTTCCTACTGCTCGGTCATTGGGAGCTTCTTGCTCAGGCCTTGTTTTATTAATTAGAAGAATCTTTATTAGAAAAGCTTTGATAAAGTGGCTATATGGTTAAACAGTGATTCAGAAGACTCGTACAACTCATTGACGTGAATAGCTGCTCTGCCTGTATCTTTACAAATCTTTCTGATTCTGTAGTATAAGGTGTAGTAGCTAGCAATTTGCTGGTTTTGTTGTTGTTTTTTTTGAAAATTTACTAGTTTATCCACTTTTTGAAGCTTAAGAATTTACAAGTTGTTTGTAATGGTCCTTACTGTTTCAGAATCACATGATCACATATAATCTACTTCAGGGCCTGGAGAAATTTTTAAATGGCTGGGAATTTTCTTAATGACTTTTGTTGACATGTTGAGAAAGAATCTTTAGGTTGGGACCTTTAGTTCTAGGAGATTCCCAACTTAGCTATAAGCCACAGTTGCCTTCTTCCCAGCATCCATTTTATAAACATTTGTTAAAATAGACCTTATTTAACAAAACTGTAATCAGAAAAGGCAGTTGCAAACTCTAAGGAGTCTTCCTGAGGCTCAAATTTCGATCCCTTATTCATAGCTCCCATAGCAAAATGAATTCTAAGTGTAATGGAACATTTCTCTTATGGTAGTACTTTAACAATACGTCTTGGAGGTTGCTACATATCAGCATAGAGTTACCACATTCTTTAAGAACTGTCTAATATTTTTGGGGGGGGGGATTTGGATGTAGTACAAATTTTACTGTGTTTTAATTGAACATTAAGATTGTTTTTAATATTATGTTATAAACAATGATAAAATGAGTTTCTTATACATACATCATTGTGTACAAATGCTAATATATTAGAGCAAGATAAAATTCTAGAACTGGAATTAAAAAGTATCCTAAGATGATACACCAATTATTATACTAACAGTAAAATATGAAGATACCAGTCTCCTAACATTCCCAACAACACCTTGTCATGAATATTTTGAGCTTCACCAATCTGGTAGGTGAAAAATGTGACCTCATTTTTCTTTGTACTTCTTTTATTATGAGGAAAGTTAAACATCTTTCCAAATTGTCAGCTCATGATTTTTGTCATTTTTTTATTATATTGTTTTATTGATTTGACAGATATATTTCTATGTTAAGGAACATAGCCTTTTTGTTTATCATATATGCTATGGATGTTTATTTGTATTAACCTTTTTTCTTTTGACTTGTTATTTTTACCACATAAATTTTTTTATCATTTTATGGAGTCCTGTACGTCAGAGTTTTGTCCTAGGATTTAAGAATTTGTTTCTTGTGTAAAAAAGCCTTACTTTAAAGTTATACGTGTATGTGTATTTGTGTGTGTGTTTATACATACATGTTTTTAAAAATACTTTTTGTGTTGAAATAATTTTACACTTACAGAAGAGTTGTAAAGATAGTACAGTGGGATCTGGTATACTCTTTCCCTATCTTATGTAACTGAAACAATTACAAAACCAAGAAATCAGTTTTGGTACATTACTGTTAACTAAACTATAGACTTTATTCATATTTAACAGTTCTTCTATTAATGTTCATATTGTTTCAGGGTTTCACATTGCATGTTGTTGTCATATATTTTTTTTTTTTTAGTCTCTTCTTGTCTGTCACATTTCCTTAGTCTTTCCTTGTTTTTCATTCCCTTGATTCGTTTGAAGGTATTTTGAAGAATGTCTCTTGCATCGAGGGACCTGGAGAGTATTATGCTAAGCAAAATAAGCCAGTCAGAGAAGGAATAGTGATAGGACTTATGTCTTTTATGTCTTCAGGAGATTTTTAACATTTTCTTCATATGGTTTCTGTTTGTTCCTTGACAGATTTATTCTTATATATATTTTATCTTTTTAAATTTTTTTAAAATTGATTTCAGAGAGGAAGGGAAAGAGAGAGATAGAAACATCAATGATGAGAGAGAATCATTGATTGGCTGCCTCCTGCACCCCCCCTACTGGGGGTAATCAAGCCCACAACCCGGGCATATGCCCTTGGCCGGAATCGAACTTGGGACCCTTTAGTCTGCAGGCCGATGCTCTATCCACTGAGCCAAATCAGCTAGGGCTATGTATTTTATCTTTATTGTTACTGTTGGATATGGCATCTTCCATGATATTTATAATTGGTTTCTTAAGTCACATCTTATTCCTGGTTTCAGGAATCAGTTTGTTTTTCATTGCACCATAAGTCATTGAACTGGACCCATTCCAAAGTGTACTGTTCATGAGTAAATTTCACCCTAATTATGTCATCAGGCCCACACCTCCTTCACATTAGACCTGAAGCCCTTTATAATCTTGGCCAGACTACTCCCTGGGAGCTTCAGTTCCCTGTAACTTTGGGGAAACTAGTTCTTCTAGTTCAAACACCTCTCCACCCAGAATGTTTGGGCAGGGGGGTGGGGGGCGGGTGAATTTCACATCATAGATTGATTCATTTATTTATTTTTCCTTGTCACTTGCTAAGCATACCATACTGTCACTAAGATATGATAGATTTTTATCTTGTTTTGTTTGTAGAGAAAGTAAAATGAATATTTCAGTGGCCCAGATTCACAGCGAACATTCCCTGGTGTTACTTATGATTTTGGATATAGAACATTTTTGTGCTGAAATATGCTGCTTGCTTTGTCACTGCTGACTAGTCCCCAGGCTCTCTCAGGAGCTCTACCGCATTTCCTGCTATCGGGGGTGCTCAGGAAGTCTAGTGGCTATCCTTAATCATTTGCTAGTTCTCTGCCTACCCAGATCATGCATTGCCCACAGCTCCCCTCAGACACTCCCGATTTACCTGAAAATGGCCTGAGTATTCATTTCTAGATTGAACCAGGGACTGAAAAGTCATTTCTTTCCCTGACAGGGAGCTGTCAATGCGCAGCTTTATTTGAATTTTGAAGTCTTTTTTTTTTCTTTATTGATTAAGGTATTACATATGTGTCCTTATCCCTACATTGGGCCCCCCCCCCACTCGTGCCGTCACCCCCTGGTGTCTATGTCCATTGGTTAGGCCTATATGCATGCATATAAGTCCTTTGGTTGATCTCTCCTCCTTACCCCCACCCTCCCCTACCTTCCCTCTGAGGTTTGAGAGTCTGATCAATGCTTCTCTGTCTCTGGATCTGTTTTTGTTCATCAGTTTATGTTGCTCATTATATTCCACAAATGAGTGAGATCATGTGATATTTATCTTTCAATGACTGGCTTATTTCGCTTAGCATAATGCTCTCTAGTTCCATCCATGCTGTTGCAAATGTTAAGAATTCCTTCTTTTTTACCGCAAGCGTGGTATTCCATTGTGTAGATGTACCACAGTTTTGTTTTGTTTTCTTTTTTATAATTTTTTTATTGTCTAAAGTTTTATATAAGTCTCCTTTTCCCCCAATTTACGCCCCCCCCCACCAGCCATTCCCACCCTGGGCAAGCCCCCGCCG
>NW_005354829.1:1039852-1059734 GCF_000412655.1 Myotis brandtii | reverse complement strand
ATATGTCTGTTCTTGTGCCAGTACCAGGCAGTTTTGAGAACAGTGGCTTTGTAATACAGCTTGATATCTGGTATTGAGATCCCACCTTCTTTGTTCTTTCTCAAGATCGCTGCAGCTATTCGGGGCCTTTTTTTATTCCAGGTGAATTTTTGGAGAGTTCGTTCTAGGTCTGTAAAATATGCCATTGGTATTTTAATGGAGAGTGCATTGAATCTATAGATTGCTTTGGGTAGTATGGACATTTTAATAATTTTAATTCTACCAATCCATGAAGACGGTATGTTCTCCCATTTGTTTATGTCTTCCTCTATCTCTTTTTTCAGTGTTCTATAGTTTTCCAAGTACAGGTCTTTTACCTCCTTAGTTAAGTTTATTCCTACGTATCTTAATTTTTTTTGGTGCAATGGTAAATGGGATTGTTTTTTCAGTCTCTCTTTCTGTAAGTTCACTTTTGGTATATAGAAATGCCATAGATTTCTTGGTGTTAATTTTGTTTCCTGCTACATTGCCAAATTAATTTATTAAGTCTAATAATTTTTTGATGGAGTCTTTAGGGTTTTCTATGTATAGTATCAGGTCATCTGCGAATAATGACAGTTTTACGTCTTCTTTTCCAATTTGGATACCTTTTATTTCTTTTTCTTGTCTAATTGCTATGGCTAGCACTTTCAGTACTATGTCGAACAGGAGTGGTGAGAGTGGGCATCCCTGTCTCATTCCTGTTCTTAGGGGAAATGGTTTTAGTTTTTGCCCACTGAGTATGATGTTGGCTGTAGGTTTGTCATAGAAGGCTTTTATTATGTTGAGGTATGATCCCTCTATTCCCATTTTGCTGAGGGTTTTTATCAAGAAAGGGTGTTGGATTTTGTCAAATGCTTTTTCTGCATCAATTGATTTTGACTATGTGATTTTTATCTCTCAATTTGTTTATGTGATTGTATCATGTTTATTGATTTGTGGATATTATACCATCCTTGCATCCCTGAGATAAATCCTACTTGGTCATGGTGTATAATCTTTCTGATGTAATGCCGGATCTGATTTGCTAGAATTTTGTTGAGGATTTTGGCATCTATGTTCATGAGTCTTGATGGCATATAAAGGACTGCACATCCATGTAATTTAGGGGACTGGGGAGAAAAAGCACCAGATGGTAAGACAGTAGAGAGTAGTGGTGCACACCCTGCCTGACCACATCATATGAAACACTGAGCTAGTGAAACACTTAGCGCTGGTGATTCCTGTTTTCTCCGCTGGATTAAGAGAATTGGGAGGCACAGTGCCTGCCCTCAAGCTGGGCCAGCAACATAAACATTACAGAATTTAAGAACAACAAAAATGTGAATAATTTAAAGCAATGATATTGCAGGCTGTATAAGATTTATTAAACTTAAAATAGGTATATTTGCTGTAGGGGTTCAGGAGCTCTAGGTAATCCTTCAGGCACAAGTGGTTGGGTAAGGCCTCATAGAGATTGTGGAACTTTCACTGGGGCTTGAACTTGAAGATCACAAAGTGAGAGGCCCTTGTCAGGTAAGGACAATAGCAAGAAAAAGCTCAGGAAGTGGAAAGGTGGTTGAAAACTTTAGCGATGTGGTTTCTCTGTCCAGAGATCACCTAACATCTCATTAGCCCCAGGGATCAGCACACTTTTTCCTACAGAATCAGAGAGTTTGTGGGTTAGATGGTCTCTGCTACAATTACTAAAATGTCTCTGTAGTGTGAAAACAGACATATACACTATATAAATGAATGGGTAGGTCTGTGTTCCAATAAAGCTTTATTTATGGATGCTGAAACTTTAATTTCATATAATTTTTTATGTGTCATAGAACATTCTTTTTTTTAAAAAATTGTTTTTCAACCATTTAAATATGTAAAATCATTCTTAGCTCCTGGGTTCTACTGAAATAGCCTACAGGATGTAACTTACTAACTCCTGATTTAGCCCACTACAGGACAAACTGAGAGCATGTCCTGCAAATTAAGTATAGACATATAGAGTAGAAGATTCAAAATTTGAAAGCAATGGGAGAAGTACACAAGTTAGAGGAGTTGGCTCAATTTTTAAGTCTGTAAATAAGTCTTTGAAAAAGCCTAGAGTCAAAATAGGACCTCAGCTCATGCCACTGCATTTTTTAAAAATACATTTTTATTGATTTCAGAGAGGAAGGGAGAGGGAGAGAGAGAAACATCAATGATGAGAGAGAATCATTGATCGACTGCCTCCTGCACAGCACCTACTGGGGTGATCGAGCCTGCAACCCTGGCGTGTGCTGTGACCGGGAGTTGAACCCTGACCTCCTAATTCGTAGGTCGATGCTCAACCTGCCAGGCCCATTGCATTTTAATAATCTTAGAAAGCAGGACCGTTTAGTCATTATGTAGTCTTGCTAATGAATAGCATTTCTTAGGACCTATTCAGTCAGGATTCTCTTACGAATAACTTATTCTAATAACAGCTGTAGACATATTGAAAGCCGTCTTTAGGTAGTGGTGGTAGTGTGGTCACACAGTCATCATTAACTGCTGTATTTCTTTTGCAGGCATGGTCTACATGGCTGGGCTGGTTTTTGCTGTCGGTGGCTTTAATGGTTCCTTACGAGTCCGCACTGTGGATTCCTACGACCCCGTGAAAGATCAGTGGACCAGTGTTGCTAACATGCGAGACCGGAGAAGTACTTTGGGGGCTGCTGTATTAAATGGATTGTTATATGCTGTGGGAGGCTTTGATGGGAGTACAGGTGATTTCCTTTTCATTTTTTTCACATTGATGTTAGAATTAATATAGTGATCACATTTACAGAGCGAATCATGACACAATTAGGAGATATCTGAGCATTTTAACAGGTATTATAAAGCTAAGTTTAAAAATTCTATCAAGAATTTCTTTAAGTCATATAAGAGTGGTAAGTATGTAATATTTCCTTCTATGCATTAGTATTAGTCATCTCACTAAGTTTAAAAAGCTAATAAATGTTAGTAGCTTGGGTAGGAGCCCTCTGGAAAAGAAGTCATTCCTATTTATCGCCTAATCGATATGTTGACATTCCATCATTTTTCTCTTTTAATTTTAACCCAGTTTCACATACCTGAACTATTGTTCCCTAGCAACATATATATAAAAGAACAATCACTTTACATTTCTCTAGAGGAGGAAATGAAGAGCACTGTTTCATTGTAGGTTTATCATCTGTGGAAGCATATAACATAAAGTCTAATGAGTGGTTTCACGTGGCTCCCATGAACACGAGGAGGAGCAGTGTTGGCGTCGGCGTTGTTGGAGGTAGGTAGGTGCAGACTCTTCCTGCAGGTGAGCATTTTCAGGTACATGGGGCTTCTTGGTTGTTAGGAGCGGTTCTTCCAATAATCTAAACACCAGTCTCTAAATGGGCAAGCAAGTGATCATTTAAAAGGGAACGTAGTATTGTAAAATTTTAATTATCCTTTAAAAAAATGTTAGCTTGTCTCTATAGCCTATATAAGGCCCTCCCATGCCCACTCTAGCCCTTCTTACGCCCTCACACCCTCTGTCTCTCCCTCTTCTTCTTTCCTCCCTTCTCTGTCTCTTTGCATATGGAACCTATATAAAACTGTTAACTGATATTAATGCAATTGTTTGGGAGAACAAGTCAGATGGCATATATACAAAATTCTATATCTAGAGAAGGGCTGTTTAACGTTTAAGGGATGGGTTGCCACAATTATTTATTTCTACTTTGTCCCCCAGCGGAGTTTAAGAAAGGCTGTATTTTTGGTGTGATTTCCGCCCCCCCCCTTGGGTAAATTTGTGGGTTGCCATGCCCTCCCCTCTATGGATATAATTCTTTGCACTAACTTTTTTTTTTCTTTAGCAACTTATTGAAAGATAAATTACATTATACAATTCATCCATTTAAAGTGTGCAATTCAGCATGTATCCATCACAATTCATTTTAGAACATTTTTATTACCCCCCAAAAGCATCCCTACTCCCCTTAACTGTCACCTCCATCCTCTCCAGCTGTCAGCAACCACTACTCTACTTTCTGTCTCTATATAAATTTTCCATTTCTGGACATTTCACAGGATTTGGTCCTTTGTGACTGGCTCCTCTGACTTAGCACAATTTTCAGGGTTCATTTGTGCTATAGCATTTACTGGTACCTCATTTCTTTTTGTTGCCAAATAATATTTTATTGTACACTGTTACTAACTCTTGGTTTAACTTTTTTAATTTACTAAGATAACTTTGACATTTAATTTTTTTCCAGGGTGTTGTTCACTTACCAAATAGTGTTATCCAAAGATAAAATGAGTGTACTTTCTGTTCTGTCAGATTATTTATGAAAATGTTAAATTAATATAATAACATATACTAGTATGTTATTATGCAGATCTTCATAATATGATTTGGTAACTCTACATGTCACCATTAGGCAAATCAGTAACACTTTAAAGGGAAACTGCTACCATGGAGGAAAATATATTATCTTCTGACTTGAAAAAAAGCTCTGTATGAATATGGCTTTCTTTGTGATCCCATGTTTAGGTTTGCTGTATGCCGTAGGGGGTTATGATGGAGCTTCACGCCAGTGTCTCAGCACCGTCGAATGCTATAATGCTGCAACAAACGAGTGGGCCTATATAGCAGAAATGAGTACCAGGCGGAGCGGAGCAGGTGAACAGGGACCTCATTTAGCAATTGAAGTCGAAAATGATGGAAAAGAGTTAAACAAATGAAATGATTCACTGACATATCTTTATGTTTTCAGAAAATATATATTGATTCTAATAACATTGTTAAAGTGTCTTTTGAATTACACAGGTAGTGGTAGGTAGCTGCACTTAAATTTCACTTTGTAAAATTTTTAAGTGCTATATTAAAGGCTTCTTCTCTGTTTCAGTTAATTATTTACATTGTTTGGCATTTCTTTTAGTTGTTTTTTTTTTTTTTTAGTGCTCATTGAGGAACTTGCTTCATAATCAAGGCTCTTCATATCCATTTCTTTTTCTTCTTTTTAAAAAAATATATTTTATTGATTTTTTTACAGAGAGGAAGGGAGAGGGATAGAGAGTTAGAAACATCGATGAGAGAGAAACATTGATCAGCCGCCTCCTGCACACTCCCTACTGGGTATGCGCCTGCAACCAAGGTACATGCCCTTGACCGGAATCGAACCTGGGACCCTTGAGTCTGCAGGCCGATGCTCTATCCACTGAGCTAAACCGGTTAGGGCATCTTCATACCCATTTCTTACAAATTTTGTACTTTAATACTTATTATGTAAAATTTCCCAGGGTTGAGAGACTAAAGAAAGAGGTTGATAATCCAGCAGTACATGTTTATTAAGGGGGGGTTACATACAAGGTGTGTCTTGGGCTGCAGCAAGAGGACATGGATACCCTCCCTGCCACATGGCAAGTGCTAAGGGGTTATATAGGACAGGGCAGGATGGATAGGGTGACTGGGGCATGACCTACCCCTGGTAAGGAGAAAATGCTTTACATGTTTGCCTGGGGTGGGGCACAGACATGTTTCAAGAAGCAGCACTTTTGGGGTGTAAGGGAGGGGTCAGCAGTCCCTGAAGGAATTTACGAGAAGTAATCTTCTGACTAGAGGGTCCAACATCAGTCACCCCCGGGAACAGTCTCTCCTCAATAGTACTGGTTTGCTTTTATCATGAAAGTTGTTTTCAAAATGATTAATGGCCTCTCTTTTTAGAATAATAGTTCTTATTGTGATTCTCATTTGCCCACTTTTATTTATTTCCCTTTTTTTAGGTTGTATATTTTTAATATCCACTTTAAAAGAATATCCACTTACTTTTACTATGAAGAATAATTTCAAAAATTTTAGTTACAAGTCATTTGAATAAACCCTGATATGGCCCTAACGGGTTTGGCTCAGTGGATAGAGCATCAGCCTGCGGACTGAAAGGTCCCAGGTTCGATTCCGGTCAAGGGCATGTACCTTGGTTGCAGGCACATCCCCAGTTGGGGGTGTGCAGGAGGCGGCTGATTGATGTTTCTCTCTCATCGATATTTCTAACTCTATCCCTCTCCCTTCCTCTCTGTAAAAAAATCAAAAAATATATATATTAAAAAAAAACCTAATATGCTATAAATTTATTGCTCCTTTTACTCTATATTTTATAGGTGTTGGTGTGTTAAACAACTTATTGTATGCTGTAGGGGGTCATGATGGCCCTTTAGTGCGAAAAAGTGTTGAAGTGTATGATCCCACCACCAATACATGGAGACAGGTTGCAGACATGAACATGTGCAGGAGAAATGCAGGTATCTGTCTAGTTCACAATTGTAAAACTTATATGAATTGTATTTACAGTTGTATAGTATCCCCGTGTGTTTCCATTGTTCTTTTATTGTTCTGGGTTTTCTAATGGACTAGGTCTTTAAAGGCAGAATCTTCTGTAATAATCCTATATACTGAATGTTTAGTATAGGGTCTAGAACGTAGCAGGTTGTTGTGACATGTCAGTTAACTTACTTTCTCCTAGTGGCTATTTTTGGTGATGAATGTAGAGACTAAATTAGAAGAAGAGCCCTCTTTATTTGACATTGAATTCACTCATTCTTTTCTTTTTTTTAATTCTTTGTTAGTTAAGGTATTACAAATGTGTCCTCATCCCCTCCATTAAACCCCCATCCTCCTCCCCGCCCCCAAATTCACTCATCCTTACCACAAACATTTTTGAGTGCCTACCATGTATCACGTACTACAAAACCCAGTTCTTAGGAAATTTAGTCTAGTTGAGTAACTATTCATACCAGATTAAAAAGCTAATATTTATCTGAATCTGGAGGGAAGCCCAAAGAAGCTAACCCTAATCTAATACAGTTCAGGATTTCTATGAAGTGGAAAAGCTAAAACAACAACAAATAATTTTAAGAAAACTGAGGTCTTCAAGATTAGGAAACTAACTCCTTGAAAAGAAAATCCATGGAAGGGAAATGGAAAATAGATTCAGGAAAGCCAGTCTTTTGGGAAATGCCATTATCTTCATGCCATTTCCCATAGTCCAAAAATATGTTCCTGATGAATCTCAAACTCACTGTATACCATTAGATGATGTTGCAAGATGCAGGCCCCACACCCTCCAAAATGCTCTTCTTTATTACTCCTTAATTTAACTGTGATTACTATGGGGAACTAAATACAGATGACTGCAAGGACTGTCAACAACAGTGAACTTGCACCTCATTCAATCATTAGTATTTGGTAATGTCCTAGAAACCTTTCTATGTCCTAGAAACCTCTCAGCTATAGATAGTCCAGACTCATGGTAAGACCCACAGATCTGGGCCATAGGTAGAATGAGTGCTTGACCCCAGTATATATTGTTAGAAAAATCAAAGTAATATGTGCACATGCCTTCCCTAGATTAGGACATATATTTGCAATTTGAACTTTCATTATTTTCCTGAAGGTTGGAATAATCTTATTATTTTCCTCTACTCATGTTGTATTTTCAAATCAAAATAAGATCATTTCTGCTAGCCAGGAGAATAAGGACATACTGTGTAGAGCAATCATTGCCTTACTCTTGCTTTTCAAATATTTGAACTACTTTAAAATGGTATGAATTTACTTCCTGTCAAGAGACTAGAGTAGTAACACAATTTAGTGTTAGTAGGGAAGATTCACTCCATTTTCACAGATTGCTAGTACACTTCTAAATGCTGTGTATGGAGTTGGCTCATTATTTTGTTAATATAAAAATCTGTAAACACCTGTTAATTATACCAGTAAAACTACCTATGGAACTACAAAGACCAGTATGTGAGCATTCTTCTGGATTTTTTGATGCCCTTTAGTACTAGTTCATAATGGCTCTAAATCTTGTTTAGAATTATTAAATACACTTTATAAAAATATGGAAATAAAGGTGTTTATCTTTTAACTTAGCAATTTTTTTGGGTAAAAATTTATATTAAGAAAATAGTTGTGGGGGGTAATGTGGTGATAAGGACACATATGTAATAACTTAATAAAGAAATTTTAAAAAATAGTTGCACAAGGATGAAAAAAGTATGCAAGAGAGACCCTTATTCATTGCAACATCATTGATAAGAGCAAAAAAAAAAACTAAGAATAACAATATCCATTACTAAAAAATTATTTTTGATGTTCATCAAAGACAATTAATAAAATTATGGTATTATCATACATGGAGTACTAAGCAGTCACTTAAAATTATGGAGATCTATATTTATTAACTTGAGTAGATGTCCAAGGTATATTGTTTGGAGGAAATGGGTGAGTAATAAAGTAGCATGTGTATTATGAGCTACTTTGGGATTTAATACAAGTGTGTGAGTATTTATGCATAGAAAACAGTTGGTAAGAGATCACAATTTCATGGTCATTATTCTAAATGGTATAGGATTAGAGGTGATCTTTTTTTCTTTATACTTTTTTAGATGTTTTAAATTCTTGCAAAAAAACAACCCATGAGTTATCTAATAATAATGAAATAAATAATATTGCTCTCCCTTTTTGAAGGAGATAAAATAGTTAACCAGTGAGTATAGTAATTAAAATTTAGAATCATTTTTATCTTCTACTAAAACATAGGGTATCCAAAAATATGTATACATACTTTGAATGATTATAAAGTCAGTGTTTATTAACATACAGTTCATTTTCAAAATTTGAAAGAATCCACAGAAGTGAATAATATTTTTGTCAACAAACTGATGACCCTTCTGGTCCAGGCACTGCTATAATGCGAAGCAATGTTATAGCAAACATCAAGAATCATTTATTTGGGTATTTGTATGCCCTCAAATTCATCAACTGTTGCTAGTTTTGTACCATAAACTTTATCTTTTATGTATCCCCATAAAAAAGTCTAGTGGATAAATTTTATTTGTTCAAAGCTTAGTCTGGCTTCTCCCATTATTTCAAATCAGTTAAACATGAAAAGGAGTGAAAATTGAGTTATCAGCTGTTAAAGTGTGTATACACCCCGTGTCCCCCAAAATTGTCTACACACTTTGTAATTATAAAGGCAGTGTTAGTACTTGAACTGCATTTCGTGTAGCATTTTAGGATGAATTTCCTTTGTTCAAAGCTTAGTCTAGCTGAAAAGAAAAAAATATCAATTGAGTCATCAGCTATTAAAGTGTATATACATGTTTTTTGGGATACCCTTTACAATTATTCCTTAGGTTTCCCTAACAAGTTGACCTTGAGTTACTAAACTTATTTGACCTTAATTTTTTTCTTTTTAATAATAAAATGTGGATTAACCTAGTTTCTAACCTATAAAGTAAGATTATTGTGAAGATTAAATAAAGTAATGCAAAAATAAAGCAGCTAGCCCAAGCCGGTTTGCTCAGTGGATAGAGCATGGGCCTGTGGACTGAAGGGTCCCAGGTTTGATCCCCATCAAGGGCTCATGCCTGGGTTTCGGGCTTGATCCCCAGGAGGGGGTGTGCAGGAGGCAGCCAATCAGTGATTCTCATCATTGATGTTTCTATCTCTCCCTCTCCTTCCTATCTGAAATCAATAAAAATTAAAAAACAAACACAAAAACATAAAAAAGAGACAAAAGAAACAACAAATCTGAAATTAAAAAAAATAAAGCAGCTACTGCATAAATGACACAGTAGGAGCTTAGAAGTGGTATTAGACTCCCATATAAAAATAATTCCTGCCCTAACTGGTTTGGCTCAGTGGATAGAACGTCAGCCTGTGGACTGAAGGGTCCCAGGTTCAATTCCAGTCAAGGGCATGTACCTTGGTTGCGGGCACATCCCCAGTGGGGGATGTGCAGGAGGCAGCTGATCGATGTTTCTCTCTCATCGATGTTTCTAACTCTCTATCCCTCTCCCTTCCTCTCTGTAAAAAATCAATAAAATATATTTAAAAAAATAAAAAATAAAATAAAAATAATTCCTTATCCACCATCTTCTTTTCTTGCCTCCTTTAAGAAAGTGTCACTGGATCACCTCACCAAATGTGTAGGGATATTCATATTCATCTAAATTTTTAAAATAATTGCTTTTTTCTCTAATTTTTTAAAAGGCGTTTGTGCTGTCAATGGTCTGTTATATGTAGTTGGAGGGGATGATGGCTCCTGTAACTTGGCATCGGTAGAATATTATAACCCAACAACTGATAAATGGACAGTTGTGTCATCTTGTATGAGCACAGGGAGAAGTTATGCAGGTAATAATTGTTTACTTTTCTTACAGTCTTCTATTACAATATAAAAAATTACACCATTATGATTTTTACATTAAGAATGTTACAAGAAGAAAGTCTTTTCTCAAAGTATATTTTATTTCTTGTTCTTAAAACAATATTGGATGTGTATTTTCTAAAATAAAGCAATGGTATTCTTTTATCATTCTACAATCGTTTATATTTGAAATAACAAATCTTTCCATTGCGGGATCATATACTAAAACTTAACATGGCTAATATCTGTATGCAGTGGAGTGGAATTCACTATGTAGCGAGGCTTTCATTACTCAGCTACACAAGAAATTTGACCCCTACAACATCCTCCTGGCAGGGCTTGTGTGATAGGATTATAGTGAGGCTGTGAAATAATTTTTCTTACTTAGAATAGCACTGGTTAAATTTTAAAATATAATTTTGGTCCATGCTCTTAGTAAGAGAAATGGTAATTCTCTTTATTAAATATATCGAAGAGTCTTCAAAACTGTATGTTACATATTAATTACTCTGATGATAGGAATTTATATCACTTTAAATATTAGAATGTTTCAATAACATTGTAATATTGATCCAGTTGTGGTGAAAAAAGTTTATACTAATTAACCATCACTACTGTTTATGTATCATCCAAAACAACATCTAATAGAACTATATACAATAACATGACTGAAAATTAGGAAATTTTTTGAAAGTTTCATTGAGATATAACTGACATAGATAAATAGCATATATTTAAGCATACAATTTTATTAGTTTTGACATATGTATATACCCATGAAACCAATATCACAGTCAAAATAATGAAAATAAGTATTAATCACCCCTGAAAGTTTCTTTGTGCCCCTTTGGGTGTTAGGTGGATTTTAGTGTTTTCTGAGTAAAATTATTTTTCCTTAATTGTAACTGCAAAGAGCAAAAGAGTAATCTGGATTAAATAGTCTGACGTTTTGGTCTATAACTAAACAAATCTCACTGCAATTTAAATTAAAATGATAGTACTTTTGATACACCATGATTTGTTCAGACCCTCTTGCTTGAGTAATAAAATAAAGAATTCAGTATTTTCTCAGATATACAGAATGCTGCCTGTAACTTCCGTTTTATTTCTTCATTTCTTTGCTTAGGGGTCACAGTTATTGATAAACCGTTATGAGCCTGAAGGACATTTTTGGCATATTTATACATGAGAAACAGACTTCAACAAGTATTTCTGAAGTGACTTGAGAATCCAGCACTTCTCCACTTGTAGCTGCACTTTAAGTCTCCGCAGAAAATAAGATCGGCTGCCTTTAGAGGCCTCAGATTCTGAAGATTATTTTTGGTAGAAGCACCGTGTAGGCATTTTCTGCAATGAGCAGCAGCTGACTGAATTTTAATAAAAAACCTGGACTGCAGTACTTACTCTTCAGTCTTTAGACAACAGTTGCTTTCATAAAGACTAGTTATCAACCTTGAACGACTGGATTATTTTGTGAAGGAAGACAAAAGAATATGTGTTGTAAAATTAATTTTTTCTTTATTCCTTCTGAAAACCTGTATACACAGGAACTGAAAATCTTTGAACAGGTATTAAGTTCTATGTAAGTATACAAACTAGTTGAGGGATAAAACTGTTTGCTTTTATAAAATATCTTTGATTACATGAGTATAATAAATGGTGTGCATATAACTGTGTGTGTATATGCTTTCCTTTAAATATGTTTGAAAAGATGTTTGAAACTTGATTATACTATTTATAATTGGCACAGTACTTTGAATTATGCCAGTACTACATTGTAAAACAGAGTTGTATTTTTTGATATTTAACAATGCTTAATACTTTAAAATGCCACTTCTGAGGAATGAACATGGTGTAACACACTTGAATATGTGTGATGCCAAACTTTTTAAAAATAAAATGTAAAGTATGCTTATTTATTATTTCCTTCCTTTGGTTTAATCTTGGTCATGTTTTGGTGTGTATTTTTAATTTTTTTCTTAAAGTAACACTTTGGCATGATCATTACTGCAGGTCTTTGATGAATATAATGAATGTATGGAATTCAACTGAATTTGCATGGTCTTAAGAATTTTTTCCGTGTGTATAAATTTAGCTGCTATTAACAGAAGAGAGAACTTTCTGCGAGTAGCCATGTGTGTTGATCAGATACAATTTTTCTGAGGTCTTCAATTAATCTCACTTTAAAAATGACCAAAACATGTCTTTCTGGAATTACCTTTGAATAAAAGTTTGTATATTATTTGTTTTACATTGTCCTTGATTTTTATCGATTTAGTTTGATTTTAAGGAAGTTGCCTGCTCAGTTTCTCTGTTCTTTTGTAAAATTTGCATTTTCTAACTTCACAAATCAATACTTTTTGTTTGTTGCCAAAGTAACCTCTTAGGCAAGTCTGTTAAATCAGTAACTGAAGTCACTGAAAATTGTTTTCCAAGAAAAAGTTACCTCAACTATTCAAGGAGAAGTCTCCCAAGGACTGGTGATATTTTAAGTTTTTATATTCCTCTGTCCCTCAAATGGGCAGGACACAAGATAAAGATAACCCAAATAGCATTGAACCAAAAAATCAAAGGAAAAAATACCTACTCTAAAGAAACTGATTTTGATATAAAATAAAAGGAATTAAGGAAATGGGAGTTGGGGAGTGGGGTGGACAGGTGAGGTGCTGGACACAAGAGGGGCAGAGAAGGAAGGGAGAAGGACAGGAGGTGATGGGATATGGTGGCTATTCCTCAGGAGAGTAATTTAAAAGGTTAGCATGAGCTTGTTGCCAGAACAGTCGGGAGGAAAGAATTATAACTGTGATATAATATCTATTTAATATAGAGTATTTACATTTAAACATAGAACCATATTTATTTTTTTAACAACAAAAATTGTATTTCTCACAATTCTGGAAGCTGAGAATTTCAAGATCCAGGCACCAGCAGATTCAGTGTGAGAACCCACTTCCTGGTTCACAGACTGTCCTTTTGCTGTGTCTTCACGTGGCTAAGGGATCTTTCTGGTCAGTTTCATAAGAGCACTAATCCCATTCATAAGGACTCTTAGTCCCTCCTGACCTAATCACCTCCAAAGGCTCCAGTTCCTCATACCATTACTTTGGGGATTATGTCTCCCTCAAATTCCCATGTTGAGTTTGGGGGCAACATAAACATACTGTCCACTGTGGAGATGTTTAGAATAGGAAGGGATGAGCACTTCACAGAACATATTCTGACCCCCAAAGGGATTTAATACAACTCTTTCCAAAGCTCTCCTCATCTTGAACCACATCTAAACAGTCTGATCCAGATCCTGGTACAAAAGATGAGAAAGCAAAAACCCTCCCCTCTGCTAATGACCTGAGACCACAACAAGTAACAACCTGTTGATCAATTGCTGCAGAAAGTATGCCAAGACCCAAATCTCATTTTTCACATACAAATTTCAGCAGCACTTAGAAAATCCTGGCCTGGCCAGTTCTTCCCAATGGTTAGAGTGCTGGCCTGCGGCCCAAAGGGTTGTGATTCAATTCCTGGTCAAGGGCACATACCTTAGTTGTGGGTTCGATCCCCAGCCCTGGTTGGAGTGCTTCGGTGGGCAACCAATCCATGGGTGTGTATCTCTACCCCGGCACAACCCCCCTCTACTCTGAAAATCAATGGGGAAAATGCCCTGAGGTGAGGATTAAAAAAAAACCCAAATTCAATAGGTCATTTAATGTAATTATCTTTTTTTTATATATTTGCTTTTAAAACAGGTTTATTTTCTCCTTATAAAACTAATAGATAGCAGCACCCAAGTGTTTATCATCTAAATTGATGATGAGTTATGAGGCATATTTTATTAGGTAAAAAGATAGCATAATCTTACAGGGTGATATGCTATAAGCCTGCCTCCCCGGGACGGTGCCCGCACCCGCACCCGCTAAAGTTCTGGAGGAATCCCAAGTTGCCATGGCGACGACTCCTCGGCCGCACGAAGCCGTGTCAGTGCCCGTCCCCTCTTGACGCTCCATCCTCTGCCCCGCCCCCGGGCGCGCTGCGGCGCCAATCACTGGCTGGGCGTGTGGGTCTCACTATCCTCACTCCATCCGGGGAGCCAATGGCTGGGACCGCCAGTCATTCGTTTGCGCGAGTCGCACGATGCCGGCAACCATACAGACCAGTCACAGCACCGAGAAGGCGGGACGGGCGCCCTCGCAAGCCAATAACAACAGAGAGAGCTGCTGCACACTCCCTCATCCGGGAGAGGCGGGTTCCTGCCTGGGCCCCGGCACCAGGTTGAATACGGTGAGCCGCGGTCTCCGTGCGAGCATCCTGGTGAGGGCACCGGAAGAGAGGCTCGCAGGTGAGGAAGGGGGAATGTCCGGGATCCGGCCCTGAGTTCTGTGGGATTGAGGGGCGCGAGGTCGGGCGTGGATGCGCGCTCAGGGCCGGGTGGGGGCACCCTTACCCAATGTGAGGGCGGCGAGGGGCCAGAGGGAAAATGGTGATGCATCCGGGCTGAGGCTTGTTTCTTGCCCTTTAAGAGTTTGCGGTCACCCGGAGACTGGAGGCATTAGGCTACCAGTGGTTCTCAACCTTCTGGCCCTTTAAATACAGTTCCTCATGTTGTGACCCAACCATAAAATTATTTTCGTTACTACTTCATAACTGTAATGTTGCTACTGAGCCTTCAGACTCACCCTCCCCTTCTCCCGTTTATTTATTAGAGAACTGCCTATAGTTGCTGCATATGCTATGGTTTCTGCTCCTTGATTTGCTTGCTCATGCTGTTGAGATTCTCAGGAAGTCTTTGTCGCCCATCTTTACCTGGCTAATGGCTGTTCATCTTCCAAGGCTTACTTGCAATTTTATATAAAAATATCAATAAAGTATAACCCTTGGGCTTTTCCTAAAAATACGTAAGAAGACAAGGTAAGAAGAAAATCCTCAGCTGCCCAAGCTTACTGACAGCTAACCTAGTGCTACCATCTAGGGCAGTGGTTCTCAACCTTCTGGCCCTTTAAATACAGTTCCTCATGTTGTGATCCAACCATAAAATTATTTTCGTTACTACTTCATAACTGTAATGTTGCTACTGTTATGAATCGTAATGTAAATATCTGATATGCAGGATGGTCTTAGGCGAGGGTCGTGCGACCGCCAAAGGGGTCGCAACCCACAGGTTGAGAACCGCTGCTAGACGATAGTTAACAGCACAGGATGAGCGTTTTACAAAACAGAAGCATTGCAGGGGAGATCAGATCTGGTGTGCATGTGTGATGGGCGTCATGGGGTGCGGAAGGGCGGCTAAGAGGAGGTTATGATGTGTGGGTGGGAGTGGGATAGGAGGCCGTCACCGGTAAAGGATTGCTGTTTCCGTGGGCAGAGAGAGATAAAGCCACAGGAATGGTGAGAAGTCAGATGTCGTGGTAGTTTGACGTATAGGTTGGAGAGGAGGAACAATGAAGGGTGGACAGGCTTGGCGGGGCGTTTTTGTTTTCTTTTCCATAGCTCAGCGGTTCTCAACCTGTGGGTCGCGACCCCTTTGGGGGGGTTGAACAACCCTTTCACAGGGGTCGCCTAAGACCATCGGAAAACACATATATAATTACATATGGTCTTTGTGATTAATCACTATGCTTTAATGATGTTCAATTTGTAACAATGAAATTGGGGGTCACCACAGCATGAGGAACTGTATTAAAGGGAAGCGGCATTAGGAAGGTTGAGAACCACTGCCATAGCTGAAGGCCTTGGTCTTGTATTCCTAGGGGAGACACTTTTCTTAAACTTTACGTGTTGTGAAAGGGTGGACGCTCCTGTTTTGATAGATCCTGGCATGAGCCCCAGAAGTCGGGTTTAAAAGGGCAAGCCGGAGGCATGGCAAGTCCAGGTGAGGGCCCTGGAGCAATCCAGGTTTACCTGGGAAGGTACAGGGTAGGGCATTAGCTGGCGGTAGTCAGGGACAGCCAAACGTCAAGGTTTCCCAAAGGATCCACGAGGAACTACATTTCTTTTTTTTCTGAGGACCTAGTCAGGCTGCTCAGAGCAGGTTTCCAGTCCATCCGGTTGTCCAAGGAGGAGAAAAAGCAGAAGAAAGTTCACGATTTCCCTTCCGCTCTCCCCTGTATTTCCTTTCTATATTTTGCTTTTGTTCAGTTGACAGCAACTGGCCCCATTTTCCTTGCTTGTGTATGGAGAGTCAACTCCCGAATGTGAGTTAAACCAGGTGTGTCTATACTGGGTGAGCGTTTGAGGACCTTACCTAGTTAGCAGCGATAGGGGAGACTCAGAACATTGTCAGAGATGACTGAACAGGTGAAGGTGCAAGTCACAAAATTAGGTGTTCAAGGTGGTGGGCCGGGAGTATCTGAGCAGGGTTCCGAGGCCAGCTGCTGAACTTTTGGATCTGTTGAGTTTTATGTGCCTCTGCGCTGTCTAATTGGAGCTGGCCTGGGTAATTAGAACCTGGGGTTTAGGGGAAAAGGCTGGAAATAGAGATTTTGGATATTAGGAGATTTTTAAAACAGGAAATAGTTAAGAACACCAGGAAAGGGAGTAAGGAAAGCATCCTTGGAAACTTTCCAGCCTCAGTGATCCAGTCTTCCTTGCTCAAAAGCTGTCCCACAAACAAACTAAATCAGAAAGGGCTGTACTCTTTCTCACGTCCTGGTTTAGTCTTTGGGTTGGTAGTTCCCTCCCAATGGTTCTCAACCTTCCTAATGCCGCGACCCTTTAATACAGTTCCTCGTGTTGTGGTGACCCCCAACCATCAAATTATTTTCGTTGCTACTTCATAACTGTAATTTTGCTGCTGTTATGAATCGTCATGTAAATATCTGATATGCAGGATGTATTTTCAGGGGTCGCCACCCACAGGTTGAGAACCGCTGCAACATCCTCTTATTCCCCCCACCTGGCCCAGCTTGACTCTCTTTGTATCTGGTCTCCTCCCATCGTGCTCCAGCTCCAGTTTAGAAAGTATCATTCTCTAGGAACCCTTGCTGGTCCTCCGTGTTCTCCTAGCACTCAGTGTTTCCAGCCCTTTATTGCTCTTATCACATAACTTTTATGGCAGTCTGGTGAATTCTCTGATTTCCTCACTAGATTTTATGTTTGTGAAGTCAGAGGTGAGAGCAGACGCTAGCACAGTGGCTGCAGCTGGTAGCACAGATTCAGTGGGCGTGAATACATGGGGATTCCAAGAACCAAGGAAGGAACGTATTTCAGGGAGAGAAGTCTCAAACCTTCCAGACTGGTTGAATAAAATAAGCTCGAAGGGATGTTTGTTGGATGTGGCAGCTAGAAGATCCTTAGTGATTTCAGTAAGAGTAGATTCAGTGTGGCGATGAGACTAGAAAGCTGACTGTAGTTGCTGGAGAGTACATGGGAATGGGAAAAAGAAGACAGCCCGTGTAGAATACTCTTTCAGGAGACTTGGGTAAACCGTAGGAATTATTCCCCTCTTACTGTAATATTTATCATGTGCGTTATTATGTCTGGTTAGAGTATAGCTTACTGGATGAGAGCATAAGCTTCTCCACTTAGCATTTTTGTAACTTGGGGAAGTTGCATGATCTTTCTCAACCTGGAGTTTATCATTTAGAAAATGGAAATAATAAAAGTACCTAGTTCATGAAAGCATGGTAAGGATTAAAGTCTTGGATATATAGAGGACATGTAGTGCACTGAGAGTACAGTTCCCGGCACATAGAAAATGCTCAATAACTAGTAGCTTCTTAGAATTACTGTGTGTCAGGTCCTGTGCTAAGTGCTTCACATGCATTCTTCCTTGAACTCATTGGAAGAACTGTTGTTATTCTTTTCCCCTTTTTCAGCTTTTTTGAGGTGTAACTGACAGATACAATTATAAGATATTTTAAGTGTACATTGTGGTGATTTGACATTGGGAAAAGATTCCCTCTATCTAGGTACTATTGTTGCTTATATTTTGCAGATGATAAAACAGGCTCAGAGAAATTACATAACTTGCTCCAAGACACACAGCTAGTGTGACCTCATGAAAACCGAGGGTTGGAATTTTATTTTGCAATATAGAAGATCTTTGAAGATAATCTTGATATGAATTGGGAGCTAGATTACAAGTAGTTGAGCAAGTTGTGTGAGTGAGAGTTAAGCAGTCGGACGCTTATGAATTCTTTAAGAAAGAAGTTGAGCCCTGGCCAGTTTGGCTCTACCGCTCAGTGGATGGAGTGTCGGCCTCTGGACTGTAAGGTCCCAGGTTTGATTCCAGTCAAGGGCATGTACCTGGGTTGCGGGCACATCCCCAGTAGGAGGTGTGCAGGAGGCAGCTGATCAATGTTTCTCTCTCATCGATGTTTCTAACTCTCTATCCTTCTCCCTTCCTCTCTGTAAAAAATCAATAAAATATTTTTTTTTAAAAAAAGAAGTTGATTGGTTGGTTCCAAGAAAGAGAAATGGGACATTGGCTTGGGGGAAAGGAGATAGAGGTTAGAAAAGTTTTCCTCAAGAAAGGAAGACTTGAATATGTTTTTAAACTTGAAGGCGGATAGACTCCGTGAAGAGGGAAAGACAAAAGATGAGAAAGGTAAAGTGAGTGCTGGGCAAGTTCTTGATGATGTCAGTTAACACAAGCCTCGTCAGCCTTAGAGGAGAGGGTGAGTGAACCAAGAGAAATTTTGAGCTTGGCACGCACGACACAGGGTGTAACCCGATAGTCTCCATGGTATAATAAGTCACTTGAGAATTAGTCAGACAAAAGAATAAGGATGCAAAGTGAAGTCAGACCTGAGGAAGTTGGCTAAGCTTCCCAGTATCCTCTATGAGGAGTAGGGTAAGAGGTAAATTGGGGTGGGGGAGCATTGTAAACAATAATAAGAGTGCTTCTGAGGTTTCAGCTATTTATTGGTCTGTCCATCATTATTCATAAATCAGGAATAGCAGTGAGCATTTTTAAAAGAGTGATACTCTTCATAAGTTTCCCTATTTTTTTATTTGGTAACCTATTAAGCTTATTTATTTTATAAGTAAACATGCTCCTGGAAAAAATTGTAAGAAGGTATAAAATAAGTAAAATTTCCTTCCTCTCCATAACAACCTCTCATTGTGTGTGCATAATAGGGGTGCACACACACACCCCTAATACCTCTTGATCCCGTTTCCTAAAGATCACTACTCTGAATTGTTCCCTGTGTATCCTTCCGTTCATTTTCTATATTTGTGTGTGTGTGTGTATGTCTCTGTATGTACATATATATGCATGGAAGTACATAGATATATTTTTTACAAAAACATAAGTGGGGCTCTTGTCATACATATTGTGCAACTTGCTATTTCACTTAATACTTAATCTTTTTTTAAAAATAGTTTTTATTGATTTTAGGAAGAGGGAGAGAGAGAGAAACATCGACTGGCTGCCTTCCACATATACACCCATACCAGGGATGGAGCCCGCAACTTGGGCATGTGCCCTGACTGGGAATCAAACCAGTGGTCTTTTGGTGCATGGGATGATGCTCAACCAACTGAGCCACTCTGGCCAAGGCTTAACAGTGAATCTTAGATATCTTTCTAGGAAGAACATATAGATCTTTCTTTTAAGTGGCTATTTTGTTACTTTTCTCTTTGTTTTTGCTATTACAATCAGCACTTCCTTCAGCCTTCATGTACCAGTCTTTGTACACTTGAGTGAGAAACTTGTTGGGTCAAAGGGTGTATTAATTTTGAATTGTGTTAGATAC
>NW_005354829.1:1037133-1039828 GCF_000412655.1 Myotis brandtii | reverse complement strand
ATGTACTTAATTCTGCTCCTCCTCCCCCCTTCCCACTTCATCACCAATGTGTAATGGTGCCTGTTTCTTCAAATTATTGTCCTTAACAATACTGGGTACTGAGCCCTATGTAATGTAAAGATTTTTGTTTTAGGGTATATTTCCTTATTTGAGTCCAATTGAACTGCTTGTTTGTTTAGTGAGCATTTGCATTTACTCTTCTGTGAACCAAGTGTTAATGGCCTTTGACTTTTCCTTATAGCCCTTTGTCATAAGTAGTAGAGATATTTTTCGAATTTGTCATTTGATCTTTGACTTTATTTATAACTAGAGGCCCAATGCACGAAATTCGTGCAAGAGTAGCAAGAAGTAGGCCTTCCTTCCCCCGCCTGCCAGCACTGGCTTCCCTCTGGCACCTGGGACCCAGGCTTCCCTGCAGCCAACACAGGCAGGCACCTGGGACCTGGGCTTTCCTCGCAGCCCTGGCTTCATCCCTGACTTCATCCGGAAGGTCATCTGGTCTGATTAGCATATTACACTTTTGTTACTATAGATTATCTCTTTCTTCCCCAATCACAAGTATATAATTTTTGTGTCGTCATATTTGGCAGGCTTTTTCTTTATAGGTTCTTTTGTTTTAACTACATGTTTATGACCTGAGAAATTGGTGCTAGTAATGGTTATTTTTAAAATTATTTGAAGATGCATTTTTAAAACTACTTTCTTAGAATTGTTTAACTTGCATTCTTGCTTATTTATTTATGTACTTATTTATATTTACAGAATTAAAAGGCCGTGTGCAGAGATTTGAAAAATGGCAACAAATGAAAGTGTCAGCATCTTTAGTTCAGCATCCTTGGCTGTGGAGTATGTAGATTCACTTTTACCCGAGAATCCTCTGCAAGAACCATTTAAGAATGCTTGGAACTATATGTTGGACAATTACACAAAGTTCCAGATAGCAACATGGGGATCCCTGATAGTTCACGAGACCCTTTATTTCTTGTTCTGTTTACCTGGGTTTTTGTTTCAATTTATACCTTACATGAAAAAGTACAAAATTCAAAAGGTGAGTATGATGGACTTGCAATGGAATATTATCATTAGTGTTGAATATTTTTAAAGTAATTGTAACTTTGTTTTGAGAGACTCTAGATCAGGTCTGTCAATAGAAATATAATTAAGCCCCATATGAAATTTAAATTTTTCTGTTATAATACATGAAAAGGTAAAAAGAAATAGGAAAATTAATTTTAAGATATATTTTACTTAACACAGTATATCTAAACTCTTATTATTTCAAGAAATAATCAGAATTAAAAAGTACTTAATGAGTTGCTAGCTCCCAGGAAAGAATCTGGACCAGCTTATTAGAGAGAGGATTTATCAGTACTTGGTGAACCCATGATAGTTTCTAATGCTTACTGTTTACTTTTCTAAAAAGTCATGCCAGGCTCTGGCCAGTTAGTTCAATTGGGTTAGAGCATCGTCCCAATACGCCAAGGGGGTTTGAACTCAGGTCAGAGCACATACAGGAAGCAACATGAGTGCATAAATAAGGGGAACAACCAGTCAATGTTTCTCTCAAAAAAGAAAAAAAAATCATGCCAAACTATTCTTAAGGGCACACATAGCCTTGGTAGAAAGTAGATATGTTGAGAGTGTTTGTTTATCTATGGAGACTAATTTGCACTCACTGAGTCTATGTGTGTTGGCAGTCATTGCACACATTGTCTCTCACAGTCTCAGTTTCATTGCCTTTCCCAGGGAGTCTCACTTTAAGCCAGTACTGGTATTGATCTTCTCTGGGGATAAGTACAAGGGGTCAGGTGCCCATGGACTCCAAGCCAAAGGAGAGAACAAAAGTAAAAGGGGGAGGGAATAAAAAGGAATGTGGCCCAAGGGAGAGTATCCTCTTACCCTAAATTGAGGACACAGAAGTTCCAAAATGCTTGTTATAAAATGTCCTGCCTTGAAAGGGAGGATTCAGTTTGAATGTCTTAAGTTCATTCTCATGGGTGTTAGGGGTGACTCAGGCTGCCCTGTGTCACCCATTGCTTTGTTCATATGGCTGATTCATTATATTCCTGTATAGTTGAGTCATTGGTCAGAGGTGTAAACCTTTTCAAAGAGAGGAAAACCTTTCCGGTCATTGTTTTATGATTGGTTTGATGGCCAAAGAAAAGACAAGCAATCATCTACAGTAGTTGGTTACTGGTAGTTATTTATGAACAGAGATTAAAAGGCTGGGTAGTGTGGCCTCAAGTCTGTCCTCAGTATTTCTTCCTTTAAGTTTTACAACCAAAAAGCTTTGAGCTTTTTTGATACTAAAATAAATTGAGATGGTAAATTAGTACAAGTTCTCACAATATGCCAGGATTTAAAAACAAGTTAAAAAAAAAAATCACTACAAGTTACTTACAGGTTTGTGAATTTTGAAGGCAGATACCCTGAAACATTGAGGGTACAGGAAGAAGTCGCTATTGGTGATGAGACAGCACTAAAGACTTTATGATTTCGAAGAGAATAGACAGTGTGACAGTTAATGCACATGTGTGCTAATGAGGGGGACATTTTATAGGAATAAACAAGCAATAAAGTAGACCTTGTAGGATCTATTTTTTTTTAATATATATTTTATTGATTTTTTACAGAGAGGAAGGGAGAGGGATAGAGAGCTAGAAACATCGATGAGAGAGAAACATCGATCAGCTGC
>NW_005354829.1:1026200-1036940 GCF_000412655.1 Myotis brandtii | reverse complement strand
AAAAACATTCTTTCTGAAGTCCATGGCCTAATAATGATATTTTTTCATATTAGAGTGCAGTTATATATAAAGTACTATATGGTAAACTCTGATATTCCACTAGGTGTGAGTTTTTGATTAACTATCTTTTAAAGAAATTTGTGTGTACTTTAAACAGTATAGTGAGTGATTTTATTAGTTATAGTTGATTAATTTTTGTGTTAATTTCTGTACTACATAGGTATCAGATTCTAGTTAGGATATTAAGTCTGTTAAACATAGTTTCAACGGGAAACAGTGCCATTGCAGGCCCAAGTCAGAATTTCCCATTTATTTTGTCCCCAATCACAGACTGAAAGTTTGGAGGAGTAGGGTGATAATGTTCAGAATAGAAATAGAAAGACAATTATAAATGATCTTATCTAATTTCCTCATTTTATTGTTGATAAAACTGACTTATAACTGGTTAGTGTTGGCCCTGAGATTAGAGACCACCCAGCTCTCTGGATTTCTGGATTGCTTCTCAGTTTCATGCTTTTCCTTTTTTTTCTTCTTTTTTGGTCAAGGAAGGTAACTCTTAAAGAGTTTCAAGAACAGAACTGGAGGCCTAGATTTTAGTTAGTCCCAGGTCCTATATCAATCTGGCCAAGGTAGTCCTCTTTGGGCTTCTGCTGAACAATATTTCCCATACTTGAGATATTGTGGTTCAGTTGAAAAAAATTTCATCAGCAGCTTTCTGAATTTTTAAGTAAGGACATTTAAAACAAAGTAGTAACTATTAGCATAATCTTTATAAAACCCAAAACAATTTTCCTTTGTAAGTGTAGCCCATTGAATTGAATCAGTTTAGTTTTTTAAAATATTGCTTGTTAGGTGAGTAGGTATCCTGATGAGATTTAAATGAACATTTTACTACATTGATCTCACTCATTTTGACTTTAATCTTGGAACTTCTGTGGGCAGTTGCTCTTCATTCTTTGGAAACCACTGGACACATCTCTGAAGTTCTTCCAGCTCAGAGAGTTATAATTCTGTTATTATATATAAACAAAAATGCACTAGTTTCTGGGAATGAATACTGCCAAATGTCTGGAAGCACTGATTTACCTGTGTAATAATGGCTTTCAATGCTGCTGATACAATTGCTTCAATACCTGGAAGACCCAACCGTAATTTTTGCATAACACATTTCTTTGTCATTTCTGATACGCGAAGTGAATGATCTGTGGGCAGGAAAGACTGGAGAGTTATTTATTCTATAGTGCTTCTTCTTAGGTTTGAGATCTTATGTTCGTTATTCATGAGTTTGTTTATTCACAATTTCTTCACCTAAATTGGTGATGGAAGTTGCCAAGAATTTAGAGGGGAGGATGTTGTGATTCCTGGGCTTTAGTTACTGTAACATAGTAACTGTAATATAGAATTCACAAAACAGAATTAAGGTCTCATTAACCAGTAGAGAAAAAAAATAGGAATTTTCTTCTGGATACCAGGCTAACCTGCTGATAACAGACTAACACTAAATATTTGTGCCTTTTCTCCGTAGGATAAACCAGAAACATGGGAAAATCAATGGAAATGCTTTAAAGTACTTCTCTTTAATCACTTTTGTATCCAGCTCCCTTTGATTTGTGGAACTTATTATTTTACAGAGTATTTCAACATTCCTTATGGGTGGGAAAGAATGCCAAGATGGTATGTAAATATAAACAATACTTTAATATATGTAAAGATTTGATTTGTTTGCTCAGTCACAGTTTGCTGTCCAATTAAAATATCCTTAACATTTATCTTTTTTCTTTATTTGTTTAATGTTTGTTTGTTCTAAACTTTGGAAGTAAATAAAATGGAGAAAAGTAAATCATAGTAGAAACTTAGAATGTTACCATTTTTAGGTCTTTCTCTACTAGTATTTTTTTTTAATATATTTTATTGATTCTTTACAGAGAGGAAGGGAAAGGGACAGAGAGTTTGAAACATCGATGAGAGAGAAACATCGATTAGCCGCCTCCTGCACACCCCCCGTCTGGGGATGTGCCCGCAACCAAGGTACATGCCCCCAACCAGGATCGAACCTTCGACCCTTCAGTCTGCAGGCCGACGCTTTATCCACCGAGCCAAACCGGCTAGGGCTCTACTAGTATTTTAGTGCAATACTTTATTTGAAGGTGCTTGTACTAAGAAAAAAAATTACATTTTAAGTCTAAAGTGAATGAAAACATTGAGAATAGTTTGAGAGGTTTATAAAAAAAATGTGTCGCCCAGCCGGTGTGGCTTAGTGGTTGAGCGTCGACCCATGAACCAGGAGGTCACGGTTCAATTCTCGGTCAGGGCACATGCCCAGGTTGTGGGCTTGATCCCCAGTGGGGGCGTGCAGGAGGCAGCTGATCGTTGATTTTCTGGGTATGAATTTTGTTTCTTAATTGATTTTATACTTGTGATTTTTTTTTTTTTTTTTTGTGAATGAGTTAGAATTGATATAGTGGCCAGTCTGTTCTGTTCAGCTCTTCTGGGTGGTGTAATATAGCTACCTTGTGTCTAAACACTTTGGAGAATTTATTGATCAATATGTCCAGTTGGGTCAAACTGTAAAGTGAGTATTTGGTTTTATGTATATCTTAGGCAGTGATCCCAAGTAAAGGTCTAGATTGCACTTCATATTCATGATGGTGTTTTCATCTTATAGGTATATGCTTTTGGCAAGATGCTTTGGTTGTGCGGTGATTGAGGATACCTGGCACTATTTCCTACATAGGCTCTTACACCACAAGAAAATATATAAATATATTCATAAAGTTCATCATGAGTTTCAGGTATGTTAGAATTATATTTAATACTTTTCTCTATTAGAGGCAAAATGTCACGGTGTGCTCATGGGGTTAGAAAATCATATACTTGACAAAGTGTTCCCTTGATATTTCTCGTACCTTTCTGGCACCATACATAATTATTATAATATTATTAACTATATTTCCTAGGCTGTACTTTATATATCCATGACTATTTTGTAACTACCAATCTGTATCCTCAATCTCTTCACCTTTTTCACCCAGTTCCCCAACCTCCATCCCCTCTGGCAACCAGCAGTCTGTTCTCTGTTTTTATGAGTCTTAAAAATAGTGACTTTTTTCTCTTTTTTTATCAAAACTGCTTTGGCGTAGATTTGTCAAACTGGTTCTATTATGTTCTACATTGGTATGCTAAATCAAATATTCCTTTTTTTTTATTATTAATCCTCACCTGGGGATATTTTTCCATTGATTTTTAGAGAGAGTGGAAGAGAGAGGGAGAGACAGAAAGAAACATCGGTGTGAGAGAAACACACTGATTGGTTGCCTCCCGCAGAGCCCTGACCAGGGCCCGGGCCGGGGAGGAGCCTGCAAATGAGGCGCATGCCCTTGACTGGAATCGAACCCGGGACCCTTCGGTCCACAGGTTGACACTCTATCCACTGAGCCAAACCAGCTAGTATTCCTCTCTTGATACAAATTCAAATGCATAAACCAAAATTAGAGTTCAAGTCAGCGTTTAATGCTTTTATCTTAAACCATCAAAAACATTAAGATATTTTTAAGGACATCCCTACTAGACCTTTTGATGTTTGGTAGGAACTAAATTTTTTTTAATTTGAGAATTGTTGTTATTGTTTACATATGTATGGCTAGATATACTATTTTATATATAGAAACAATATATTTATAAAACGATATTCATAAGTAAATTAGAATATATGTATACGGATTCTCCAGAGAAAAAGAAAGAACAGGAGATACACATACACACTCAGATTGTGGGGCTGGCAAGTCTGAAATGTACAGGGAGACCGAAAGCTGGAAATTGAGGTAGAGTTGATGTTACAGTCTTGTGTCTGAATTCCCCAGGGCAGCAGGCTGGGAACTCAAGCAGGGTTTCTGTATTGCAGTCTTGAGAATTCCTTCCTCCGAAACCTTAAGTCTTTGTTTCTAAGGCCTTCAACTGGTTAGATGAAGGGTAATCTTTACTCAAAGTCTACTGATTTAAATGTTAGCCACATCTAAAAAATACCTTCACAGCAACATCCAGATTGATTGCCCAAGCAACGGGGCACTATAGCCAAGCTGGTGTATAAAATTAACCATCACAATATATTAAGGAATTGTTCTCTGTTTTAGGCTCCATTTGGAATGGAAGCTGAATATGCACATCCCCTGGAAACCCTAATTCTTGGAACTGGGTTTTTCATTGGAATCCTGCTTTTCTGTGATCATGTAATTCTTCTTTGGGCATGGGTGACCGTTCGTTTGCTAGAAACCATTGATGTCCACAGGTGAGCTCTAGTTTCTGTTCTGCCATGAGGTATCATAAAATGTCTTTATTTTCATGGTCATAAGATTATATTTAAGTAGGCTAATAGAAGTTGATCTTGTTAATATTGCTATTTTTTAAGAAAACAAGAGACATAATCATTGGTTAGATTTTTTTATATCCCTGTCTATGGCTGTTGTCATTTTTATAGGGAGAATAAGTTCTTTTGGTTAAACGAAATGAAATTTTGACGTGCACTTCAGAGCTGCCCTTTAAAAGGGTCCCTGTTTACATTCTCAGTGGAAATATGTAAGAGTGCTTTTCCTCCCTCAACACCCTTCCAAGCCTGGGTAGTACAGTCTTTTTCATGTTTGTCAATAAGAGGGCAAAGAGCTTTCAGTGCTGTGTTGGTGTGCGTTTCTCCAGGGACCCATGAGGCTGTGCATCTGTTTGTGTGCTTATTGACCAATAGTATTTTTTCTTCTTTGAGTTACCTTTTTATGTCCTTTTCCTATTTTTCTGTTATATGTCTTAAAACCTACTAGTTTGTGTAAGCGTTGTTAGCTTTATATGTTCTAAATAGTTCTCTGCATCTGTCCTTTGAATTTTAACTTCTGATGGTTCTTTTCTAGTTTTTAATTTTCCTGTAGTAAAATGAGTCATTTTTATGACTCTTGAGTTTCACACCTTGCTTAGATCTTCCTGAAACACTGTTCAACTGAAACTATTTGCGTCGTTTTTTTTAAAGATTTGGTTAAATACCATAATTCAGGATTAGCAATTCCTTTATCCTTCTGTAATGAATCTAAGCCTAACTCTTATTTGAAAAAAAAATTGAATCATATAGCCTTCACTAAATAAGAATATTTCTAGTCTCACTGCCTAAGTCTGATGAAATCACTACTTTTAATATTTACTTATTTCACTTTTTTTCTGTCAATTGGAAGATATTTTGTGGTAAGTTATTTATATTTAATGCCTTTTAAAATGCCTAATATCCTAATTTTTTATTATTTTAAAATTATATATTCATTGCATTTTGACCTGGGACTTATTACCATACCCATGAAAGCAGAATATTAAATTCTAAGAATTATTTTTAAACCACTACTAGGCAGAGAATATTCTTCTGTAGATAAATTGTGAGTGATGTCTCTTACATTCTTTCTTTCCTTTCATTGTTCTTTTCTCTCTTCTTCCCTCTCAGTCTTCTAAAGAGAGAGAGAGAAAGATTGGGGTGATTTGGACTGATATAATTCTGTCAGATTTCAGATATATATTGGGAAAAAAGAGGATACTCTAAATGATATCTTTTTAAAATCACATGTGTCCCTGCACCTACAGAAAGCACACTCATATTTTCATTAATCCTGGTACATTTAATTCCAACTTGTCATTGACTAGAGTAAAAGAAGTTGTAATAGTGATTTGCAGGTCTATCAAGCATTATAGATTTGATACTCGTTTCATATAATTTTCCCCCCAAAGGCTATGGTAAGAAAGCTCCTCCTCTAAAACAGGAAAAATAATTTATGAAAAATCTATTCATTATTATAATGCCTCTCTTTCATCTCCTGATAGTCCTATCTAATAAAGACAGAATATGCAAACTGACCGTCACATCATCACAAAAAGATGGCGGCGCGCCCAGTTCTTTCCCTCTCTTTCATCTCCTGATAGTCCTATCTAATAAAGATCATCACAAAAAGATGGCGGCACGCCCAGTTCTTTCAGCCCAGTCGGGGCAGCAGGAGCACGGTGCGGCCAGACCCACCCTCAGTCCCCCAGCCACCCAGGGCTGCCCGGGGCTCAGGGAACCAGGGCCGGCCGAGGCTTGTGATGGGGGCATTGCCTTCCCCTGATCGCCGGGTCGCCTCCCGCCCCTGAGGGCTCCCGAACTGTGAGAGGGGGCAGGCTGGGCTGAAGGACCCCGCCTCCAGTGCATGAATTTTCATGCACTGGGCCTTTAAAATAATATATAATTTCCATAGATTTTTTTTTTTTTTTACATTTTTAAAAATTTCTTAGTGTTTTCTAGAATTTGCACTATTTTCTCTTGTTTGTGTCTTCTGTAAACATGTCAGAAATAAAGTGACCTAGGTAAAGTGGAATGTTGTTTGAATTAGTTAACAAACATATGACTATCAATGAAAGTGCCAATTATTGCTTCATAATCTTTATTACTTTTATTGCAGTGGTTATGATATTCCTCTCAACCCTTTAAACCTCATCCCTTTCTATGCTGGCTCTCGGCACCATGACTTTCACCACATGAACTTCATTGGAAACTATGCTTCAACATTCACATGGTGGGACAGAATTTTTGGAACAGACACTCAATTTGTTGCCTACACTGAAAAGATGAAGAGTGGGAAAAAGACTGAATAAATATTTATGTAAATCTTCCTGAAGATATAGATTTTCCTGAATTAAAACTAGTAGCTAACACTGCTTCCGGGGAGCAGAAATAAACGTGTGTCTTGGCCGCTGAGTGATGAAAATGAACAACTTTTATCTTCCCAGTGGGAACTTTTTCTACTTTCCATTCCAGTTCTGTATGTGTAGGAATAAGTAAGGAAGTTTTAAAGGCCATGTTGTTAACCTTACAAAAAGGTTTTAAGTATTAGAAGAAGTATTAATCTATGTCTTTTCCCCAGTAACACCATAGGCCTGAAGTGGAAATAGCTCTTTAAATCTTTTAAATATATAATGAGCACTTCAAAAACTATTAATAGTGGATGTTGGCCTCATATTGAACTTGTGACATTTTTTTAGAGTTTGCCTGAAGATCAAAATATCATAGGTTGAATGACATCAATTGATATATTTGAATGAGGCTGCAAAATTAGGACTAGCCAGCACCAAGAATTTCCAATCTTCTCTGGAGCTGACCAGTTTGAGGTGATTTTCTTTCTTTTAGAAGGCCTTTTGGATTCCAGTGTACTACTGGCCTCTGTAAATTAGGGTATTTCTGAATTGATGTATATGGAATATTTTCGTCTAAAGGTTTTCATGCTTCTTGAATTTTTCTAAAAAATGAAGCTTTATTCCTGCTCTTTACCCTTTAATTTTTGTAAATCAGGTTTTTATTACACTTAAAGCTGAATCTTGAAACTTTGTGAACTGACTTGTATTTGCACTTTGAGCTATTAAAATAAATGTCTGTTTTTTTTTGTCTGATTACCTGGTTTCCAGTTTTGAACATCAGCTGTCACTTCTTATATTATTCTTATAAGGAAAAGCACAGAGATCGTTAAATTATTGTTTTGCAATAAAAGGAATGATTTTATTTTTTGTAAGTGCTTTATTTGCTAAACTTTTCTTGACAGTTTCAATATGTATTTATCAGGCTGTCTATTGTGGGAAATTCCATTTACCTGTTTCAGTAGAGGGTATTGAAGCAGTTTTTTTCTGTATTTAGAAAATGTTTGGAATAATAGAGCTAAACTTTTTAGGGCTGACTTAATCTCACTTATCTAGATTCTAACTCAAATCGAGAGCTGATTATTCTAACTTACTGAATTGTTACTTTAAAATTTAGTTATTTTTCCGATAAGTTCCTTTCCCTGAAGACTTTGTACACAGTTTTGAGTGAGATTGTGATGCTGGTTTTCAGTATTTTGCAATACTGTGTCAGAAATTTTTAATTGAAGTGCATTTTACAAACAGGAAGGCACACACAGATGGATGATCACAACCATGTAATTACTACCTGGATCGAGAACGTGGGTACTTCCTTTATCAGTTTTGACTAGGAATATAGTTTCCCACTTTTGACCAGGAATAAAGTTAAATTTTTAGCTGGTATAACAACTGAATCCAGATTATCCTGACTAATAAATTTCTCATGTAGTGACATGAGGCTTTGCCTGTGACGATGCCACTGAAGGCAAGCTTATTAGTCAAATTTATGACTAAGGCAAAGGGAAAGAAGATTTCTTCTACATGACAATTCAACAAACGTTTTGTCTTCATTTAAAGTTCAGCTGCACAAATGGAGGATGATAGTTACAGGCCTGAATTAATAGCATAATATGTCTGAAAAACTGAAGAATTTTAGTAGACCAATATCCAAAAGTTTAGACAATCTTAGGCTGAATTATTGGCAAGAGTAAATTGCAGAGATGTTAATGGTCTCATTTTACTCTGCTTTGGTTGACTGCACATGGAAAAGCATATTATGTTTTCTATGTCATATTTTGACTAATATTTAAAATAGTAACCAGGAATGCTTTAAAATCTAGCAATGATACAAAAAATAGTTTAAATATAGAGGTCTAGTGTAGAGCAGCTCTATTAAATATAGCTGGGTACATGTAGGACTTGACTATCTTTTGGGGAAACACATTTCAACCCTTAAGAAGCATGAACTTATTTTTTTTTTAAGTATAATAGACCGGATGCTAGAATCTTACTTCTTTATTACAAAACTCACCACAACCCTAGCTGGTTTGGCTCAGTGGATAGAGTGTTGGCTGAGGACCAAAGGGCCCCAGGTTCAATTTCGGTCCAAGGCAATGTAACTTGGTTGCAGGCTCCTCCCCAACTCGATGTTTCTGTCTTTCCCTCTCCCACTCTCCCTAAAAAATCAACGGGAAAATATCCTTAGGTGAGAATTAACCAAAAAAACAACATACATACAGACACAAAAACCTCACCACATTCTCTCAAGACTGCCTGGCCGGCCTGCATGGCTCAATAATTGAGTGGGTCACCGTTGGATTCCCCGAACCCTGTCAGGGCACATGCCCAGGTTGCAAGCTCCAGTGTGGGGCGTGCAGGAGGCAGCCAATCAATGATTCTCATCATTAATGTTTCTATCTCTTCCTCTCTGAAATCAATAAAAGTATATTTTTAAAAAAGACTAACACTAGGGAGAAGAAAATGGCAGAGGTATAGTCAGATGTGTCCCGTGCCTTGTCCAGGAGCAGATAAGGGTGAGCAGCTGAATCGGGAAACATACAGCCCTAATAAGCAGAAGATGTTCAGCTGGGAGACAGTTTGCAGCCAGGAAAGACAGAGAACTCCCGGAGAAAGGGAACGGTTGAAGATTGCGGCTGAAATCTCTCCCAGAGCGCCGGCTCAGTCACGGAGAATGCGCCATCTTGAGTAGCTGTTACTGGAAGTGTATAAAGCCAAAGACCCCGCATCCACAGCATCCAGAGACCAGCTACTAACCCGGAAACAATGGAACCCAAGCAGCGCAACTACGTGAACTTAGAGGAACCCTGCTTCCCCCCACAGAAAGGTCAGACTTCCCCTAAAGGTGCAGTTTACAATATTGGTTGGAGAGAGGAACACGCGGGAAACATCTGAGCCCCACAAAGTCCGCGGCCGTTTGGGCCAGCATGATCTGCGAGTGTGGAAGGGCTTCCCGCAGGGCTGCTGGCAGAAGGGAATGCTAAAAATAAGCCCATAGCTGGACTGGGTGCAAAAAAAGCAGCCTTGGATTTTGCCAGTGTACCGGCTGCTTAGCACTGGGGAAGAGAGGGTGTGCGGAAGGGACGGTGCACAGAACTGAAAGGTGGGGGGTTGTGAATTCGCGCAACCTCTCAGGCCCTTGTTCTCTCTCTTCCCATTAAATCTTTGCGTTTGATTATTAAACCCAGTACATGGGATTGCCCGGTCGGGGTCACTCGCAGAGACTGAAGGGGAAACTTGTTTTTGTGCAACCTGGGAAACAGAGCAGGAGTAACGACTAAAGAATAGGTTCTAGGACAATCGACTCTCCCAAACCAGTTTTAAGTGTGATAGGGAAAATAAACCCAACTGCTGGATAGAGAGGACTTATAGCCTCAGAGGTCAATCCAGAAACACTGCCACCCAGAGGCTGAGCCACAAACTGACTCTTATGTAAACACAAATTAAGGCAGTCTGAGAAACAAATACGGCCTGCTTTAAAATCAGGACTGTGGTTTACAACACAGAGGAACAGTGTATCGCAGGGAAATTCAACACTCTCCTGAATACCTGGCAGGACTAAGGTGTGCCAGACTGAAGAGTAGAAGAACCGAAGGTCCTTCACTAATGCACATTTTTAATTTATTTTTTTATTCTTTTTTCACCTTTTAATTAAGAAACCATTTTTTTTCTTTTTTTATCACCTGATTTTACCCTTTTAATTACTACATTTTTATTTTTAACCAGTATTATTACTGCTACCATTTTACCATTTTTTACAGTGTCATTTTATTTTCTCTTTATTTTATTTTGGGATTAGTGTTCTACATTCTATTTTCATCGTTTTTTTAGCATCATTTTTCTCTGCCTCAATTTTACCTTTATACTAAAACCCTCTTCCTCACTTTTCCCCTTTTGTTGTCCTGTTTCTCTTACCCTATTCCTGCTTTAGATTTTCCCTTTCCCTATTCCTTCTTTTTACCCCCTGTCAAAATTTCACCCTACTTATATATCCTATTTCCAATCCCCTGCTCTAAATCCTTATACACCTCTCCCTTATCTTTCTTCACTATCCAA
>NW_005354829.1:1012101-1020499 GCF_000412655.1 Myotis brandtii | reverse complement strand
GGGTAAGAGATCAACCGAAGGACTTGTATGCATGCATATAAGCATAACCAATGGACTTAAGACACTGGGGGGTAGGGGAGGCTGGAGGATTGTTAAGGGCAGGGACAAAAAGGAGACATATGTAATACTCTTTGTAATACTTTAAGCAATAAAACAATAAAAAAAAGAAATGACAACTATGATTAAAAAAAAAAGACTACACTAATACACAGAGATAATATTTTTCACCTGCTGTTAGCTTGAACACTTACCTGGAAGAAGTGGATATTTTCCAGAGTTGTTAAAATTTCAGAATGTTTCTGAGTCCTTCAAAATAGCCTTAAAAGCCATTTAATTTAGTCATCCACTCAGACATGAATCTCCTTTTTATAATAGACACTAGGGGCCCGGTGCACAAAAATTTGTGCCAGGGTGGGGGTCCCCACTGGGGTGCCTGGCCAGCCTGGATGAGGGGATGATGGCTGTTTGCAGCTGGTCACACCCCCTTCAGGGTGGGGGTCCCCACTGGGGTGCCTGGCCAGCCTGGATGAGGGGATGATGGCTGTTTGCAGCTGGTCACACCCCCTTCAGGGTGGGGGTCCCCACTGGGGTGCCTGGCCAGCCTGGATGAGGGGATGATGGCTGTTTGCAGCTGGTCACACCCCCTTCAGGGTGGGGGTCCCCACTGGGGTGCCTGGCCAGCCTGGATGAGGGGATGATGGCTGTTTGCAGCTGGTCACACCCCCTTCAGGGTGGGGGTCCCCACTGGGGTGCCTGGCCAGCCTGGATGAGGGGATGATGGCTGTTTGCAGCTGGTCACACCCCCTTCAGGGTGGGGGTCCCCACTGGGGTGCCTGGCCAGCCTGGATGAGGGGATGATGGCTGTTTGCAGCTGGTCACACCCCCTTCAGGGTGGGGGTCCCCACTGGGGTGCCTGGCCAGCCTGGATGAGGGGATGATGGCTGTTTGCAGCTGGTCACACCCCCTTCAGGGTGGGGGTCCCCACTGGGGTGCCTGGCCAGCCTGGATGAGGGGATGATGGCTGTTTGCAGCTGGTCACACCCCCTTCAGGGTGGGGGTCCCCACTGGGGTGCCTGGCCAGCCTGGATGAGGGGATGATGGCTGTTTGCAGCTGGTCACACCCCCTTCAGGGTGGGGGTCCCCACTGGGGTGCCTGGCCAGCCTGGATGAGGGGATGATGGCTGTTTGCAGCTGGTCACACCCCCTTCAGGGTGGGGGTCCCCACTGGGGTGCCTGGCCAGCCTGGATGAGGGGATGATGGCTGTTTGCAGCTGGTCACACCCCCTTCAGGGTGGGGGTCCCCACTGGGGTGCCTGGCCAGCCTGGATGAGGGGATGATGGCTGTTTGCAGCTGGTCACACACCCTTCAGGGTGGGGGTCCCCACTGGGGTGCCTGGCCAGCCTGGATGAGGGGATGATGGCTGTTTGCAGCTGGTCACACCCCCTTCAGGGTGGGGGTCCCCACTGGGGTGCCTGGCCAGTCTGGGTGAGGGGCTGAGGGCTGTTTTCAGGCTCTGCGGGTGACTGAAGCTCCCAACCGCTCCTTTTTTTTCTTTTTTCTTTTTTTATTCTGGGCCAGCTTTAGCTCTGGCTCTAGCTCTGAGGCTTCTGCTGCTGGTTCTATAATCGAAACAATGTATAACTTCAGCTCTGAGATCCCAGCCGGCTGAAAGTGTTACAAAGTTTCAAACTGCCAGCTCAGAGGCCGGCAGCGCAGGTGGGGAACGTTGGCTTCCTCCTTCAATGAAGGAAGCAAGCCTCATGTTTGCTTTAAGCTGCCTGGCTGCCGGCCGCCATCTTGGCTGTCAGTTAATTTACATATCTCCCTGATTAGCCAATGGGAAGGGTAGCGGTCGTACGCCAATTACCATATTTCTCTTTTATTAGTGTAGATGAAAAAGGACTTAGAGCTGAGCCCTGGAAAGCAAATTCACCATGCAGTTGTAGTTAATTGCCAATTCGTGACATTTGTTTTGCTTGAAGCTGTGAGGCCTAAAGAAACAGCATAGGAACTACATAGACTTCATTTGGAGCCAGACTGCTGTTTTCTGTGTGACCTTGGACAGGTTGCTTAATTTAGTCTCTGTTTCCTTGTCTGTAAAATGGGAATATTAATGCTTACCTTGTAAGGTTTCAAGGATTAAACACAGCTATTAAAATCAACAACAAAAAAACAAGCCAAGTGCCTAACACATAATAGAAACAGCAGCAACAAAAAGCTGCAAATTAAAGAAGGCAACCAACGTTTTATTTTTCTGAATTAATTCACCAATATTTTATTCAGTGGACTGTCAAAGAAATGAAAAATTTGGAGCCATATTTATCCATTTCTTTAAAAACGTATTTTTCCATGTGCATACCAGTGATAAATACAGCTTTTACAAATATTTTTTTCTATAAGATGTGTGTAAAGATAATAAAATAAATTGATTAAGCACCAAATGCACATTTAAACTTAAAATAACTTTAGTTCATAGTAACATAACTTAGCAGATTTATTAAGAACAAAGACTAAATTTTTTTCAACTTGATTGGAAATTTTACATTGAAATGGTGTTTATCAGCCATTTTATCAGGGGTTTTTTGTTTGTTTGCTTTTTAGTTTAGTCCAAATGAAACATGTTTTATTTTACTGCATCTTCTAACATCTGTTAAATTGATTTGCCTGCTCTGAGAAGTACTCTGCTGGACTGAAAGCATAAAATAACCCGGGTCCAGGTGGCTATTCCTCCAGACAATTTAGTTTACCAAAATAAATGGTCTTCTTAAATTATGTTCATTCTATTCCAGTTTATTTTTACCACTTAGTCCAAGGGTAATCTCTAGCCATCGCTTAGTTTACTGCACTAAGCTTACACATTAAAATTTCTTACACAAGACTGTGAGGATCGACTAATAATTGCTTTGAAAGCATTACTTCAGTGTAGTGAGGGCAAGAAACAGGAGGCAACAGCATTTTGAGACTTCATTGTTAGGAAATATTCCCTTTTGCCCTAGCCAGTTTGTCTCAGTGTAGCAGGGGTCCTCAAACTTTTTAAACAGGGGGCCAGTTCACTGTCCCTCAGACCGTTGGAGGGCCGGACTATAGTTTAAAAAAAACTATGAACAAATTCCTATGCACACTGCACATATCTTATTCTGAAGTAAAAAAACAAAACGGGAACAAATACAATATTTGTATTTGCATGTGGCCCGCGGGCCGTAGTTTGAGGACCCCTGAGCGTTAGCCTGCAGACTGCAGGGTTCAATTCCTGGTCAAGGGCACATATATCTGTTGCAGGCTTAATTCTGGCCCTTGTGGGGGCGTGTGCAGGAGGCAACCAATATATGTCGAAGGAAGGAAGGAAGGAAGGAAGGAAGGAAGGAAGGAAGGAAGGAAGGAAGGAAGGAAGGAAAAAATCTTCCCTTTTAATATGGCAGCCTTTGAGCTCTATAGCTTTGCTTATAGCCTGAACAGTCCAGACTGAGAACTTGGCGACGATTAACATTTAATTCTGGCCACGAGATGATTGAGGAAAGTGGTTCTCTTACAAAACAAAAAGCAAGATTAAAATAAGTCACAAAAAGCCCTGGCCGGGTGACTCAGTTAGTTGGAGCATTGGTTCATATATCAAATGGTTGTGGATTTGATTCCTGGTCAGGGCACACATCTAGGTTACGGGTTTGATCCCCTGTCCTGGAGTGTATGGGAGTATGGGAGGCAACTGATTGATGTATCTTTCTCATCTCTCTCTCTCTCTCTCTCTCTCTCTCTCAAACATATCCTCAGGTGAGAATTTTAAAGGTCACAAAAATATCTTGACCTTTACTTATATAATGAACATTATTTAAAAGCACAACTCTAGTCTAAGAAGCATATTAAGAAGTCTAAAAGTCTGGGAAAAGATATTTTTCTTATAGATTGAATATGTGCTTGGTGAAATAATGTATCTTTACAGTGTTTCTTGCCTTTATAGATATCCTGTTTGAGATTTTACTTGTTCTTGTCTTTTAGATCTCAATTTTTAGGTATAATCTATCATAATACCCCACTTTCTTATCTCCAGTGATTAGCCTGAGTATAGGCACCTGTCCCAAGTCAGCCAGGTTGATCCCAAAATCTTTCTTTGGGATTAAAAAAAAATGTTATTGATATTTTAGAGAGAGGAAGAGAGAGAGAGAGACATCGATAGGTTGTCTCCCACAGGCACCTCGGCCAGGGATCGAACCCGAGACCTGGTATGTGCCCTGACCAGGAATCGAACCACCACCTTTCAGTGTATAGGACGACACTCCAACCAGCTGAGACACACCGGCCAGGGCTCTTTGGGATTTTATGTATGAACATTGAGAGAGTGCTGAAAGTGTCTACAGAATACCCTGTGAACGTTCCTCTCACTGAATAGATTGAAGCTAACACAGAGGTTGAGGCAAGAAAGTAACCTAGGTGGATGGCTAGACAGGTGGAGACTCCTACTGCTGGCGGAGTCCTGGGGAGAACTGGGAAAGAGGCCAGCTCTCTTTATGTAAATTAACAAGTGTCCTTCCTCTCTCCCTTTTCTTCCTTCTTATTATACCATTTTGAATTTAGTTTATTTTAGTTGCAACAAAGCAAGTCTTGACTGGTTCCCTTGCTCAGGACTTGAAAGTCAGTAGAGCTATATTCCAGGTTCCCTTTGGTTACAAGGTGTGTTTCCAGGTGAACCGGCAGAAGTAGGCAGTGGTGATGGGCTCTTCCTCAAGCTCAAAAGAGTTCGGCTGAATGAATGTTGATTTTGAGCCAGTTGTTTTGAGTTGTTGAGGCTCGACCTAAATGGTGGAGTATCAGATGTTTATTGAGGAGCATAATTTGATCTAAGAATTTATATATGCATTCAGCAAAGAAATATTTGCTTTGTTTCAATGTCTGAACTCTGCTAGGCACTAGGCTACACTAGGGGGCGTGAGAGACATGATTACTGCCCTGAAATTTTCTAGTATATGGGAGATTATGGTTGGTTAGGTAATTATTAAAAAATCTCTGAGAAGGGACAGAGGCACAAGAGAGTTTGGGATCACATAGCAGCAGGATCTTTCTTGCTTGATGGAGGCTGTTAGGGAAAACTCTTGTAGGAAGTTATGTTTAATCTGAGACCTTGACAGCAAAAGTTACTCAGAAATGGAGGGAGGAGAGCAGAAAGGGAAGAGTGATTCAAGTAAAGGGAACAGCTTGTGCTAAGAACTGGTGGTAAGAGAGTATGGAATACCACACATACTGCATGAATGGTAGCCATGGGGACGATGGTGAGAGAAGCTGGAGAAATACAGCTGGCTCCTGATGCTTGTTGCTGAAGCATTTTAGATGAGGGAGCTTCCCTGCTGTGAGGCATGAACAAGAGGCAAGCCCTGGTGGAAGAATGGAGGACCATGGGGATTTGTGGCTTATTTTCCATCAAAGCACCTGTGATTGATTCTCACTTGTTCTCTATTTCCTCTTCTAGGTAAGGCCATCACTTCAAGGAATCATTTGAGCCTCTTTTCCAGGTGGTGCTGTTGCCCTGGCCCCTGTTGGCTATCCAGCCAAGCAAAATAAATTAGTCATAGACATCCAGGGGTGGAATAATTCAATGGCTAATGAATACCAGAGGTGTTGGGAAGCAGCTTGAACAAGATAAGGAGATAAGAAACTAGTTTCTAGGAAGAGATCAAACAAGATTAAAGGAGGGACAGTAGTTGGGCTATTAGAGTTTCTGAAAGTGTTATATTAACTATAAGCCAAATCAAGTAGTCAAACTATTTGCTGACACAAGGAAACAGACAGAACAGATAAAATGTTGAAACCTGGAGGAATCCTTCATGAGAATTCTGCGCAGTGTGGCAGCCTAACCTAAATTCTTTACACAACCAGGAAGATGTAATGACTCAGTGTGTTTGGTAACACTTCCTGCCAAAAGTGGGTTTCCAAGCAGCTGGGGTGTGGTGTGTCCTGAATCTGTGAATTGATTATTTAACCAATCTAGTTCTAGGACATTTATTGTATATATTTTGTTCGAAGTTTTTAAAATACTCACCAAGTCACTTTTAACAGCATGTGTTTTTTCCAGACTTCATTTCTGCTAAATACCAATTGAAATAAGTTTTCCTATGCATGGCGATGGGTTTTACCGAGAGAACACGCTTGTCATTGGACAAGGCGGTCTTGAGTCTTTACATTGAAGACTGAGCTCTGAGCTCCTCGTTGGCAGGACCTATATGCTAATCCATTTTATATTCCTCACTGACCACATCCCACCAAGTAACTACCAAATACCTGACATACAGTAGGTTCTAACTAAAACTTTGTTGAATGACTAAGAATGATTAGAAGCCCTGCAATATACCATGGAAATAATGCTGTGTGTCTCTACTGTTCTGACTTTATCACTTCTTATTTATATACTAGAGGCCCGCAGGATGGGGCCAAAACCGGCTCTCTGACATCCCCCTCAGGGTCCCGGGTTGGGAGAGGGCGAAGGCCAGGCCGAGGGATCCCACCAGTGCACAACTGGGGCCGGGGAGGGATGCAGGAAGTTGGCCAGTGGGGGTGGGACTACGGGGGGGGGGGGGTCCAGCATGTCCAGCCCATCTCATTCAGTCCCTATCGGCCGGACCCCAGCAGCAAGTTAACCTATCTGTTGGAGTGTCTGCCCCCTGGTGATCAGTTCACGTCATAGCGAGCAGTTGAGCAGCCTTAGCATATCATTAGCGTATTATACTTTGGTTGAACAGACAGCTGGACAACTGGACACTTACCATATTAGGCTTTTATTATATAGGACAGTGTACACATTATTTAACCTCTAAATTTTAGTGTTCTTATTCGTAAAATGTGTTCAGAAGGTGGAAGATTAAAGCCAATAGTTAGTATAGTGCCTAGTTCAAAGATTTTAGATATTAAGGTTATTAGGAATGATGTTCTTTTAGAGATATATTGGTTATTTTCTTAAAATCTTTAAATTTTAAAAGGCATACAATTCTTATAGTCTCAAATTAAAATGTTAGGACATATGTCTCAATATTTTTTAAATATATTTTATTGATTTTTTTTTTTTTTTTACAGAGAGGAAGGGAGAGGGATAGAGAGTTAGAAACATCCATGAGAGAGAAACATCGATCAGCTGCCTCCTGCACGCCCCCTACTGGGGATGTGCCCGCAACCAAGGTACATGCCCTTGACCAGAATCGAAACTGCGACTCTTCAGTCTGCAGGCCGAGGCTCTATCCGCTGAGCCAAACCGGTTAGGGCTGTCTCAATATTTTTAACAAGTAATTATTGACTCTCTTTTATGGGTTACTCTCAAGGTGCTCATCTTCTAGAAGGAAAAGAAAGAAACATAAGTGAAGAAATATTATTTTGTTATGAGTGTGATGATGTAAATGAATAGAAAGATATGATAGGTAGTACTTGGGAATGCACATCAGAGTCTGATAGAGTGGTACTTGAGGAGATGGGAGAGGGAGGCAGGAGACAGATCTCATAAGACTGAAAACCATGGTAAGAGGTTGGGATTTTGTTCCAAGAACACTAGAAAGCTGCTGGAAAGTTTTAAGCAGAGGAGTGATATAATCTGATTTGCATTTTGAAAATGGGCTGCTGTGTAAATAATAAATTGTAGGAGGCAGGGAGATGAGTTAGGAGGTGATTGCAATGGTCCAAGTGAGAATAGGTTGGTGGCTTAGATTACAGTAGTGGCAGTGGCCACTACTGTAATCTAAAATGAGCAAGAAGGGGTGGAATCTACTTTTATAAAAACCCTGGGTGGTGTTCATCACGACCAGAACCGCCCCGACCAAGCGGAAGAAAGTCAGTCCTGCAGGGGTTGTCTTGGCAACGGCTGCACCCTCCCCCGAGCTGTTTCCTGAAGCTGTTTCCTATAAGGGCAGGGTTTGAGGCAGGAACCCACCCTGGGAGCATGGAGGCGTTATCTTTCTAAAGTGTGCCATGCCAGCACGGCCAGGGGTGAACCTGAGTCGGGGCGGCTGAAAGGCTTAGAAAAGACAGACAAGAGAATGAAAGCCGGGTCTCAGTGGGACGCTGCTTCTCTGAGAGACAGAGACTACACCCACAGCCATGCCTTTATTTTATAGCAGATGCTACCAGGCAAAGTAAGGGCATGACCAAGATGTTTACAGCATTCTCCTGGGTTTCAATCCTACTCAACTACATGCACCTGAACTCTATCAAGCCTATATCATTCAGGCACGTGGGGCCATGTGTTCAGACCATAGGTTCAAGCTTACAACTACAGTTGTTGGATATAATTGTGCTGGGAGGGCCCTGCCCTCCAAGCTGGAATTTGTACGTGGCAATGAGTGGACTGTGCCCTCTCATCAGTCCAAGGCTTGAAACTGTCCAAAACACTGTAGTGGCTCCCCACAATAAAGTTTTAATCTGTTTCTT
>NW_005354829.1:1011356-1011780 GCF_000412655.1 Myotis brandtii | reverse complement strand
GAAAATTTTCCCATCGAATTTCTTAATAGTATTACTCCTTCGGGAATGCCGTGTCATAAATTAAAATTGAAAGTGGGTGCAATCATCATGCTATTGAGAAATCTCAATAGTAAATGGGGTCTTTGTAATGGTACCAGATTTATTATCAAAAGATTACGACCTAACATTATCGAAGCTAAAGTATTAACAGCATCTGCAGAGGGAGAGGCTGTTCTGATTACAAGAATTAATTTGTTCCCATCTGACACTGGCCTCCCATTTAAATTGATTCCACAATGGTTTCCCGTGATGCCAGCATTTGTGATGATTATTCATAAATCACAAGGACAAACTCTAGACAAAGTAGGAATATTCCTACCTGAACCCATTTTCGCACATGGTCAGTTATATGTTGCTTTCTCTTGAGTTTGAACAGCATGTGATG
>NW_005354829.1:1010417-1010825 GCF_000412655.1 Myotis brandtii | reverse complement strand
GGAATCGAACCTGGGACCCTTGAGTCTGCAGGCCGATGCTCTATCCACTGAGCCAAACCGGTTAAGGCAATTAATTCCCTTTTAATGTGCACAAATTTTGTGCACCAGGCTACTAGTATATATAGAAAGTGCTGATATGGGGGCATGGGGAAAGGAGGCAAATCAAGGGTGTAAACTGAAATTTTATTAAATTAATACATAATGAGGCCATTTCTGAGATGAAGTAGCCTAGGAGGAAAACCTGGTTATTTTTTATTTTTACTTATTACTAGTAGCCCGGTGCACAAAATTCGTACACATCAAAAGGGAATTAATTAGCAGAAATATTTTAATATTGCTATTTTCTCTTTCTCTATAATAGAAGTGTGAGAGATGAAAGGAAATTAGTAAAATGTATATGAAAATAGT
>NW_005354829.1:999742-1009908 GCF_000412655.1 Myotis brandtii | reverse complement strand
CCTCTCCCTCTGCAGATGCTGTTAATACTTCAGCTTTGATAATGTTAGGTTGTAATCTTTTGATAATAAATCTGGTACCATTACAAAGACCCCATTTACTAGTAAGATTTCTCAATAGCATGATGATTGCACCACTTTCTTTTTTTTATTGCACCACTTTCAATTTTAATTTATGACACAGCATTCCTGAAGGAATAATACTATTAAGAAATTCGATGGCAAAATTTTCCTTTTCAGCATCATCTGTTGAATCAATGGAATCATCACTCAAATATGTGTGAAAATCTCCATTGAGTATATCCGAAATGTCTTCATTTAATTTTTGAACGTGCTCATTTTTTTGGACAAAGAACTGCATGTTTAGATATATTTTAAATATTATCTATAGATATACTATTTCCAAAGGTAGCTTCAATAATAGATCCATTACAAATCATTTCACAGGGGATTTCAATAATATCCATTCCTAAATGAAAACTGCTATCAAGTTTGCCATCTGTGGGAAACTGATATAGGGTTGAGCCTTGGACTGACCTGCTGGCAAAGTCACAAGTCCCAGCTTAGAGGGCTCAGTTCTCTTAGCATAATTAGGCTTGACATTATAACACTCCCCAGATCTTACCTGGGAAGCTAATGGGCTGAGGGAAGTACAGGGAGTGTAAACATGATCAAAACTGGTGAAACTCACAAGAACTGTAACTATGGTAATCACTGCATTGTTTACCTCAGACTATAAAAGGTCGGTGCGGACTGAGCACGGGTGGAAGTCCTTCCTCTTGAGTTGGACTTACCCGCCTGGTCCCCCAATATTTCCAAATTATCTCTTGTCTTTTCTATTTCATTTGTGTGCGGCTCCTCTTCCAGATATTGAACCCTGAACCACGCGGGATGTGGAGGGAAACATTTACGACAGCCATCTCCAAGTTTTACTAACTATTCGCTATAAGCAGAGTCCTCTGATCTCATATTTGTTGTAAGAGACAACTTTCTGAAACATTCCCAAACATTACAGTACTTTAAACTCGTTTGTACTATGGCTGATCCCATAGCATGTGGTACAATACTGAGACATTGTCGAAAATCCCCTCCAAGAAGAACTTTTCCACCAAATACAACATTCAAATTCATAATTTCTCTTAGTAATCTATGGTGTTTATAGCATGACTGGATGTCATGATGCATTCATCAATAATGAGAAGTTGGGCCTTTATAATAGTTTTTAGCAACTTCACTGTTTATATTGAGTCTAGAAATTGAAGTTTCATTTAATGGAATTGGTCATTTATATTGGGAATGAAAGGTTCTTCCACCGAGAAGTAAATTTGCAGCAATTCCTGTAGACGCTGTGGGTAAAACAGTACGACCACAACCTCTAATATAATGTATTAAAACTTTATTGTGGGGAGCCACTACAGTGTTTTGGACAGTTTCAAACCTTGGGCTGATGAGAGGGTACAGTCCTCTCATTGCCATGTCCAAGTCCCAGCTTGGAGGGCAGGGCCCTCCCAGCACAATTATAGCCAACAGCTATCATTGTAAGCTTAAACCTATGGTCTAAACACATGGCCCCACGTGCCTGAGTGATGTAGGCTTGATAGAATTCAGGTGCATGTAGTTGAGTAGGATTGAAACCCAGGAGAATGTTGTAAACATCTTGGTCACGCCCTTACTTTGCCTCGTGGCATGTGCTATAAAATAAAGACACGGCTGTGGGCGTGGTGGCTGTTTCTCAGGGAAGCAGCGTCCCACTGAGACCCGGCTTTCATTCTCTTGTCTGTCTTTTCTAAGCCTTTCAGCCGCCCCTACTCAGGTTCACCCTTAGCCGTGCTCCGAGGGTGGGTTCCTGCCTCAAACCTTGCCCTTTCCTAAACAGCTTCGGGAAACAGCTCGGGGGAGGGTACAACCATTTCCAAGACCCCCTGCAGGACTAACTTCCTTCCAGTTGGTCTCGCCTTGGGTTGTGATGTTACACCCAAGGTTTTTATATAAATAGATTATTTTTTTTGGTTGGGGGGTAGGAGTGGGCATGAGCAGTGATCCAGCCTTCACCAGAGTAGTAAAGATCCAAGTAGAGATGATTATTGATTATAATGAAAGATTAGTTTACTACTGTGCACATGTGTGTAATATTTAGAGTTATCACTGTAGATTTCTGTGCAACTTAACTCACACTATAAATAAAGGTCTTATTTATTTACAAGTTTTTTAAATTTATAAGTTGACCAGCATCTCATAGCTAAAGAGAAAACCAATCATTCTTTATGACATTTGATAAGAGTATGGCATTTGATTTTCATTTGGTAACTTTATTCCCAAACATGGGTATATCAATTAGTGGAAAAATTAAACCCTATAAAGTAATACATTCCCCTAGCTAGTAGGGCCTACCACAGCATTTTATAAATTATTATATTATCTTTTTTATCCCATTTTTGGAATCTTGTTTTCAAATAGCAGAATATGTAATTTAAGTTAAATCTGATGAACACTACCACCACATTTTATAGTTGTTTAGAGACATTACATTTTATAGTTGGTAAAGGTACAGGACTAATAATTTCTTCACAGATGGGAAGAGGATATAGAAATTCAATTCACTGTTGGCTCCTAGTAACATAGTAAGATGTTCAATTTATAGTATGTTTTCCTAAAATAGAATTAGCTCAGGTCCAAAAAACTAGATGGAGTAAATTCTAAAACATATCTTTGAGTTAATCATATTTCTCTTTGACCCCATGTATCCTTGCTTTGGAATTTAACCTCTGTGAATTCTCTGTAAAATGTGCAAATAAAATGGAGTCATTGCAAGAATGAAGTTAGAAACAGCAAGTGAAACAGTCTGTAAACACCGAAATACTTTATAAATGTTATGTTTTATTTTATTTTTTTGTTATGCTATTGTGTTGAATAAGATATAGAGATTCCTCAATTTGATTTAGGACTACTCATCTATAAGGAAGGAAAATTTCCCAGACTTATCACACCAAAGTAGATGAAGTTTATAAAGTTCCTAAGGCTCTTGAATAGAGATAGTACTGATTTTCAAATGCCTTTCTTCTCTTCTTCCTCTTATTTTTTCCTCTTCCTTTCTCTGCCCATCTTCTTCTCTTACACAAATCCCATCCTGAAAGAGAATCCATTAAATCACTCATGAGAAGACAAAAGTAGTCCCCTAAGCTGAGGCTAACCCACTAACACCCTACAGCTACCACTCCATACCTCCTTGTGGGGAAGCACCGGACTTGGTTGGAATGTCTGTAAGGAGGAATCTCTGAAAGGTTGGGGGCCTCTGGGAGACCTTGCCGAAGGCGGCAGAATCTGCCTTGACTTTTCCAAACAAATCTGAGCCCTTGGGTGTTTTACTAGAATCTTTATGTTTAGACTTTAAAACATCCTTGTTTGAAAGACACTGCAGATGCAGGTGTTTTCTCAAGGATGCTTATCCTGCTGATTGTATCTAGAGGTAGATTTTAGTTCAAGCTGTTGTTACAATAAAAGCCTAAGGAGGCAGGCGAACAGGGCTGCTTAATTCCTATAGTGGCGCAGTCCCTTAGCCTCTCTTTCACAGAAACGTGTCAGGGTAATCATTCAACCATCGTTCAGGGTCTGTTGGTCAGTCCCGGCACCTCCTGGCCCCTCATTGACTGAGTAGTATATTGGATTCTGCCGTCTCTCAAGTTACATATCTCTGGATGCAGGACACTGGAGAAAATCAAGCAACCAAGTGTGGAGCAAACCAAGCCATCTTCTCCGTTAACTTAGAGCAAGTCTCCATATGAGTTACCTTTCAACAAAATGGCCAAAGTAAGTGTTGTGTTTAGGGTGTAGGAGAATCCTGGTTTAACTTCAAAGACTTTGATCAATCCACACTGAAGTGCACAACAGTGATAATTATTCAATGGTACTATGTTAAGCTCATAGTTATTGGTGAATAGTGCTTGAGCATCCTCTTTTTTAAAATATATTTTATTGATTTTTTACAGAGAGGAAGGGAGAGGGATAGAGAGTTAGAAACATCAATCAGCTGCCTCCTGCACACCCCCTACTGGGGATGTGCCTGCAACCAAGGTACATGCCCTTGACTGGAATTGACCTGGGACCCTTCAGTCCGCAGGCCAATGCTCTATCTACTGAGCCAAACCAGTTAGGGCTCCTCTTTTTTTTTTTGTAAATAATTATGAGATTGACCACTTATGCACCTCTAGGATGATTTTAGCTGTCATTCCTTCAATGGGGTTGGGGTTGTTGTCATCCACAAAGCTTCTTTGATGTTAAGTGTGCAGTCCTGGTAATGAGTAAGAGATTTGTTGCTTGTTTTTTTCCTCTCAATACATGAATCATTTAAAAAAAATTTACTTTTCAATTACAGTTGATATTCAATATTATTTTATATTAGTTTCAGGTATACAGCATAGTGGTTAGATAATTATATAATTTACAAAGTGATCTCCCAATAATTCTCATACTCACCTGGCACTATACATAGTTATTACAATATTATTGACTATATTCCCTATGTTATATCCTTTATATTCTCTATTGACTATTTTGTGTGCATGAATCATTAAATAACCTTAATTTTGACCTCATCAGGACCTTGGTCAATCTATCTAGAAGCAGAGAGGCTTCCAAAGTGTTGGTCAAAGCAGGAGACTCTTTAACACATACGTGTGGACACAACATGTTTACATACATTTATAAATTTGTAACCAGGGAAATGAGCAGCTTTTACATATAAAAGACTGTTTTACCTTGACGCCTTGTATGTTGTATAAAACAAAGAAGTGAACAGCTTTCTTTCTTGGATACTTGACATTTAAAAAGGTACAAAAATATCAGATTGAAAAGTAACAATAGATAAGGTATGGTTATTGTTTATGATGAAAAATTCCTGTAGTTCTTTGTACATCTACATAATAGTTAATATTCCTGAGCACCATAAATTGTTAGCATTTTACATCATAAAGTTGTTATGCATTGTTTGTGTTGGTCAGCTTCCAGCAGCTGAAGGGAAAACCAGTCCTTCTCTGAGGTGTTTATTTAATGGAAATTGGCAATTTGATTTTCATTTCAGTAATTTAATTTCTAAAGGTAAGAGCATAGTAGAAAATCCAGTTTTCTCTTCTAAATATTGTATCTGTGGCGTGGTAGATTTAAAATTATAGTATGGACAAAAAGAATGTAGACAGATATAGAAAGTACATTGAATAATTACATAGATAAAATAAGAAACTTGGCAAGTGACTTATGTGACATGCAAAGCAACTTGGCAAATGTGGTTGGTGAGTGAAGAGGAAACTGGTTGTCGGGTTACGTCAGGAAAGGGATCCTGCAGGAGACTGTGGGAGCAGAGGAGCTTGTTAAATAAGCAGAGTATTAAAAACACTGGGAAATTCTGAGTGCCATGGTTAGAAGGAAGCTGGAAGCAGATTTTGCTAATTCATTCATCTGTAGACACAATGAGTACCTATGACTGTGCCTAGGCCGTGGAGGCAAACACACAAGTCAGGCTGGTCTCTGTCTCTAAGTGGGATGGGATGGATATAAGATTCTGAATCTTGGGAGCTCTGAACATGGAGCAGAGAGGTAACCATTGAAACCATGAGTCAGAGTATGAAGATGGAGCAGAACAAAAGGCCAAGTGTGGGCCCTAAAAAGGTCAATGAGTGTTAAGTCTTATTAGATGAGTAGAATTTATAGAGTAAAAGTTGACTCAAAGAATCAATGAGAGGTGAGAAAGTTGAGATGTTTGGATGATAAACTAATAGGGAAAGTGAATTCAAGTGAGAATTTCTGTTTTGTTTTGTTTTCCAAGAGAAGAGAATTGTGCAAAGGAGGAAATGCAAGAAGTAAAAGAGGACCTTAAAGAATAGGAGAGAGAGTAAGATTGTCTGGTGGAGCATAGAAACAGGGTCTAGGGCAGTGATGGCGAACCTTTTGAGCTCGGCGTGTCAGCATTTTGAAAAACCCTAACTTAACTCTGGTGCTGTGTCACATATAGAAATTTTTTGATATTTGCAACCATAGTAAAACAAAGACTTATATTTTTGATATTTATTTTATATATTTAAATGCCATTTAACAAAGAAAAATCAACCAAAAAAATGAGTTCACGTGTCACCTCTGACACGCGTGTCATAGGTTTGCCATCACTGATCTAGGGAATAAAGTTGGTTTTGAGAGGAGGAAAGACAGCTTAGGCGGTCGGATCATGTAGACATAAAAGTGGTTGTAGTTTAGAGGATGGTGGTGCAGGAATTTGAAGTAATAGCTTGAGAGATAGAGTGAAGTTGGGAAAGAAGCAGGAGGAGCTACAAGAAGCAAGATTTCCTAAGGAAGAGGATCACAGCTCTGGTTCTGATCCACTGGATGATGGACATCACAGGAGGGTGGATAATGTAATCAAGGTGAATGATGGGGAGGGTGGTCTTAACCAGTGATGGAGAGGAGTAATCTCCAGGGGAGGATGTTGGCACAGTCCGGGCAAGAAATAACTGGTTAGTAACTGAAGATAAAGCAGAAGGAACCATTTTTGAAAATAAGAATATAAGAATAGCAAGATTTGTCAGCTGTCCAATATAGTTGTCACTAGTCATGTGTGGCTACTAGCACTTGAAATATGGCTAATCTGAATTGTACTGATATGCTATGATGTAAATTACACAACAGATTTTAAAGACAATATAAAAAATATTTCAGTAATACATTTTATATTGATTATAAGTTAAAAATTATAATATTTGAGATATTTGGGGTTAAACAAAATTTATTATTAAAATTAATTTCACCTTTTCCTTTTTCATTTTTAAACATGGCTCCTAGAAAATGTACAATTACATATATGGCTCATATTATATTTTTGTTGGGCAGAGTGGCTGGAAGGTCAGTAAGACTGGGGTGGCCACTGGGATACAGAGTATTGGTACAGGGTAGAGTTGTAGAAAAACAATGATAAACCCTTTGCACCACATTTAATTTGAGTTGGTAATTAGAAAAGTAGGCAGTGATACTTATCAATGAAGTGTTGTCCTGCTGATTCAAGCAGCAGGCTCAGAATGCATTTGGTTGTTACCTGTCTGCTGTGGTAAATAACTACCCTCGTAAGTGGTGCAAGTAGAACAGGTAGTGGGTTGGTTAATGGAAAAAAAACAGTGAAAGAAGAGAATTATAAAAGCATGAAGTATTGCCCAGCTAGTGTGGTTCAGTGGTTGAGCATCCACCTATGAACCAGGAGGTCACAGTTTGATTCCCTGTCAGGCCACAGGACTGGGTTGTGGGTTCAATCCCCAGTAGGGGGAGTGCAAGAGGCAGCCAATTAATGATTCCCTTTTATCATTGATGTTTCTATCTCTCCCTCTCTGAAATTAATAAAAATATATTTGAAAAAAACATAACATGTCCAAGCACAATTTTAATAATTTCTTTTAACTTAAAACAAGCATATACTCATCCATTGGTTGGTTGCTGGTTGTAGCAACATGGCCTTTTTAAAAAAATCGTAATGCATTTTCTATCATTATCAATTTTAGTTTCTTCAAATTAGAGAGTCATGTTTTTTAAAAAAATACATATATTTTTTATTTCAAAGAGGAAGGTAGAGGGAGAGAGAGGTAGAAACATCAATGATGAGAGAGAATCATTGATTGGCTGCCTCTTGCATGCCTCCTACTGGGGATTGAGCCCTTAACCCCAGCATGTGTCCTGACTGGGAATCAAACTGTGACCTCCTGGTTCATATGTTGATGCTCAACCACTGAGCCAGACTGGCTGGGCAAAGGGACAGGTTTTTTAACCAATCTAAGAACAGAATCTTGAGAGACTTTTATGAGTTTTTCTCAGTCCTTCACTGTTTTCTCATCTGTACCTAATTCGATTTTAAAAATTAAAGTGTTTCCAAAAGCATTCAACTTTTTTTCTACCCTTGTATTTATCCGTTTATCTAATTTTTCACTACACAAGTACAAGTAAAAGTGGTATGAACATTTTGGTGACATGTCTGACTGACTCTTGGTATGTATACAACGCAGTGATGAGAGAAAAGAGAGAAATGGGAGAGCAGCCCCAGCCCGGGTCAGGTACGTGGGCAATCGTCAGTGCACTTCAGAGTGTGAACGGAGGTTGTCAATGGAGGTTGGCTAAGAGAATTTCTTCAGTGCTAACAAGGAAGGACAGGTGTTTGGAGTTCAGAAGGCAGGAGGAAGGATTCTGAAGCAGCAATGCCTGGATGGGCACTGCAGTGGCCAGTAAGAGGGTACAGTGACTGGGGACTTTGTCCCAACAAGAAGTGAAAGGACACAGAAGGCTTCCATCTATTGACCGCTCACTTCTCTGGTGCCCACCCCCCGCAGGCACGGTTTCATGGAATGCTCAGTGTCCCTCATTTTCAGATGAAGTTATTGAGCAATCTCTGAAAACAATAGAGCTTGGATTAGAACATTGTTCTGTCAAAGTTGAGATTTGAGAGGAAATAGAAAACACACCCTTTGTTTAAAGAGACAGCTGAAGGGCAGCACAGGACTTCAATAAATAATAGGTTGTTTACGTGTGTAGTTACTAGTTGATACGCCCCACCGAGCCACAAAAGAGTGTGGTGACCTTAAACAGCTAACATGAAAATCTTAGCCTTCCAATTTCTGAAGTTATTGGTTTTTAGCTACTTTGTTTGCTTTTTGTAGGTTTCCAAGGTTGCTCTTTTGGGATTGATTTTAGAAGCATAATTATAACTCTGGTTCAAACTTCTGGACCATGTAATCAAACACAGGCTAGTCATGGCGGAAAACACACAGTTCTGAGCTCTGCCTACATTGACAAGGAACATGGTTGGATCCAAATTCAACTGAGTGGCATGTCTTTATAGTGGCAGCTTTCCCCAAAATACCCCAAAAGAAGATCCATGCAGTTGTGGGAAATGAAGACAGTCAGTGGGGTTGGGAGCCATCCTCTATAGCAGCATTTTTTAAAAGAAATCCAATGAAAGAATTTAAATATCTGGATCCTATGCCAGGAGAAAAGTGTGTGTGTGTGTGTGTGTGTGTGTGTTTGTGTGTGTGTGTGTGTGTGTTTGTGTGTGTGTGTGTGTGTGTGTGTGTGTTTTCTGCCTGGTGGAACTACCAATGGGTTGTTTATTTATTTAGATTTGTGCTGTTCTTGAATCCAAATGGCACCTCATCAGAATAATATCTGTTCCAGAGTTGCTCCAGGAGTGTCAATCCCCTCTAAAGGCTGGGTATTAAAGCTGTGAATGAATTTATATTTTTATAGTAACTTTGAGAGGGGAATGGAGATATCATCTCTCATGATCAGAGTTTTCTTCCTATAATAGGATTTAATTTCTTTATTTTTTCTTGGAAGAAGGTTCTCCAGCCCTAATCAAGCCTTCAGCTGACTGTAGTCCTGGCCAACCTCTTGGTTACAACCTGGTAAGAGACTCTGAGCCAGAACCACCAAGCTAAGCTGTTCCTGAAAGACTTAATCTTAATACCAAGCTAAATCCTTTGTCTAGCCCACCCCCAGACTTGTACTTTATATACTAATATATACATATATGTATATATATATGTATGTGTGTGTGTGTGTGTGTGTGTATGTGTATGTATATATATATTGGAAGAATCCAGGAATGTGCATAAGTACAATGAACAACAGTATCTGCAAACTGATAGAATGTTTTTTTTTTTAAAATTCTGTTAACCCTCAAAGTTAAAGTGTTCAGTTTGCCAGCCAGATCTTATAATAAATGCAAATCCATCCCTTGGGTTTGTGTTTGAACTATCAATACAGTTATTAACGATGCATCATGATATGAAGGCCAATGGTTGTTAATATTTCCCTTTTGTTTCTTTTTTTTTTTTCTGGAATATTCTCTACTTCTTGGTGCATCAAGATGGAAACCCAGGTCGGCTTGGACTAGATGTCACTTTAGAAGGCTCCGCTCACAATCCAAGAGTATTTCTTCCAGGCGCCAGGTCTTGGATTTCTCAGTGATAGCCATGTTCCCAAACCCAGTCCTCAGCTGTCATCCCACCTGGGTCGTCCCCGGAGCCATCTGGCTTCTGACGCGGTTCTGAGCCCACAGATAACGCAGGCGGCCACGCAGATCAGCATCACTGGGCGGGCGGCCCCTCCTGCAGTGGTTTCTCCTGCGGCGCCCCCGGCTCGGCGGCGGG
>NW_005354829.1:997466-999391 GCF_000412655.1 Myotis brandtii | reverse complement strand
GCATCTCCTTCGAGTACCACCGCTACCCCGAGCTGCGCGAGGCGCTGGTGTCCGTGTGGCTGCAGTGCACCGCCATCAGCAGGATCTACACGGTGGGGCGCAGCTTCGAGGGCCGGGAGCTGCTGGTCATCGAGCTGTCCGACAACCCTGGGGTCCATGAGCCTGGTAAGCGCGCCCATCCCTGGAGGAGAGCCGCAGACGGTTGCACTGGTGGCGGTTGGGGGCAGGAGGGCAAGGTGGGCCCAGGGGTGCCTTGTGGAAGGGGGCGTCTGGGGTGGAAGGTGGGGGAATTAGGGGGACGGATGGAGATGGGGATGAACCTGACCTAGAGCGCTGTGGCTTGCTGGGTTCCAGTCTCTGCCGTCCTCCGTCCCTTCCCAGCCCCAAACCCTCCCCCAGCAGTTAGGCCACCTTTTGGGGAGCTTAGGCCAGAGAGGATAGGAGCACGTAGCGAGCAAATCTGCGGGCTCGCCAACCCAGCGGTCACTCTCCCTTTGCTGTACCAGAGACCCGAGGGAATAACAGAAGCCTTGCAGACAGGTGTAGAAAGCTAAGGTGCAGAAGGCAGGGACTTCGAGACAAGAGGAAGAGTCGTTTATACGTATTTCCTAATTCCCCGAGGACCAGCTTTATTGGGTTCCGCAGGCTCTCCATACCCTTCTCTGCCTCTACGTGTGCATTAGGCACAGGGGCACTGTGGATGCTCAGGGAATGTTAAGGGTACTGGCAGCATTGGGTGGTGGTGTGTGCAGACCTGTAGGCCTCCTCCCAGGATGGGAAAGTGGCCTTGACAGGCATTTGGAGTTTGAAACTGGACTCGACCTTTCTCAGCAAAAAGAAATATTTTCCCCCCCCCCCCCGCCCCCCTGCATTTGACACTTGGGATAAGTGGTTGGTGACCAGGTTTTTATTTCAGATGTTGTTCCTTTATACCTATCTTATGCATCTCCATCCAGAGTATTTTAAGGCATGTTTTAATTTATGTTAAATGGGATGTATTTAGTATTTATTAGAGGTATTTAAAACAGTGTTCTTAGGGGCTTTTTTCGAGTTTCTACTCTTAAGAGTTATAATAAGGCCTAGTTTTCTGATAGTAAAGGAACTATTAATGAATCCTGGCAGATTTTTCAAGGAGATTATATGAAAGCTCACATTCACTTTTGTTATCTTGTTTCAAGTCTAGCAGTAAAAATCTATCGTAATATTACTGTTAGAATGCGATATGCTTTTGAATATGAAAACAATACTTCTTTTGCTTGAATATCTGGAATGTATGGTTTGTCAAGATTTGTAAATTTCTCTTTCAGATTGCAAGCTCTGTGAGGCAGGGACAGTATCTCCGGAACCGAGCCCACATCTGCACACAGCAGGCACTCAGTGCCCAGTATTAAAAGAAAAAAAAAAGGATCAGTCATTTGCTGAATAACACACTATTTAAAAATATAATGTTCGATTCTTCATAAACACAAAATACACAGATTTAACTCATTTTACAAAGGCGAACTCAGAAATGTTTTTACATTATTTGCTTTTTAAATGAAGCAAATTTTAAGTTCATGGAATTTCTTAATAGAATACAAAATGTCTAGTCATTTTATTTTTATTTATTTATTTTATTATTATTATTTTTTTTTTTTGAGAGAGAGAGAGAGAGACACTGATGTGAGAGAGACACATCGATTGGTTGCCTCCTGCACACGTTCACACTGGGGTAGGGGATCAAATTTGCAACCCAGGTATGTGCCCTTGACCAGGAATCTTTGTATTTTAAAGGTAGAAACTATTGCCCTGGCTGGTTTGGCTCACTGGATAGAGCATCGGCCTGGGGACTGAAGGGTCCCAGGTTCGATTCCAGTCAAGGGCATGTACCTTGGTTGCGGGCACATCCCCAGTAGGGGGTGTGCAGGAGGCAGCTGATCGATGCT
>NW_005354829.1:980379-997306 GCF_000412655.1 Myotis brandtii | reverse complement strand
ACTTTTAAGAGGAGATAAGTAAGTTAGAAATCTTTGGGGAAATAGTGTTTAATAAACACAATTCAACTGAGTAAATTTGAAAGATCTTATTGGCTTTATTCAACGATTCATGAATTGGACAGCAGAGAGAAAGGAGCTCCAAGGAGCTGTACAAAATGAAGACTTCCTGCAGAAGGGAGCAGGAACAGGGAAGTTATAGGCAAAAAAAAAAGCGAGTTGGTTATTGCAAAGTTACTTTCCTTTAAGGGATGGCAAGGGCTTATCAGGCAGTTGACCTAACTAGTGCTGATCAATCAGGTGATTCCAGATTGACTGGTTTAAGGTTCCATTTCTGAGAGAGCTGAAACTGTAGTTGTCTTGCTTTGCTGACATGAGCCTTAGCATAAGTGACTCCATTTTGGGCCTGTTGCATTATTTTAAACACTAGCTAGTGGAGACGTCTGATTAGTATATACGTTTGATAGTACTGGTATGAATTAACTTTTTAAGGAGGTTTTGGAGAAATGAAAGTGTTCATTCTTAGATGACCTTCAAATTCCTTGCAGATGAAGATATTTTAAGAAACGAGAAAGGAATACCCATACATATTCTGAGGTAGAAATGTATGCTTTCAGTTTTTTTGAGCACCTGCACATTCTAGGTGGACCAGTTTCTATGGGATGTGCAGTGATACACACAAGCTGTCCTTGCCCTTTGGGGAACTGGGAATCAGGAGTTTTAAGGACAGTAAAAAGGTATGTAGGGCTGCAAGAACTACATGGCGTGGAAGGACTGGGTAAAGGAGACCAGAGACATTAGGTCAGGGGGATTTGGTCATTGAAAAGTGGATGGCAAGAAAGTAGGAAATATATTTATAGAACGCTGAATATTGAAATTTACCAATTCCAGTGTGGTTCGTATAGGATCTATGTTTTAAGTGCCCCCTGCTTTCGAAAGAGAGCAACTGCCTTAACTGTTTTCACCTTATAAGTGCTGTTTTAACATGTGATTAAGCTAGTAGGAAATGATATTTAGCTTGACAAATTCGTTTACTGGACTAACACTTGATGAAGTTGCCCATATTCATTTTAATTTCCCAGTAAGAGAGAGGTATCAAGTTTGCGACTTTTCTTAATCTAAATTCTTTTTCTGGAGTAAAAAATGTAGCTAATGTGTAAGGGTTTAGTTATCATAATAGAAAAACTCTCCCAAAACAAAACAACATATTCACCTAAAGCCTTTTCCTGTGGCAGAACTGGCAAGTGAGAGGTTTACTTGGTGAGATGAGTGGATATGGACAGAAGGTGTTTGTTGATACCACCAGCTCCTGCTGAGCAGAAAGAAGTGCTCATCATACTTGTTTGGTACCAGGCTGTGGTCTGAGTTTGAACTTATCTCTTGAGAAAGATTCATTCTCTCAGATATTCTACATTAGAATCATCAAAGGGGAAAGAAAATTCCATTTTGAATTGACCAGTGAGGACTCTCCATACTTATTCTGTTATGACACCATGGGAATCAGCTTGATTCTTGACTAGCTGAATGTTGGGTCTTTGTTTTCATTTTGTATCACTGGAGGCCTGCAAGAATCTATTGGAGAAGGGTTGTGGGTATCAGCCATTCTCAGAAGAACTGCAAGTGGTCTTGACACCAGTCTCATCTCCTCCTCACATAGGGTGACTCCGGACCCCAGATGTGGGTCTGGGTTGAAGACCAGGCTAAGATCGAGTCTTTGCTGTCAGACTGCCTCTTGGCTGATTCTGGGGGCTCGGATGTGTTCCGTTAGATATGATACCTGCCAGGCCTCATCATGTTCCCCATTTTTCTTTATATTTTATACTTTTAAAATATTTCCACACATAGGGACTTATGTGCTCAAACCCAAACATTTGCTCTCCTAGGCAGGCATGTTTGTCATCGCAATACTCATAACAAAAACCTTTTTTTCATTTACGTCAAAGCAATGGAATCCATGTTCCCATACCACTCCTCCCAGAGTTAAACATGAGTTAAGATTAGTTTGTTTAAACCTCTAATTCTTTTACATGTAGTTTAAGATTGCTCCTGGGGAGTAAGTCTTATTTATAACAAAAATGCTATCTTAGGAACATTCTTTAGAGCATAGATGTTTCTCTCTCAAAGACTGGAATGATTATTTTGGACCTATGCCTCCCAAAATCTGTTAAAATTTAAAGTGTATGAAGGCCAGTATGCATTTGCCAAATATTGTGATGGAACATTTAATACTGGCAAAATTTCTATAAAACAAACAAACAAAAAAGAAGTGGGGATTTTGGTTATTTTATATGACTTCTTTTCATACCAGATCAATATGTATTAGTGGAAAATGATTACAACTGAGTGACAACTTTGTAGTTGGTGAATATAGATGTTAGAATCTGGAGAAAGATATAGATGTACCACATGTGGTCAAGAGTTATTTTTAGACTCGAATGAGTCAGTGCAACCCTTGCCAGAAATAATGTACTTGATTGACTTGTGATTGGCTAATGGAAGAGAGGAAATTGGGTTGGCCCCTAACATTATATATAGCCTCTGCTAAGACAAAATAGGCAGCTTTCTATGGAAACTGATTTGAGAGGTGGAAAAGGAATCACCTGCCAGCATCTCCCTTATTAGCATAGCCTAGGGGTGAAATCCCTGCCTTCACAGTCACTTTCTTTGGGAAAGATATTTTTGACAAATGCAAAAATAGCCCATGTAAGGCATGACACATAACCCAGCTTTTCTCAAAGTCTATTCAGTAGAACATTAGTTCAGCTTGGTTTGATGTTAGCTAAACAACGATAAATAGGTTTGTGTATTACAGGACTTACCAGAGCCCTTAATATGCCAATATTTGTTTCAGATCTCCAAGTCAGATGTATACTAGATGGTATTTTCCTAGCTTCTTTCACCATGGCACCTTTTTTTCAAGGAGCTTGTCTGTAATTAGTGTTACACTAGTTTGAGAAACACAGCATTAGTTCATTATCATGCATTACCATATTATGAAGGATTAATTTGGTAATTCTTTAGCAGAGAGACTCATATAGAAAAATTTTACTATATTTTTCTTTTTTCTTTTTGCCCATAAAGTGATTTATGTAGGACAAGCTCTTAAGATATGCTTATTGAATTGAGAACATAATTCTGAGGCAATGAGGCATAAGACAGATAATTTTGACTGGAAAGATGAAAGTAAAAAATGCCATCCAATTCTTTCTTGTTAAGTAGCTTCATGCTTTAACTTCTCTTTGCTTCTTTTTCGTGCCTATAAAATATGGATACTTTAGAAACTCATACCTCATAGAGTTGCTGTGAGGCCAAAGTAGTATAGTACATAGAAAAGAATTAATGAAGTTGCTTACATCTGGTTATGAAGATGAGCTGATTTGTTACAAATTTTCTTCACTCTCAGTTGGCCTGGGAAATGTGTTCCATGGGCCTTGCGTTCATTCGGAGTAGGCGTGCTTGGCTGTGTCATCACATGAGACCTGCTGAGTGCTCACCTGTTACAATGGTTTATTGCACCAGCCTAGCTGAAGCCCAAAGGACTTTTACCCTCTCAACACCATTTCCTTGTTCACAAATGTTCGCCCTATGTTGATTTTTAAAATGAGGGCCATTTCTGCTCTTAAGCGGTTTGACATCTTATTTTGCTTTATTCAATAGGAACAGTGAAAGTGTTCATCATTATCTGATAATGTTTTTATGGTTGTTTCTTTAGGTTATTAAATAAATCTAGGGCAATTCCAATGTCTACTTTGGCAAACTAACTTCTTTTCTTTTTGAACTTATTTTCTTAAAGAATGCAGGATGAAACTGCTAGGGACCTGACTAATTTATTCTTTTACTAACTCAGTGTAAGTGAAAGATCTTTGAAACTGTCTTTGTCATCCATCCCTAATTTTCTTATCCCCACTGAGGTCCTTTTGAGGCAGAACAGGTATGGGCAAGTTTGAATTGGAGGCTTTTGGAACTTGGCCATTTATAGGAGGGATGTTAGCACTGGATCTTCTTGGACAATGGACCGTTCACTTCCAAAAGGACTCTGGTGTTCCAAGTTCTGGTTATGTCCTGATCTTTGGTTCCCTCTGTGTGTGTTTGTGTGTGGGGAGTGATGTAGGGGGTGGTGAGACTCTGTTTCCTGGTGCAGCTGGAGGTCAAAGTTCTCTCTTTGGTGCATGCTCTGTCTGCATGATTTGTGTTTTTGGTCTGTGATCTCCGAAAAACAACTCATTATCTTGTTAGTATGACATCATTTTGAGCTGGTCCTGTGATAATAATAATAATAACAGTACACCCTATTTTTAAGACATTTGATTTCAAACGAAGGATGATTATTTAAAAAATGGATGGAGAGCACTTATTTTTAAAATGAGACTAAATATAATCTTTACCAGGTGGCTAAAAAAAATCTCTGGTTATCCTGTGGTTATGAGTATCAAGGTAATTGGGAAAAACAACAATTATCTCATGTATTTTCATATGCAGACATCTACTCATATGTTCAGATCCCAAAACGATGCTGTTTGATTGGACCTACCCAATTACTCTTCCCATATAGTCTAAAGTGTATTCCAAACCAGAAGATCTTTCCTTACTATGCAGCTGCTATTCACTGCCATTGTGTAATTTACCCCCCAAGAAACATTTTATTTCTAGAGTTCAGTTCAACAGCTTGCACAAGTCATAAGCTCTGATTATGAGTTCAGGATAGTAGCACTTCAATGTAAAAGTTGGACTGTCACCTCCCGGACCAATGGCCCAAGTACCCCCCACCCGCCCCTTTTCTAGCCAATAGGTAATTTTTACAACAACCTTTCTTATGACCATTAAAAATTTCTGTGTGGCATTCCAAGCTAAAATCAACTTCCCAATATGAAAAGAAAATGTAAGCTTTTGTCAATATAGCTAAATACAATGTAATTTAAGGCATATTTAATGAATATCCACTATGGATGTGCTATTTTACTTTATCTGTCAGTCACTCCTTTAGGCAGAGCCTTTGCATGTATTGAAATGTGTTACTTCATTCCTTGCCTTGGATTCACTCTTTAATGCACATTGAGGTCTATAGGGAGCGGCTCTAGAGTTAAGCCTGGGATTGACCTGTGGCAGAGCCACAGATAAGTCCCAGCTTAGAGGGCGGAGCTAATGGGCTAATGGGCTGTGGGAGATGCAGCAAGTGCTGCCAAAATAAGTGAAACTCACAAGGACATTGTAACTTTGTTGACCACTACCTTGTTTTCCTCTGACTATAAAATAAAGCCTCAGCTTGCTGGCTGGATCCTTCTCTGTGGCCTCATCCAGGCACAGGAGATCCATTGAGCCCCAGCTATATTCTCTTTGTCTGCCTTTTCTTTGCTGCCCCCCCTTCAGGCACTCCGAACCCTTGGCTGTGCTGGCATGGCACAGAGCTTAACTGACACTGCTTGCAGTCAAATTTTGCAAACTAAAATGTGATTGTTGCCCTTTTTGTATTTTAGATCTAGTGTTGGACAACTGATTTTAAAGTACAACAGTTCTATTGAAATGGTTTTATTTGTCTCAAGCACGGATTTTTTTTTTTAAGTTTATTGGAGGAAACCATTCTTATTCATTGTGGGAACTCAGTAATGTTAAGCCAAATTCCCCACATAATCAGCATCGTGGGATTTAAGTTAACTCACTTTTGGAAACTTTATTAACTTTACAAAATCAAAAGGACCTTTATAGCACTCACACAATGAGAAATCCACTTGTTAAATATATTTTCTCAAGAATCAGATTCAGCTTTTGGAATATGTTAATGCAATACAAAATACGGACAGAGAATTCTCATGTGAATATTGTATAGATGTATAGTTAATATATGATATAAACAAATCAATTAACATACATGTAGACATAGATTTTATCTAAGCCTTGATGATGGCAAAGTAATCAGGAGTAGAATAGTCATTTTAAATTATTTCAAATTTCAAATTGGTGTAAGTATTTATAGATTTCACTCATATCTATAAAATAGCCTTCATTTCTCTTGTTTTTACTTCTATCCATAGCTTTTGTCAGGAATTGAAGAGTTTTTTTCTTTTGTCTAACAGGCTTACTCTTTTTTAAAACAATATATTTTTATTGATTTCAGAGAGGAAGGGAGAGGGAGGGAGAGATAGAAACAATGATGAGAGAATCATTGATCGGCTGCCTCCTGCATGCCCCCTGCTGTGGATTGAGTCCGCAACCTGGGCATGTGTCCTTGACCAGAATCGAACCCAGGACTCTTCAGTCTGCAGGCTGACGCTCTATCCATTGACCCAAACCAGCTAGGGTTAAGTGGCTTACTCTTTTTTAAAAAAATTCTCAAAAAGTTTTTACTTTCAGGAAGTTTTCTTGGGTTATTGCCTTCTCTTACCATGTTCAGGTATTCTACCAGGGTTTTACATATTTGGCCAAACTTGCCTTTATTTCCATGTAAAGATCCTAACTAAGGTGTACCATCAGAGATAGGTTAGGAAAACCTAACAGATTAATGTGGGCCAGCAGTTTCTCCTTCTTTGGCTTTTCTTCTCTTCTGTGGATATCAAAATAAGAGTAGTTACCTGAATATCAATTGGAAGCCTTTGTCTGACACCTTTGGGTCATAAACCCAAAGCATGTGATAGGTTCATTTACTCTCAACCATTTAGTTCTGTAACTCTCCAACTCCTTATAAACAACCTCCAGGTTGGTCTTAAATTAGCAACTTTTTCATACCTATCACAGGTGAGGAATTGGATAGTATTTATCGTTATGGGGACTTAAAGATGTAGGAAATGTCTGCCTATTGTTGAAAAGAAGTGTTTAAAAGAAAAATTAGGAATGTAAATTTTCTTGTTTTCTCAAGATTTTATCGCAGTGCTTTTAATTCCCTATAAAATGAACATAAATAGTTCTTAATTATGCCTTAGGAAAATCTTAGCGAATATGTTAAGAATAGTTATACTATAAAAAAAGACAGGTAACTTGAGGAGTTTATTTTTTAAGAGGGTTATTTTTAAGAGGTTTAAAAACCTTTTCTTATTAAAGTATAGTCGGCATTTTTAAGAGGTTTTGTGGCAGTATAGAAGGAACAATCTGAGTCTTAAAGTAAGCACATTTTGGTTAAGTCTGCCCTGCCTGAAGTCAGCCTATTATCAGCTACATAAAAAAGCCTGATTTCCTGGTGTTCATGTCCTTTGTATTCTCCATTTCATTTCTGACAAAAGTCAAAGTTTTAAGATGAGGCTTCAAAAATATAGTTGTCAATTCAGTTACAAGTTAATGGTTTAAAGCATTGTTTGTGCTGACATTTTCTTTCTCTCTAGAGAACCACCTGTCCTGCTAATTCCTTTTTATTTTATTACATTTTATTTTTTACTTAACTGAATTTATTGGGGACACATCTATACTAATAATAGAGGAATATGCAAATTGTCTGGGACACCATCATGTAATGACCAATCAGGATGGGGTGGGGCTGCAGTGGAGAGCTCTCAGCACACCTGTGCCAGGGGTCTGAAGGGTGCGGAGAGGAAGGGAGAGCAGATAGGCAGTTAGGGGGATCAGGCCAGGAGGGGAGAGCAGATAAGCAGTTAGGAGGATCAGGCCAGGAGGAGAGAGCAGATAGGCAGTTAGGGGGATCAGGCCAGGAGGGGAGCACAGATAGGCAGTTAGAGTGATCAGATCAGGAGGGGAGAGCAGATAGGCAGTTAGGGGGATCAGGCCAGGAGGGGAGAGCAGTTAGGGGGATCAGGCCAGCAGGGGAGAGCAGCTGGGGCCATCAGGCCAGCAGGGGAGCAGTTAGGGGCATCAGGCAGGCAGGCAGGCAGTCAGGTGAGTGGTTAGGAGCCAGTGGTTCCGGATTGCGAGAGGGATCCCGGATTGGAGAGGGTGCAGGCGAGGCTGAGGGGCCCCCCACCCCTCGCCCCCACCCCTGTGCACAAATTTTGTGCACCAGGCCTCTAGTTCGTTAATAAAATTACATGGGGTTCAGGTGTACAATTCTATCTGTATATTGTAGTGTGTGTTCACCACCCCAAGTCCAATTTTCCCAATACCATTTATTGAATAGACTTACCCCAGTGTGTGTTCTTGCCTCTTTTGTCAAATATTAGTTGGCCATAAAGATGTGGGCTTATTTCTGGGCTCTCTACTCTGTTCAATTAATCTATATCTCTGTTTTTATGCCATTGCCATGCTGTTTTGATTACCAGGGCTTTGTAGTATGGCTTGGTATCAGGTAGTGCGATTCCTCCAACTTTGCTCTTCTTTATCAAGATTGCTATAGCTATTTGGGATCTTTTGTGGTTTCATATACATTTTTGGAATATTTGTTCTAGCTCCGTGAATTATGCCATTGGTATATTGATAGGAATTGAGTCGAATCTATAGATTGTTTTGAACATTTTAATGATGCTTCCTGTGGTTCTGGGTGATGTCTGTTCCGTCTTTTAGTTGTATTTTTGAAGTGGTTGTTTGCGGCAGCAGTCTCCGGTGTTTACCTATGCCGCCATCTTGGTCTCTCCTTTTGTGGTTTCATATACATTTTTGGAATATTTGTTTTAATGATGTGAAATACCTATTGGTATTTTGATAGGAATTACATTGAAACTATTGATGTGCTTTGGGTAGTATGGATATTTTCATGATGTTAATTCTATCGATGAACATGATATATGCTTCCACTCATTGGTATCTTCTTCAATTTCTTTCTTTAGTGTCTTATAATTTTCTGAGTACAGGTCTCCTACATCCTTGGTTAACTTTATTTCTAGGTTATTTATTTATTTATTTATTTATGATGCAATTGTAAATGAGTTTTCTTAGTTCCCCTTTTCTGATAGTACATTATCTATAATAATATAAGTGTTATATGCTAATTAGGCCGGATGTCCTTCTGGATGAAGCTGGGGCTGCGAGAGAAGCCCTGGTCCCAGCTGCCAGAGGGAAGCTGGTGCCGGCAGCTGGGGGAAGGAAAGCCTACTCTTGTACTAATTTCGTGCTTTGGGTCTCTAGTTGTTGTATAAAAATACAACTGATTTCTGGATATTTAATTTGCATACTGCTACTTTACTGAATTAATTTATCAGTTCTAGTAGTTTTTTGGTGGAATCTTTAGGGTTCTCTATATACAGTATTATATCATCTGAAAATAATGATAGTTTTACTTCTTCCTTTTTAATTTGGATGCCTTTTATTTCTTCTTCTTTTCCGATTGCTGTGGCTAGGACTTCCAGTACTATGTTGAATAAGAGTGGTGAAAGCAGACGTCCCCATCTTGTATCTGATCTTAAGTGAAGCATTTGTAGTTTTTGACTATTGAGTATGATGTTGGCTGTGGGTTTGTCATATGTGGCCTTCCTTATTTTGAGGTATGTTTCCTCCATTCCCACTTTGCTGAGAGTTTATATCATAAATAGATATTGGATTTTGTCAAATGCTTTTTCTACATCTATTGATATGATCATGTGACTTTTATCCTTCATTTTGTTTATGGGGTGTATCACATTTATTGATTTGTGGATATTGTACCAACCTTGCATCCCTGGAATAAATCCCATCTATCCTAGTGTATAATCTTTTTAATGTATTGCTGGATCTCATTTGCTAATATTTTGTTGGCAATTTTAGCATCTATGTTGTCAGGGTTATTGCCTATACTTTTCTTTCTTTGTAGTGTCCTTATCTGTCTTTCTCTTGCTGCTTTAAGATTCTTTCTTTGTCTTTAACCTTTGCCATTTTAATTATGATGTGTCTTGATGTGGGCCTCTTTGGGTTCATATTGTTTGGGTCTCTCTGTGCTTCCTGGAGTTGTGTGTCTTTTTCCTTCTTTAGGTTAGGGAAGTTTTCAGTCATTATTTCTTCAAACAGGTTCTCTATTACTTGCTCTTTCTCTCTCCCCCTTCCTCTCTCTAGAATCAATTAAAAAACAAAAAACCACACATCTCCTTGGGTGAGGATAAAAAAAGGGGGGAATTGAATATAGTAATTTTTAAAAAAATATATTTTTATTGATTTCAGAGAGGAAGGGAGAGGGAGAGAAAAATAGAAACATCAATGATGAGAGAGAATCATTGATTGGCTGCCTCCTGCATGCCCCTTAATGGGGATTGAGTCTGCAACTAGGGCATGAGCCCTTGACTGGAATTGAACCTGGAACCTTTCCATCTGCAGGCCGACCATCTATCCACTGAGCCAAACTGGCTAGGGCTGAATATAGTAAATTTTTATTTACAGTTAAAATTTTTAAAGATAATTTAATTAAGTGAGCAAATCTCCCTTAAAGGTGATTATAGAATTTTCTGGATTTCTAAATAGATTAATATGTTTTGTAAACTGAACTTAAATGTTTATGGAAGGACTAGGATTTTGAATTTATAATTTATAATTCTAATAAATTGAATAAATAAATTGAGTATTAATTTTTTAAAACCAAATTAATGTCCACATCTTTTCTATTCACTAAGTCACTCTCTAAGGTGTGACTCTCAAAAAGCTTGCATTTATTAGTTTCTGCATATAGTGGATCAGAGCTCAGTTCTGAAAGTAGGGGTCCTGCTTCCTCTGAAAAACTATTGTTTCCAAATTCATGAGCTATAGCAGATTTCGGAGGTGTTGAGCATGTGCAAAATACCTGAGGAAAACGCCTTCCTCTGTGTGTTAATGCATGGAAAGGATTCTATAAGCTTTCCTCAAATTAACTTTTTCAAATTAGAACAACCTCTGGGCTGAGTGCTGCTTCGAAAAGTCACCTCAAAATGCTTACCTGATCTTTGGTTTGTTCCAGTGTTCCACTGTCCAGTGTAGCATATGGGATTAATAGAGTTTCATGTTTTCATACATGTGAGTTACACACAATTTTACTATACCTCTCAAACCCATTCAGCTCCTAATTTGCTCTCCAATGGTCTCTGCGGACTGAGCTGGAGAAACTTTATTATAAGAGTACATTAATTTTACTCATATGTCAAAATTGGTAAGTTGTATATGGAGGACAACTGTAAGCCTTGTACTAGCAGTAAAACACATGAATTATATGATAATATTTTAAATATTGTTTAGACCTCTTCTTTATTACTTCTAGACTTCTGCATATGCCTTTTATAATTGATTTAGATTACTGGATAGATAGGATTTGAGGGCACCTTATATTGTCTAAATAAACATTTTCCCTTCTCTTTTGACTCCATTTCAATTAGCACAAGATATATTTTAAAAAATAACATGTAACTCTCAGGAACACCTAGTATTTTTTCTGAATAGTTTTAAAACTCTTATTATTTTTGCTGTTGTTACTTTAATATTGAAGCTGAACTGTTGGTTGTTGTAATTCTATGAGCTGTATGTAAAGGGAGAGGGAATGAATGAGAGTGTGTTTCTTAAATTAATGTACATATGGGTGAGACTGGCTGGTATTTCCTTCACATTTCATAGAATAAAGGTCATGTGTTCATTGACTCTGTAAAGACAGTTGCATAAGCAAGCATTTATATCTGCCAACATTGCCAAGAGGCCAAGGGGCCCTCATTTGTAGACCATAACCACATTTTCCATGATGTTCTCAGTTTTCAGACCAGGGTAATAAGAACACTCTATAATAAAAAAGGCCCCACTAACAACTTGTGAGTATAAATCTCTCTAATTGAACAAATTACTAAGTAATCTATAGACATTTGGAAATCAAATTCTTAGTAGTAGAGAGCAGTAAATGAAGTATATCTTCCATTACTATATGTATATTGTTATATTTATAGCTAATATCCTTTATAATAAAAGCCTAATATGCAAATCAACTGAGCGGCAGAATGACCGGTCGCTATGCACTGACCACCAGGGGGCAAATGCTCAATGCAGGAGCTGCTCCCAGCCCACAGGCCCCAGGCCAGCCAAGGCGGGTGCCAGCGGGGGCCTCCTGATTGCCCCGCTAGTCACCCCACAGATCGACCCTGATTGCCGGTCAGGCCTAGGGACCCTACCTGTGCACGAATTTCATGCACCGGACCTCTAGTACTTATTTAAAATACTAACCAGTGCCTGCTTTATGTGTGACATTCTGCAAATTGAAGAGATACTTATAAAAAAGGAGCGGCAAACAACAGTATTTTACCAAGTACTTAATATGAAGGTATTGACTCAGATTCTACAGGGTATCAAGAGAGAAACCATCAGGGGAGGCCTTTCAGAAGGAGTTGGGGGTTGGAGCAGGACTTCAAGGATGAATCACATCCGAAAGTAGAAGAGAGAACTTCATTCTATGCCATAGAATATCATTCACGCTTTTCGTGTCTTTTTCTTCACTATCCCCAAAAGTGATGACATATAAATATTCAGTAAGTGTTGTGAGATAATTATATTACATTCACTTGTGAAATTTCTACCTTGTTAGAGAGTGTGTAATTTTTAGAGTGTTATCGTTTGGAGTAGATTTCCCTCATCATCAGGAGGATAAAACTATTAGGGATGGAGATTATGCTCACATTCTCCTTATATGTAAATTAAACATAGAATATAACATGATTACAGTATTGGTCAAATAATTATAGATATAATTATATTAAGCATATAATATAATATGGTTATGTTATATAGCATATAATTCTAATTATATTAAGCATATAATATATATTTCAATAAGCTACAATTGATTACCAATACTTTCCTCCTCTCCCGGGTATATTTTTGAATATTCTTTAGTAACTCATGGAATGAAAAAGAGTTCTATAGTTTTGATTTTGCTAGGCCAATCTCCCAGAGTTAAATATAGCTTAATTAGTGTTCTGTTTTGACGATGTATATCAAAAACTAAATTTAACATTGCAATAACAACACAAAAGATATGTAGTTTGAGTTACTGAAGAATTGCCTTTCTCCTGGTGTTGGCAGCCATTCCAGAACATTCCTCCAGCTGCATCTGCCTAATACTTGATCATGTACTATCAGATGCTTTCGGGAGAGGAATTCACTATGCAGAAATATTTAGTATTTAACTAATTTTTCCAATTATAGGTTTTTGATTAGGGGAAATTTATTTTGAATTACTCCTAATGTTAAACACAATCTTCATTAGTGTTGTATAGAATTGTGAAACATTAGAATTACAGATTTTTCTTTCTTCGCTGGAAGAAACACTCATTTAAAAATGAGTTGATTAGCCCTTGCCGGTTTGGCTCAGTGGATACAGCATCAGCCTGCGGACTGAAGGGTCCCGGGTTCGACTCCAGTCAAGGGCACATGCCTGGGTTGTGAGCTTGATCCCCAGGAGGGGGCATGCAGAAGGCAGCCAATCAATGGTTCTCTTTCATCATTGATGTTTCTCTCTCTCCCCCTTCCTCTCCGAACTCAATAAATAAAAATATACTTTAAAAATGAGTTGATTAAATTGAGCTTCAGAGAGAGATTAAACACCCTGCCCAAGGTTGTGTAACTTAGGAGGCCCAATTCCTGATATACAGGTAGGTGTTCTTTTTAAAATGATTCCTATAGCAATGTGTATAGATGGGAGAATAAACATAACTATTTCTATGTGGCCCTTGACGGTCATGAACTATTTACATGGACTGAGGTCTGTGAGGGAGTTCACAGGAATGAAATTTATCAGTCTGTTTTCAATTCCTTAGAGCAGAGTTTCCACACCATAAGTTATAAATGGGCATGCGTGTGCCAGAGGTGGATGGACAGGGCCTGGGGTGGCGGCAGGGAGTGTTGGGTGGCAAAAAAGTCAGGAAAGGATTGAAATAAATTACTTTAGCATACTCTAAGTATGTACTGGAAATATTATTTTTCTTGGCAGTAGGACCCACTCTCTAGAAAGAAACAGCTTTTGTTGGAAGACTGCTCTGATGAACTCTTTTGAGGCCTGGGCTGAGTAAAAAGGAGGAACATTTTCAGAGGCTGTGTGGAAGGAGAATCAGAGGAGAGAAAGACTTAATGGCTGGTGGCTTAACAGAAACTTCGGGGATAAGAGAAGTGTTGGATAGGGAGGATGGGGACAGCAGCTGGATTGTTGTGGATCGCTGTGGAGTAGGTTACTTGAGAAGTGGGATAAAGTACTTAATTTTGTTTCAGGATAAGCACTGGTGCCTTGGCCGATGTGGCTCAGTGGTTGAGCATTGGCCTATGAACCAGGAGGTCGAGGTTCCGATTCCCAGTCCGGGCACATGCCCAGGTTGTGGGCTCCATCCCCAGTTGGGGGCATGCAGGAGGCAGCCCATCAATGATTCTCTCTCATCATTGATGTTTCTATCTCTCTCTCCCTCTCCCTTTCTCTCTGAAATCAATAAAAATAATATATTTTAAAAAAAGGTAAGCACTGACGAAGCCAGAAATTGTCCAAAGAGGTACAGTTACACGTAAGTGACAATACATTTAGGAGAACTTGCTAACAAAGATCAGCGGTGCACTATACTGCAGTGCTTCCTAGAATACACGAAGGCAATGTTTTGGGAAGGTAAGCCAGACATCTCCCACCCCACTGACCATTTACAGTCAAGTCTAAGATCCCAGAGCACTTGGTATCTTGCTCCCCAGCATATGTTGTCAGTTTGGATCAAATAAACTCATAAAAAACCAGTCTTAGATCCCCGAGCTGTGTTTTCTGAATTAAAATCCTGGTCCCAGGAGAACATGAACACTGGGAGAGGGCTTTGGGAGGCTGTTGTGGTTTGTGAGGCCGACTCAAAGGCTGTGTGAACCATGCAGGATGAATCATGTGTTGTTGGAGGTTAGGGGTGCAGAATATAAATAACTGAAACTGGGTAAGGTTTCCTTTTAAAAAACAGTCCTTGTGTTGACTTTTTCATGTGTCTACATTAAATTTTAATGTGAAATAAGTTATTTGTGCTAAAGAGGGTTGGATATTTGTTGAGAATGTTTCTAAACCAACAATCAGCACTTAGTTTTTTAAAAGAACTTTATCTCCGTATTTGTGAATGTTTTATAAAACACGTTATTGTGGTATTATATTGTATTGCATATCTAATAATATGTAAAAAAGATTAACTATGTATAGAAACAATACATAACAAAAGATTAACTATGGATAGGAACTATACCTGGAATAAAGCACCCTCTTAAATTATTAATATAGAAAATAGTGGTATGCGTTATTATAAGAATTTAAGAATATATATGAAATATATGTGGTTGATTTTTTTTCCCATTTGAGAAACTCTACCAAGTATTTAGATGTCTGTTGGTAATTTTTATTCAGGATATGGGCAAGCCAAAAAAGAAAAGCTAAAATCTTCAGGCTGATGTTTGAGTGAGAGGGTGTGTTCTCATGAGCAGGAAACAGTGGGAGCTGCTGCCATGTTCTTAGACATCCTCTCTCCTTGCTAATCATACAATGAAGACACTTGAGATAATTTTACAGTTAATTCAGGGTAAAATACCTTGCCTTTGATTATCATGTTATTTCAGGTGAAAGTACTTGGTCTGAATTGTTCAGACAATTGCTCTAATTCTCCGTTTGATTTATGCATAGTCATAACCTGTGGGCGTTAATGAGAGTGGGAGTCCAGAGCCCAATCAAGGGTGAGATCAGGAAGAAGGGAGAGGGATGGAGAGCTCTAAGTGTGCCAAGGGTCGGTGAATAATACTGGTATTGATTTGATTGGGTAGTTTTATTAGCCGCCTTTTCTTTGCCAGACTAATAAAAAGTGACTTATTAGGGTTGTTTTCCAAGTTCTCTTATTTGGATTAGAATAAAAAGAAAAAAGTGTGGACCAAGTTCCATCTTGTTTCTTGCTTTCTGTTAAGTTATATACTCAGCTTAGAAGCGACATAGACAGCTCAGGATAAAACTTGAAATAGTAAATGCTGCATAGACTATGTAATTCAAAGGTATGACCTGTTACTTCACATAAAGAAAATAGAACAAGACTCTTGGGAAATATTTTTTCAAGTAAACAGTAAAAATTTTCGAAGCCATTCTTTGTCATTATATTTAGGATCATTAGCCTACAAGGGCATGAACATACACATATATACTAACTTGAAATGGAGCATGTGTATCTTGGAAATCAAGAAAGTTAGAACCTGAGTGTACATAAGTATTTTTAAATGGAAGGGCAAATAGCTTTTCATAGGTAGACCTGATATGAGGTGAGTGAAAAGATCTAGGCTACTTTAGCGAAAGTATCTGATCATCATACCTTGGAGCACACCGGAGTTTTAAGATGGGTGGCTCATTTCACTTGAAAATCCAATAATTTTTTCTGAAGTAGGTGTTGCTATGGTGACAGAATGGCTTAGCAACTGAAGACTAATTTCATTGGTTGAGAGTCTGCAGACTGGCTTGTTGAGTAGCATTAATATGTTGCTTCTGCTCTTTTTTATTGAGGAAACCATCTGGCAATAGCCATATTTAAAGGTACAGTTCTGTTTGAGAAAGAATACCTGGTGACATACACTGAGGTGTTATTTTTAAGTTCTGCAGGCATTAGTTATTTTAACTAATGAGTGACTAAGAGGTTCCACTTCAGATCACTGCCTAGTATAGCCAATTAACTCATAACTCTAGGCTTTGACACTAGGAATTAAAGGGTTGTACTTTTGAGCTTGCTTATATTGTACAAATTTAATAGCCAGATAGACACCTTTACATGATCATGTCAATCTTGATGTGCCTAAAAATAAACCCTCTTCAGGGTGGGAATGGCTGGGGGGCGGGAGTGGGGGAAGGTCAATTGGGGAAAAAGGAGACATGTAAAACTTTAGACATTAAAACAGAAAGAAAAAAAAAGAAACCTTGATAAACTGTTCTCCCACATTATCATGCCAAAAACCAATATAGAGATGTATTTTTTTTTAAATATATTTTATTGATTTTTTACAGAGAGGAAGGGAGAGAGATAGAGAGCCAGAAACATCGATGAGAGAGAAACATCGATCAGCCGCCTCCTGCACATCTCCCACTGGGGATGTGCCCGCAACCCAGGTACATGCC
>NW_005354829.1:961185-980274 GCF_000412655.1 Myotis brandtii | reverse complement strand
GAGATGTATTTTTAAAATAATGATTACAGAGGGTGTTTCCTATATTGAAATATGAATAGTTGCCATTTTTTCTTTTCACATGTGAGGACGATAAATATCCTGGATTTTCAGGTAAAAAGTGAAAAGTTGTCACCCTAGCTGGTTTGGCTCAGTGGATAGAGCGTCGGCCTGCAGACTGCAGGGTCCCCGGTTCGATTCTGGTCAAGGGCGCATGCTGGGGTTGTGGGCTTAATATCTAATAGGGGTCGTGCAGGAGGCAGTCGATCAATAATTCTCTCTCATCATTGATGTTTCTATCTCTCTCTTTCTCTTCATTCCTCTCTGAAATCAATAAAAAAATTTTTTTTTAAGTGAAAAGGTATCAATTGCATCTATTATGCAAATGATAACCATTCAAAGTAATAAGTATCTATTGTGTAACTATTAAGAGACATACCCTATTTTGAAGGAGCTTTCAATATAGTAGGGAGGGATAAGATGCATGTATATGATAATGGAGACAGAATATGGCAAGTACTTTAAGGGAAATGCAAAGTGAAGTTTGAGATTAAAGAATGGAGGAGGGGCCATTTAATACAATACCAAGAGGTCCCTGTGGAAGAAGTGGTGCCTGATTGGCCTGAATCTTAGGCGGTGTGGATGAAGAGAGGATTTCAGATGAAGCAGTAGCATTCATTAAAGTTATAACACCAACCATAATGTATTCCCAGTGAGTATGGCAGAATTTGAAAAATTGATGGGATATTTTTCTCTAACAAAGTATATTCCCTATTAGTGTTTTATCTGAATTTACTCCTTATCCACTATCTATCTCTATCTCTATCTCTATCTCTATCTCTATCTCTATCTCTATCTATCTCTATCATCTCTATCTATATCTATCTATTGCAAACACTTTCAGGTTTGGTTCCCAGTGGTTGTGTCTACTTTCCTCATTCCATTTGGTTCAATTAAGTATCAGTATGGAGGGCAGACTATTGTCAGAGAGTTGACTAGATACCAGGGTTGAAGATACAACACATAAAGATGGTAGTATTTATTGAGAACTTACTATATGTCAGGCATTGTTTAATGTTCTCTCCATTCCATAGATGAGGAGAGGCAAGCCAGAAATGTCAGATGACTTGCTAAAATTATCAGTAGCACAGCAGGAATTAAAAAACCTTAGCCGAAACCCATACTGCTCAAATATATCAGAGGTTCTCAAACTTGAGCCTGCATCAGAATCCACCCGGAGGACTTATTGAAACATGAGGTTGCTGGGCCCACCCATGGAGTTTCTGAGTTAACAGCTCTAATGTGGGGCCTGAAAATTTGTGTTTCTAACAAGCTTCCAGGGATGTTGATGCTGCTGGTCCAGGGACCACACTTTGAGAGCCTTTGTAACAAGCTGTGATGCTTCCCCTGTGTGTGGTTCCTGAAACGCAAAGAGCTTTCAGATGAGGTGGAAGGAGACACAAGAGAAAATAATGTAAAGTCAGTAATAATTACAGAGGGCTAAGAGTGCATAGAGAAGAAAACATTACTTCTGACTAGATGGTTGGAAAAGGTTTCTGTAGGAGACATGGGGATAGATTTGTTTATGGATGATCTCAAGTCTTTACCTCCAATTGATGAAATCACAAAGCAGCAACTTCCCTTCTTATATTTGTTTTGTCACAAACATGCCTAGAGCAGCTAAGCTCCTGAGCGCTTGAGCAAGCTCATTGTGGAAAGGTTGGTGGTTCTGAAGTGGTTAATGTGAGGAGTGCAGAGAGAGCTGCCAGACTGTGAAACTGAATACAAGAAAGTAATGTAAGTGAGGCTGCTTAGACTCTTCTAAGCACTCTTCTAGCCACGGTCAGTTTCAGGGAATTGATGCCATTTGTATGAGAGACTATAAGTAAATAGTGGACTTAATTTGATGATTCTTTTTGGCCCCGAGTTTTTCAATGTACACGTGAAATCTTGATAAAGAAAATATTGACAATAGCAATATATCACTGCTTTTCTAAGAGGCTGTGAAATCCTGCAGTGCATGTGGATGGGCCAGTCACGGTTGAATTGTTTTATACTAAAGTTTATTTTGACTTTATGCTCATCCAGTAACCTTCATATTACTGAGTTCTATAAAATTTCATTGCAGACTCAGTATTAATGGGATATACATACTCTCAGGATTGTCTACCAGTTGCCCCTCTTTCTGAAGAACTTTTGTCTGTCAACTATCCAAGGCTTTCTAACGAATTAATTTTACAAATCAGAGATTTGAATGGACCAGTCTTGAACTGTATGAACAATTCACTCAGAAGAATAACTTCAGTTTATAAAGGACCAAAAATAATAATCATTGAGACCCAGAGCTGTGAACTGATCTCTTTCTGATGCAGCCTGATTATTAATGGTCCTATTCACAGCTGTGCCCAAAGTAGAAATCACACCATGCTGGGTGAGTAAACCAAAGAGACCAGTAACTCTCTCAGCTGCCAAAGACCCAGCTATTAATGGAGATTTATTTTTATTGCACATTTGGAATGTTGTCATCCCAGAGGTGCTGAAATAGAATCTGTTATACTTAATTTAGGAGACAAAGGTTTTATAAGTTTGCAGCAATTAAAAAAATGAAAACAAAAGATAAAGGAGAGGGGACTGTATTTGTCTTTGCTCCTTTCCCAAAATGGAAAGTAGAATAATTTATTAGGATATATTTTAAAGTCCTAGCTGAGAACCTGAGATTAGTTTGGAGAATGGGAAAATCTTGCTCCAAATTAATTTTCTTTTCTTTTATGGTGCCACTATGCTTCTTGTGTGTGCATGTGCACACACTGTGTGTGTTGGGGTCCCCTTTCTGTGGAATATTTTCCCCCTTTTTCCTCCTCTGTGGAAAGAAATTATTAAAACAAAAAGGCATTATTGAAAAAAAAGTTTGTCTTAGTAGCATAAGAGAAGTGCTATTGGTACTTGCTTATTTTTTAAAAATGGGCATTTTTTTGGTCAATTTTTCCCCCTTATTCTTCTTCTCCCCCTCCCTTTTCCCCTTTCTCTCCTTCCCCTATTCCCTGCTTTTACCTCATTTCCACTTTCTCCCTTTCCATCTTCCCTTGATCCCTTGTTTAATTTAGTTTATCTCATTCTGTGGCGCTCACAGTCAACCATCTGGTAGAGTACACTTGACGTTCTACACAGTTGGTAAATCAGTGCCATATAGATTGCCCAATCATTGGCCAAGAATAGCCTTGACCAATGAATGTAGTACCCCCTCCTTATTCTTCATTGAACGAAGATGAAAACCAGCTTTCTTCTCTTTTTTTTGGGGGGGGGGTGAGTATGGCCACTTGAATTCTAATTCTTTAGAGTAAGCAATGGAAACCTCAAGTTGTGCTTTTCTCATTGAATATCTAGATACCTGTAAGGGCCTGGGCTACATGGCAAACACATTTTGTTCATTTGATCAAATGGTTAATGCAATACTTGTATTCAAAGTGAAGAGAGTGCTCTGTTTTCAGTGAATGTTAAATCGTTTAGTGGATTCTGGTTCTGCTAGATGAAACACTATACCTGTTGCCAATGACTCGAAGTGAAAACCTTGCTTTGCCAGGAGTGGGTATAAAAGCAGTGTGAGGAAGAGAATGGGCCTGAGTGTCTTTACATTCCTCCATGAGAATAAAACTATCTTTTGATGAAAGCACTTTCTGTCCACAAGGGAATAAATTTTTTTTGAATCGTTCATACCTTTTGGTACCACTGGCTGAGCTAATATGTTTTTGAACCTATACCTAAAGGACAACTTTTCCAGTGGACCAGCATCTGTCTACATGTGGAACAGGTTGAGGAGATTTTAGGGGGCATTTGGGCCCCAACCAGTCTAAAAGTTAGGCTTTACAAATGCATTCAACAGAAGAGGTTTTGTTTGAAAGGGTGAAGCACATTATAGAAAAGTTAAGGAAGAAATAGAAGAGAAGAATGTCAACTTTTATGTTTAAAAACAACAACAACAACAAAAAAACAGATGAGTGGTTAACATAGGGACTGTGAATTTTAAAAACATTTGTTTGGTGGTGAGGAAAATTTTAGACATTAACTATATTTTATAGTTATAGTGACACCTTACAATTACATAATCCTTGTACCCAAACTTCTCAGCATGTTCTCTATCTTTTTTAAAATTGAGATATAATTGATATATAACATTCTATAAGTTTAAGGGTTACAGTGGGTTGGTTTGACACCTTTATCTATTGCAATATGATTACCACCCTGGGTTTAGCTAGCACCTCTATCATGTCATATAATTGTCATTTCTTTTGTGGTGAAAACATTTAAGATCTAGTCTCCTCACAACTTTGACGTTTATAGTACAACTAGAGGCCCGGTGCACAAAATTCGTGCACAGGATGGCGGGGGGTGTCCCTCAGCCCAGCCAGGACCCTCTCCAATCTGGGACCCCTTAGAAGATGTCCAACTGCCGGTTTTTGGGCCTAAACTGGCAGTTGGACATCCTTCTCGCAATCTGGGCCTGTTGGCTCCTAACCGCTCACCTGCCTGCCTGCCTGATTGCCCCCTAACCGCTCCCCTGCCAGCCTGATCACCCCCAACTGCCCTCCCCTGCCAGCCTGATGGCCCCCAACTGCCCTCCCCTGCAGGCCATCTTGCAGTGATCATCTTGTGGTGGCCATATTGTAATGGCCATCTTGTGATGGCATTGCATGACGCCACCTAGGCTTTTATTATATAGGATATTGTTGACTATAATCACTGTGCTGTGGAGACTTCTTGGTGGGTCCCTGCCTGTCTCTGCATCTTTATCATATCACTTGCTACTCCCTTCTCCCCCCTCTGAGCTATTGTCCTGCTGAACTTTGGCCATATAGCAAGACATTCTCTCTTGCCTTTTTTCATGTTACAGATGCTGTTTCCTCTGCCTCAAACATCTCTCTTCCCCCACCTCCTCATTTCCCCTCTTACTTTATCTGTCTTTTCAAAGTGGTTAAATCCTATTTCTTATTCAATCTTCATCTAGAGACCACCTCTCCACAGTGTAATTGCACGTTCACTACTGCCTTCACTGGGCTGGAAACCCCATGACGATGTGGTCAAAGAGGATTTGGAGGGATAAGGGGGTCACAGTTCCGTCCAGCACCAGCAGGGCATTACAGAATTTGTCATCACATTAATACATTTAATCAATTAACAGACATCTTTTGAACCGCTGCTTTGGCTAGATGCTGGGCAGAAGCGTAGTATAATGGAGGGTTTGAGTATAATCAGATAGCTCATAATTGACTTTTAGCTTCATCACTTACTTTTGAGACTTTAAGCCTGTTATTTAACCTTTCTGACCTTGTTTCTTCAAATAAAAAGTGGGGATCACTGCAATGGCTTAGAATTTTTGTGTGGGCAACTGACTTATAAAGAGATAATGATGGCACATGCTGTGTTATGGTACAGGCACTGCCAGAGGAGGGCAACCAGCCCCGCCCCGGGGATCACGGAAGAGGCCATCGAAGCCTTTTCTTCTTCCTCAGAGCTTCTGGCATAGACGTGCCTAGAGATGCCTGGAAATTGGCCAGCAGTTCATCTTTCTGAGGAGTATAGTCCAAGATTTTTCTGAGCATGACGATAAAGCAAGTGCTCTTCCATTCATCAATATGTATGAATCTATTCTAAGTTAAATTATTAATAGCATCCGGAGAAATGTTCTATTTTTAATATGGACAAGAATGTTCACATTTTGTTTCAGAAAGATGCTTGTTTATAGCATACTGGGAAATACGTCTTAGTTTTGATATTTTCTCAAAAGATTTATAGATATATTTCAATATAATAGCAAAATATAATCCATGAAGGCTTTAGAATTTTTGAAGCTATGTCATTAACATTTTAAGCTTTTACTATCTCATTAGTTTTTCTAAAATAACTTGAGGGATGACTACTTTAAGAGAGCCTTCATCTATTAAATCGATCAGATGGATGCATCTTGAAAATAGTTCTGTTTTTAGATAAAATGTATTTTATTCTAAAGAAAGCTTTTTTTATAACAAATAAAAACAAAGCTATGAATTTTAGGAATTTTATAATGAATAGGATGACCTGCTTTAAAAAAGGTTGAATTTAAATAATCTGAGTGTATTTGTACACAACTTAAAGCCAGATGTTTTTTATTTGAAGACCAAATTTTTTTATGTTTCTAAAAATAATTTTTGTGTAAGAAAAATAAAAACAGTGATGCAATCAGGAAGCTATGAACATTTTCTTGCATAAATTGTGTGTGTGTAAACAGCCTGAGGAGTATTTCCTTGTAGGCTACCTGGCTCCATCATTATGGTAGTTTGATGAAAATCAATTAGTGTATGCAATATGTCCAAATAAATATTGACCAAGAATAACTTAGATGACGTGTATATATGAAGTGAAGTAATTCATAAGATGCATCTAGAAATAAAAAAATGAGCTTAAAAATGACTGCAGGAAGCTGGTTATTTGCTTACGATAATATTTGCATTTTGAAGTGAACTACAGTGACTTTGCAAAGTGCCAGATTGGGAGAGCAGGAAGCCATTAAAAAAAATAATTAAAACTAGAAAATAAGTTTTCCTATAATTGTCTCATTATTATAAGGAACAAGGCTTTCTAGTTGGTAAGTGGCTGGGTCTGAACCCAGATTCTTGAGTCCAAATCCAGGATGATCTCATCTACGATGCACACTCATCCAACAGGGCTCTCTTCAGTTTAAAATATCTCATTATTATAAGTTAATTCCAACTGAATATGTTTAAATGAGACGTCAGTCTAGAATCTTATTTCATTCTTGACCTTGCTGCTCACAAATCACATACAAGCACTATTAGTGGAAATGTTACTAGTGCCAAACTGGAAACCATCTCTGGATCATTGACCTCTGGTTGGTGGAATAACCTTGGCAGAAAGGTTTTCACAGGTTTTCATGGAAGCGAGCCAATCTTCTTCTCCCAATATGAGGGCAGTGGAGGGGATGGGTGTGTCTTCCTGACACTTTGTAGGATCCATTTTTCTCTAAGGAACTTTTGTGTGAGAACTGACTTGAATTATCTTTTAAAGCTACTGCTACCTGGAGGGTAATTTTAATAAATTCTTTATCGTTTGGATTAAACACAGCAAAATGAAAGCAGCATTCTTCAGGGCCACTGTCACCACAACCTTTAATACTTTCTCAGTATTATTTTCCCTGATAGTATGTTTTGGGATAATTAACAATGACTAATATTTAAATTTACAACCACGAGTCTAAGCTTATTGGTAAATGTTTATATTTCCTCTTCCTCTTTCTCGTTCCCTATCACCACCTAATTATTTCATAACTCGAAAGTGTGTAATTTCAATTAAGTAGAAATGTTTAGATCAAAATTAATACAAATACATTCAGAGAGTGTGACATATGATCTGCTTTGTAAGCAATATTGGAGAACTGAACCAAGCGTCTTTATGCTGTTAAATACAGTCCTCAAAGGAGACAGGGCTTTTTGGTTGGTTGTTTTAGTTTAGTTTAGTTTTGTTTAGGATCTAGATCCACCCGAAGTAAAGACTAAATGTAAACTAGAGGATTTGAACTTGGCTTTGGTTCTCTAGCTCTGGGCATGGCATTAATGTTTTCTTTGAAACTTAGGTGCTGGTCTAGGTGAGAGATGTTCCCATCTGTACTACCTCAGCTCAGCCACCATCCACACCCCTGTGCCAGCTCACCCATTACTTTACATGAGAGCAGATCAGTGCCTTGGAGTAAGGAAGATGTAAGGAAACTCTCTGGGCTCCTTAATAAAACTAAGCCTTGCCTTCCACCGTTGGTGATGGAGGGAGTAGGTGCATGGGGAAGTGTGGTGGTAATGGTTATGGAAATTGGGAAACTGTCCAATTCTGTTCAATTTGGACTTTTTTTTTTAAAGAGTCGATTTCCCTAGAAGTCAAATGTAGCCATATAAAAATATTTGGACTAAGTTAAACGTGATTTCCTTGATATTATTGGGTGACATTTGATTTAAAGAGAGCTATTCATTACTGAGCAATCTCCATGGGCCAGGCCTTCATATGGATTATCTCCTTTAATGAAATAATTTAATAGTGTAGGAATTGTATTTCCATTTTACCAACAAGCAAACAAACTCAAGGGATTAATTAACTTTAGAGTTGCAAACTGACAGCAGAGCTGGTAGCTATTCATTCATTCATGAACAAATATTTATTGGCAGTAAGTGTTTTTCATTCGTTTTATGTTTTTTGATGGTAATATTGCATTTCACTTAGAGCCATGATTTTATTTATTTATTTTATTTTTAAAATTAAAAAAAAAACATTTCAATTACAGTTTACATTTAGTATTATTTTGTATTGGTTTTGGGTGTGCAGTATAGTGGTTAGACCATCATATACTTTACAGTGTTCTCCCTGATATTCCCAGTACCCACCTGGCACCAGACATAGTTATTGCAATATTACTGACTGTATTTCCTATGCTGTACTTTAGAGCCATGATTTTAATACAAAGAAAGTTCTGTAGAAAAGAGCACCAATTAGGTAGATCACAAGAGTGTACCATTTTACTCATTCAAAGAGTGTGGTTCCTTTTATTATTATAACTTTAATGCTTATTTGTCTTTTTGTTTAAAGCCATTGAATCCCCAACCCCTGGAATAGTGCCTGGAACACAGCGGGCATTTAGTAAATAGTTTATAGTGGATGAGAGAAATTAGAACTAGAAATCATTTTCTATTCTGTATTAACAAAGTCTGACTTTTTTTTCTTCGTTTTGTATAAGGGACATTTTATGGAGTGTAAATTATGAAGGACTCGCAGGATCAAATCCATGTACCACTGTTAGAGTAACCGCTAGAATTGAATTCCTAGGGGAGATTAGAGTTTCTTGTCCTCTATCCCTTTACTCTCAAACAGATGACACCAGTGCAGGTAGTCATTTCAAATTAATAGATGCAGGAATTTAATAAATGTCTTGGTATAAAACACAAATATCATCAGCTACACATTTTGTATGAATGAGAACTTAACCCATGGATTGACATTCAGGACCCATTGGGAAAATCAGGAAACACGAGAGTGGGAAGAGCCATCAGATGGGAGCATCTATCCCAAAATGCATGAGCCAGAAGGTGGTGTAAAAAATGCCAGACAGCAGACTGTGCAGAAAAATAAACAAGCCAACCAAAGTCCTATTTGGCCTTAAATGAGGCAGATGGTGACAGGAAAGATTCAGTGAGGGGTGATTGTGCTAAAATCACCAGACTTTAAAATTATTCATCTGTAGTTTAAGGTTTTTTTGGAAAATTAAAACACTTTGCTAGTATTACAAGAGAGGGTGATGGTACAGAAACAGAATATTAAGTAAGAGTGTATTTGTGTCAGGATGCTGGAAATGTGAGGTGCATTATTTCATCAGAAGAGAAGTTTGGTTTGCTTAGAGATTGTGACCAAAATGACAAAAAAGTGTTTTTGTTTTGCATAAAAGGAGTTGCATTTGTATTAAATCTGCGCCTTTCACATGTTTTTTTTCTTTCACATTTTTGATGTAAGAAAGAATTCTCCCAAGAATGTTAATAGGTTGCTATGGTAGCAATAATAATTCTCCAACTGAAAGAATGTACAAAACATTCTTCCTTTCCCTTTTTATTGCTAAAGAAAGGTCTTTGGGATGTAGAAAATGAGAAATAACAATGTCGAGGTTTAAGGTAAAGAATTTTAATTTGAAAGTTGAAAAAAAATTATAGCAGAGAAAACTGATCATATGGAATAGCATTAGGGGAATTTGAACAATATTCATTGTAAAGCTTTAAGATAGATGCAGCTGAACATTTAGAACTGGGAGTCATTTTAAAATAAAGGACCTAATTTTCTGTGCTTAAATTTTAATTCAGAACTACTTAGTCCATTTTCTCATGAGAGTGTCCAGCTTAAGTAATCAAATAAGCCTGGGTTTGTACAGTCCTCTTCTAGACCACTGACGCATTTCTGCTTGAATCTGCCTTTGATTTCATGCATTGGAAATATTAGATGCTTCCCTCTCTTTCTTTGTAAGTAGTTAATAATAATTTAATATATTGAATTTTTATTTATTTTAGTTTTTTTACTCGGATTTTAAATGATACTTAAGAGTAAGTATTGTATTTTAAGCTTAAATGAATAAAGTAAAAGGAATTGTATGGTGATACTTCTGCCCTTTTCCTTGAGAACCGAAGACAGAAAATCAAACATATAATGAAAATTTGTTTTATGTTTCAAAACAGTTTTCCAGACAGAGAAACCAGCTTATGTATCCACATAAGTTATTTTATTTAATCCTCACAATAACATTTTCACATAGTTATTATTATCATCCTCATTTTATAATTGGGGAAGCAGAGGATCACATAAACCAAGTCAATGACTTAAAGTCACACACCTAATAAGTAATGGCGTCAGGATTTGAACTCAGTTCTGTATGTCTCCCAACTCTTTCCATTACACCAGTGTCTCTTACATAGGGGAAAGGTTTTTGTACATAAGATTGCTTAATCTCGCCCTAACCGGTTTGGCTCAGTGGAAAGAGTGTCGGCCTGTGGTCTAAAGGGTCCCAGGTTCAATTCCAGTCAAGGGCATGTACCTTGGTTGCAGGCACATCCCCAGTGGGGAGTGTGCAGGAGGCAACTGATCGATGTTTCTCTCTCATCGATGTTTCTAACTCTCTATCCTTCTCCCTTCCTCTCTGTAAAAAAAACCAATAATAAATAAATAAATAAATAAATAAATATATAGATTGCTTAATCCCCTTGTCTGTTAGACTACTTGTCCTCTGCATCTGTCCAGGGTGGTGCCCAGGCATATCTATACTTCAGAGGAGATTTCGATTCTAACCTTTATTTGGGGACTGCTGTGTCCAAAGATTCAAAAACTAACCAACCAACCCTGCCACCCGTCTGTTTGGGGCTAGGTAAAGATCTAAACATTATTTTCTGCAAGTTGCCAATTAATTCAACTTCCTCCACTGAATAAAATTTTAAAAAATATATGTATTTTTTATACTTGACAGTATTACAGATGTCCCCCATTTCCCCCTTCTTTGCTCCTCTGCCCAGCCCCTACTCTCCACTCCTATCCCAGGCCTTCACCACATGAATATTTTTATTTGTATTTTATTTTTAAATATATTTTTTATTGATTTTGGAAAGGAAGGGAGAGAGAGATAGAAACATCAATGATGAGAGAGAATCATTGACCGGCTGCCTCATGCACATCCCCTACCAGGATTGAACCCACAACCCGGGCATGTGCCCTTGACTGGAATTGAACCTGGGACCCTTCAGTCCGCAGGCCAACGCTCTATCCACTGAGCCAAACCAGCTGGGACTGAATAATATTTTTAACCACAGATTTAGGAAGTCTTTTTAAACAGGAATATGAAAGGTTATTTCTGGGAGATAACATATACACACACACACAGTGGTTTCTTTCTTCCTGTGCTTTCATTCTTTTCCCTCATTTTTATGGCTCTGCATGTGTTGGTGCCTTTTAATACATCAAAGAATTAGCCCTAGCCTCATTCTCATTCTCAGATCTCGCCTTTAGTGATATTCTTTGTTTTGTTATTTCCATCATTCCTGTCTTCTAGGAGGTCTTCAGAATCATTTTATCATGTAACAAAAATGTCTTCTTCTATTTTGACTGAAAATGCATCAAAATGTGAATCTAGGAAAAATGAAAATATTTTATATCTTGTGTTTCTCAGAAAATTCAAGCTGATTTGTTAATATTGTTAATATACTTCTCATTATAGTCATTCCTATACAATTGTGTTGTTTTTTTTTTTTTGTGTTTCTCAGAAAATTCAAGCTGATTTGTTAATATTGATAATATACTTCTCATTATAGTCATTTCTATACAATTGTGTGTTTTTTTTCCAGAAAATCACTTTATTGAGGTTTATATATTTATTAATATAATGGGAAATGGCTCTGTTGGGGACTGAGTCATATAGGGAAATTACAGTTCTTAACACTCTGCCTATTACTTATTTCACTTAACTGCCCAAGACTGGTTAAACTAAGCATGATCTTAATGTAGAAACTTATTGGGTGTGCAGTAGTGAAGTCAAAAATACTTTACGATCCCACTCTGCTTTTTTCTATTTCCCCTGTACTGGGATTTTGAGTCTTTTCATTGCTCTATTGAAAGATGTTCTTTTAGGACTTACATGCCTGGTTATAGCTCCTTGTCCTCCAGTGAGCAGAGAAGGGACTGAATCCTAATTTTGACGTCCCTTCTGTGGTTGGTCAGCAAACAACCTTTGCTACTATTCTACACTTGAATTTGGCAGTTTAGAGCTCCTGTCCTGTGTGTCTTACTAGAATGGTGAATTTGTTATTATTCTCCAAGTTTGACCAAAGAGCCCCTCACATTTGTCCTTCCTGCTTTTACATACATAGAGGATCCTTGAAGTTTCTTTGTCTTCCTTGATATAGTATAGTTTTTGACCCAGGAAAGGACAATTTGAGTTGTAGTTGTAGAATATTCATTTAAGGTTTAAATTAAGGCTAAATATTTTGTGCTCACATTTTCATCCAGCTTTTAAGTTAATATCTAGTTAATATCCTTTTGATTTAAAACCCAAGTTATATAAACAGGAAGACATATCTGGACTGTGACTGCTTTCTAAAATTATGTCCTCCCATTTTAATTAATGTGCAATTGTGCATAACATTCCATTTTAACACATATTTTCCGTTTTATTGTTTCTAATCTAATTATTTCTTTTTTTCATTAGTAATTTTGCTAGCGGTTTGTCTAATTCAGCATTTTGCAAGCTGTTCTCAGAATACTAAGAAAAAAAAAGGCAAATGAGCTTGGGAAATTGTACAAGTACCCTTCTTGAAGACTGCAAGTCAAAGTACATATTAACATAAGAAAAGATCTGAGAAGTTTTAAACTGAAAGGGAAAACATGTGAAGTCTATTTAATGTTTTAAAGAACTTAAAAATAAAGAACTTATTTGTGGAGAGGAAGACTTTTTCTTGGCACAGTTATTGATTTTTTTTTTCCCTGAAGGCCAATTTGAGAAGCGCTTGTCTGTTTCATCATCTTCATTACTTGAAATAAGGTGTTTTGGAGCTTATGTATGCAATTATTTTCTTTCTTCTTACTTTTTCCCTGTATTTTAATTATTCTGTACTTTTTTATAGGAAACTTTTTATCTTTTTATAATTTAAAAATAGTTTAGTTCATTTATTTTAATATTTAAAAGTGAAAAAAGTTAAAGCTATGACAATGTCTCTTAGTGCACCTTTGACTAATCCTAAAGATTTGGACATTTAGCAACCTCATTATTGCTATTTTATAAAAAGTTTTGTTTTTTTCTTTAATCGTATATTTTTAAAGAAAACATTACATTTTCAGTTGTACGCCTCTTTAAAATTTGTGAATTTACAGTTTCATTGTATGGTTACTGAGATTGTGATCTATATTCTTTTATATTTGTAAAATCTACCAAAAAGATTTTTTCCAATTTTGTAATTAGCCATTATGTTTCATGTGTACATTAGAAGATGAATTCCCTGTTTCTAGATTATTGAGTTTAATATGTATTGATTAATTTTATATTTAAAAAGAAACCTTCACTAACCTTTTTGTCTACTTGCCCTATTGTGAAAACAGTTTAGTCTTTTATGTAACTGTGCTTTGTTTATTTTCTACTTATACTTCCATTAAGTTTTTGCTGTATATACTAGTACGAAAAGATTAGTGCAATAGGCCTTCCCTTCCCCTAGCTGCTGGCACCGGTTTTCCTCCGGCACCCGGGACCCAGGCTTTCGCTCCGGCCGGAGGCACCTCCAAGCCTCTCGCGGGCCACCTTCAGCGACCGGAGGCGCCTTCAAGCCTCTCGCGGCTCCGGCGGCCGGAGCTTCACTCTGCGGCTTCGCGCCTATGTATGCAAATTAACCGCCATATTTGTTGGTGGTTAATTTGCATATCTCGCTGATTAGCCAATGGGAGGTGTAGCGAAGGTATGGTCAATTTCAATCTTTGTCTATTATTAGATAGGATACTTTTCTTGATGCATTAGAGTTATATACTCTATATAACTTTTCAAAATACTACTTATTGCCTTTTAAAAAAGGCAACTGTGTATAAGTAGTTTACGTTTCTTATTTTATTTTTGGGTTTGTTTGATACGGATGCACATTTTCTGTGAGGTCCTTTTTTTTTTTTTTGGCTTTTTTCATGTCATTTTTTCTTTTGACGTTATAACATAAAGACAGCCTGGTCTCCCATATACATGCCTTTCTCATTGTATTGGTTTCCTGTGGGATTTATGTAACAAATTACCACAAACTTGGTGGTATAAAACTGTTGTAATGTACCCCACGAATCGCACAAAGGATGCCCCAAGTCAAGAAGTCGAATTAAAGAGTCATTTATTCAAAAGCCGGTGGCTACGAGGGGGCTTTAGCTCTCCAAATCTCGCAGTCCCGAGTGACTACAGTAGCGAGCTTATAAAGGTAAAAACCACATCCTGCTTGACGTTGGAATGTGGGGCTATCTTGCGAAAGCAGATTGGACAGAAGCAGAATTGAGCAAAGTTAATAATCTCTAAAGGTCATCTACAGTCTCAGTTCCTGGTGCCACTGAGTCAACGGGAAGCAATCTTTTGTGGTTCTGGTCCTCAGGCACAGAAGAATAACCTTTGTGATGTGGGCTGGCAACATAATGGGGTGAATTTGGGTGAGTTTCCAAGCCTCAATTTGGAAACCGAGGTAACTACCCTATTGTTAAAGCAAGAAGGTGTGTACAGGATAACAGGGTTAAACAACAGTTTTTACCTGGGATGAATGTTACTATGCTTCATTGCTTCAAAACAACAGAAATTTATTCTGTACAGTTTTGGAGGTCAGGATTTAGAAATCAAGGTGTTGGCAGAGCCGCTGCTCCCTACTGAGAGTGTAGGGCACAATCTCTTCCTCCCCTCTTTGTTTTAGATGGCTGCTGATATTCCTTGGCTTGTGGCCACTGTCACTCCTGTCTCTGCATTGGTAGTTGCATTGCCTTCTCTTTTTCTGTTATATGAAATCTCCCTCGTTATAATGATACATGCCATTGCATTTAGGATCCACCCAGATAATCCAGCATAATCCCACCCCCTCCCCCTTTTTTCTGTATAAGGTAACATTCATAGGTTCCAGGGATTAGAACACTGATATCTGTTAAAGGTCCATTTTTTTTTCAGCCCACCACTGAAAACAGACTCAAAATGGACTCATTTATGCTAAGCCCCATGTCACTAACTTAACCTAATTGCAGTTTTGGCTTTCCCAGAAATAGAATCTTAAACTAGTTAGTCAGGGATCACCTGATCAGCACTAGTGAGGTAATTGACCCCTAAAGGAAAGTAATAGACCCCTAAAGGAAAGTAAGTTTGCAAATGAATAGGCCACTTTTTGGGGGGCTGGTTTAACTTCCTTGTTTTTGCTCCCTTCTGCTTGGAAGTTTTTTATTTGTTCAGCATCTTGGAGCTCCTTTTTGTCTGCTAGCTTGGATGCTGGCTGATTTGAATCAATTTTTGTTCAAATAAACTCTCAAATTTGTAACATGCTTCAGCTTATTTTTTAACAACACCAATCTTTACTCTGTCTCTTAACCAATCCTATTAGTCTTCTCTCCTTTATTAGTTTTCTTTTTTTTTTCTTTATTATTTTCTATTGCTATATAATGAACCACTCCACAATCGCACAATCTGTAGGCCTGCAATTTGGGCTGGGCTCAGCAAGGTGGATCTTCTGTTAGTCTTGACTAGTTCACTTAGAACAGCGGTTCTCAACCTGTGGGTCGCGACCCCTTTGGCAGTCGAATGACCCTTTCACAGGGGTCGCCTAAGACCATCCTGCATATCAGATATTTACATTACGATTCATAACAGTAGCAACATTACAGTTATGAAGTAGCAACGAAAATAATTTTATGGTTGGGTCACAACATGAGGAACTGTATTTAAAGGGCCAGAAGGTTGAGAACCACTGACTTAGAAGCTGGCTGGTTCAAATGGCTTCCCTTATATCTGACTGTGCAGGCTGTGGTTTCCCAGCAGGCAGAAGGGACTGCACAAGCATGTGAACTCAGTGAGTTGTGGTTCTTTGAAGGCCAATAATTTAACAATTTCCTGCATCTCCCATTTTTAATACTTTTGGAAATTCAAGTTTATACTAAAGTATTTCCAGAATAAGTATATTGGAAAGATTCTGTGTTCTTTTATTCACACTTTAAAAAGTGTTAAACTCCTCTCAAGTTACCAACTCTTCAAGTTTATAAGAAAGATTAAATGTATTTATATGTTTTATATAACATGTAAAAACAATAATAAGCACCTAGTCCTAGACAATTACAAGGAATTACAAGTCCTTGTTTATGTTGTGCTTGTTTTTGGTTATTTTTTCATGCATAAGATTAATAGATAAGAAAAATTTTATGTTTTACATTTAATCCCTAGGAAAGTCATAACAACTGGCATGAGGCTACCAGCCATTATTGTGTTGGGAGTAAATTTTATGCATCTGGAGAATTTCTGATTGTTTCAAAGCCAGTTTCAGGTGGCTGCTGATATTCCTTGACTTGTGGCCACTGTCACTCCAGTCTCTGCCTTGGCAGTTGCGTTGAGTGAAAATAGCAAAGAAAAATAGAAATAATGCTATTGCTACTGTGTTCTTTAAAACTAGTCTTTTTAGTTTTCTATCAGTGTTTAATAGCTACAGAAATCACAAAGCCTAGAGGTAGTTTTTATTAAAAAAAAATTGCTGCTTGCAAGTAACCATATGCGGCCAAATTGATTACATGTGTTGATGCAATTTTTGGAAGAAGTAATCTTAGTCATACTTTCTACAGAACCTTCTTGTTCTCTGAGAAAAATGTCACTTTGGGAAGTTTGCACAAAAATTTTTAAAAGCAATGCAAAACAACATGTGACAAAAAACATAAAAAAAATTTTTTTTGTCCTAATTCCAAATCTAAGTGCTTATGTGGGATTTCAGAATGATGTTTATAGATATGTTCCCATTTCTGTGACATTTGGAAGGTAACAGACTAAAAGTGTTGCCAATTAATACTTAAGTTTCGTCATTTCTAGCACAGATCCCAAAAGGAAGAAGTTAAGGACTTTCTGAAATTCACAATATGATTAATGGTTGAAACTGCCTGGTAGTAAAATATATAGTTTTCACTCCATGTTAGTGTTTGAAAAAAATGTAGATTTATATGAAAGTGATTTTCATTTATATTTAACATATGCCTTACCAAAAAAAAAAAAGACCAAAAAAAAAAAAAAAAAAAAAGAAAATGAAGTTATGTAAGGATATATACTTTTTAGGCCTACTAAGAGAGAGTGAAATTTAGGATGAAGAAGGAATATTTCAGAAAAAGCAAAAAGAACAATCAGAAAAGGATTCAAGTTAAATATCTGGATTTAGTGTGAAGACCCTAAGGTTAAAGAATGCTGGCACAGCCCAGAGGAAGCTGAGAACTGAATGGTACTACAGACAAAGCCTTTGTCGCCATCTCGTTGTTACTTGATGCCCTACCAGAAGCAAGTCTGGCCTTGATGGTTGCTCATGACCAGCCCTATGCTCTGGCCTTTTCTAATAAACTTGCCTCCCCTGAACGGAGACTTTGTGATCATTTATTCCAGAGACAGTTCTTCAGCCCCCAGCCCCAGCTCCCTGCTGAGCCCGCTCACTCCGGAATGGCGCCGAGCCATTCCTAGTGAGTTTTCCATGTGTACCCTGCCTTTCCCCAGCCTCCTGGCTTTCTTGCCTTAGACCGCCTTATCTTGACCCGGAAGCCATTTTTGTACCAAGCTTGAGGAGCTGTGTTTTCTCCCTGCCTGTCAATCCTGCTCTGGTAGGACTTCCCTGTCCTAATGTGATAGCTTTGTTTTCCACCATTCAACTTACCTGGGTTGGCTTCAGCATTGGTGTTTGCATCTGCTCCTTACCAGCCTGCTATGGTTTTGGCATGTTCATACTACAAAACCACCCTTGGGGGGCGGGTGAGGAGAAAGGAAACAACTTGCAGAACTGATTGTCTTTCTGTATAAGAGAGGGAAGAACAAAAGGTAGAGGAGGGGAAATATCTGTTCAGGGCACTAAGGTAAGTACTTTCCATATATTATCTCTGTATTTAATTCCCATAACTCTCCATGAAGCAGGTGTTAATATTTCCCATTAAGTAAGGACACACAGTTAATAATAGGAAGTGTGTTTCTGACAAAGGCCATGCTTTTTTCCTCAACATGCTGCTTCCTCACAGGTTTGAAACATCTGAAATGGAAAGGTTCTGCTTTTTCTGTATAACATACCGTGGCAGTAACTGGACTTAAGTACTACTGAGGAACTTGGAATTTGGGGTAGAGATATGTGAAAGCTGATTAGATTTTTGTTTGAACATATTAAAATATGATAAAGGGTGATAAAGATCCTGGAGAGTAATAATCATGGATACATATATGAGAAAAGATCTGAAGGGAAGGAAGAATATTGAAAGCTTTACGGAATAAAGTAGACATGTCTATCTATTGCATAGAGGACACAGGTAACAAAGGCAAGAGAGATGAATGTAGTCAAGTAGAAAAAAAACCCCATTCCCTTTCTCTCCTGCTTCCCCAACCCCCAAGAACAAAGCAAAACAAAACAAATGAAGCAATTGATGTAAGATAAACATAGATTTTAAGTACTCAACACTTGGAAGCTGATGGCGCCCATGTTCCTTCATCTCATATTTTGTGAGTAGAGCTATATACAGCTATTGTGTTGTGCACAGAGGATAGTCACATGTTCCTGATGGGTTATTCTTATTTGTCTCTAAAGTTCAGGGGCCAGTTCCTGTTCTGCTCCATTAAGTCTGTTTATTCTTTTTTGTTTGTTTGTTTTTTGCTTAAGTGGCCCCACCATCTCCCAGCTGTTCCAATCACAAACCTGAGACTTACTCTAGATGCCTTCTTCTGTCTCACCCCTGTCATATCTCCTTAATATTTCTCACATCTTACCACTGCCTTCCATGATCCCCACCACTCTTCTAGATCAAGCCAACGGCATCTCCTGGCAGACCACCATA
>NW_005354829.1:950228-961128 GCF_000412655.1 Myotis brandtii | reverse complement strand
CTTCCTTCCTTCCTTCCTTCCTTCCTTCCTTCCTTCCTTCCTTCCTTCCTTCCTTCCTTCCTTCCCATCTTGGTCCTTCCAATTCATTCTCCACACCAGAGGGCAACAAACTTTTTCTTTAAAGAACCAGATAATGAATATTTCTAACTTGGCCAGTCCTACAGTTTTTGTCTCAACTCTGCCATTGAAGGGGAAAACACATAAACAAATGGTAGTGGTTTTCCAGTAGAACTTTATTTACAAAACAGACAGCAGCAAGGTCTGATGTTTGCTGAGGACCCTTGCTCTACACTGGAGCTAGCGATCCTTCTTAAATGTGAATTGAATTGTGTTAGACCCTTACTTACAGCTATTTAAGTGCTTCTCGCTTCTCATGGGAATAAATTGGTATTGTTTTGGTTCTTTATTCTGCTTCTCTGGAGCCCTTTCCTCCATGATCATTCCCAGCCAGTCCTACTGGCCTTATTTCTCCCAGATCCTTGAACACTTCACGTTGCTTCCCGACTTGGGGCCTTTACACAAGCTGTTTTCCTCTCCCTGAAAAACTTCACTTTCCTAACTCCCACTCAAACCTTCTGTTCTTAGTTTAAATGCCACTTTCTCAGGGAAACCTTCCCCAGCCTTCCTAAAAGACTAATATAGGTTTCTATGCTATATTCATACTTTTTAAAAAATAAATTTTATCTCAATTTTAATTGAATAAATACTTGTATGATTGTTTGTCTTACATTTAGCTCCTTGCTAAGCTGAAAAGTCTGAGAGTCAGGGAATACATCTGAAGTTCAGCTACGAATTCTTAGCAACTAATCCTACAATTGACTATTCTTTGTCTACATTTGACTATTCCTGACCTTCAAAAAAAGGCAGTTTCATGTACTTCAATCTAATATTCAATGTTTCCTACCCTCTTTCTTTAACTCCTTGTTTCTAGTACCTGAAGAACTCAGTGGAACCCACAAACACTACTGTGTGGTCACAGTGCCTACTTGGCTTATGTTGCATTGAATGTTGTATTAAATACGTTCTTGATGGATATGAGGTCTTGGAGGGAAGAAAAAGGGGAACTTGCCAATAGGGTGGGAGCTGGAAGAAGAGCCTGCAGCAACACCTGGTAACTGAGGACATGATAGTAACAGATGTTTGGAGTTAGTTGGCTAATACTAGAGGAAAAAGATGGAAAAGCTCAATTAAATAAAAAAGGACTTTGATTTTGCACATAATGGCTTTCTGGTAGATTGAAATGCTAGTGCCTTCCAGGGCACAGGAAAAAACATACCTTGGAAAATAATTCAGAGAAACAAAAGAAGAAAAGATGAAAGTTTGAGTTTATGTTTATAAAAAGCAGATATGTAATTCATTACAGGAACATATTATAGATTATTTAATCATAAGACCTAATTATACATATGATGTAATTTATTAACAATCCTTGAATGTTTTGGAAAATAAAAGGAATTTTTCCTGTAATAACATAGCATAAATCTTAGCCAGGTATGCAAGGGAAGCATAAAATAATATTACCTATAAATTTGAACCTAGTTTATATACCATATATAATACTGTGTGTACTGCCATTTATTCACTTTGATGTCATGTTCCTTAGATATTTAAAATATCAATCTGTGCTGTTTTACTGCAAAATCTTTGTTTTTGAGTCTTTACTTTCCTTCCTATTCTGAATTGATTTCAATTATCTTTTGCTCCTATAACTCCGTTATCATCTCCCTCAGGGTCAAGACCATCAGTCTCCATGTTGCTAAATACAATAGTAATCGCATTCTCAGTTGACCATGTTGATCACTCCTTCCTTCTTAAAACAATCGCTTTTTACTTGGCTCCCATGACTTGGTTTCTTTTTTCTTCTCTGACCTCATTGGCTGATTATTCTCTGCTGGCTTTGATAGTTTCCCCTCAACTTCCCAGATTCAAATATTCTAGGATTCTCTCTGTCTGCACACATTTCTTAGGTCATTGACATTCAATCTTATTTGGATCCCTATGCAGTAAAAAAATACATTTCACCACATTCCTGAGTACACACACACACACACACACACACACACACACAGCCCTCACAGAACAATACACTTTGCTATATTCTCTTCTCTTTTCTATTATATTAAATATTTTTCACAATCGTTAAATTGGTTTCACTATTCAATGAGTCACAGCTTTCAGTTGAAAAAAATATTTTCAAAGTGGAATCAGAGTTTCATGAGAACCAGTGTTTTATTTCTTTGTTAACAAACATCTAGAATGGTTTGAACAGAACTTGCTTCCTTCTCCTTATATAACTTATGGTACAGTATGACCATCTTTCAGTGCCTCAGCAAATTGTACTACTTCCTAGGCTTGGATCAGCTTCCAACATTTTATCATTTGCACTTTCAATGTCGTGAAATATCTCCCCAAGTTCCTTTAATGTGAAGAGGTTTTTTGTTTTTGCCAGCATCACTTCCTCTAGGACACCTTTATCCCTTTCCTCACATTCTCATTTCCTGGTTTCTGTCGGTAAGTTCCTCAGGTTGCCTATCTGGTTTCCCAGATGGTAGCAGTGTATTCCGACTATTAGCCATTTCTCCTGTAACTCCATTTGAGTTCAATTTGAGTTCACTTCCCGCATTATCACTTTCCATTTCTTTGCTGCAATTTCATCTTTCTTGGCCAATTCCCTCTTTTAATGACCCGTTTCTGTAAAATGTGTATGTGTTTATCACTGTAACACAATTATATGCTTTGCTGTCTGGCTTGAACCTTATGACAGATGTGTGGCCCGTCACCAACAGAGGTGACATGACATGATTGGTCACTAATTATGATGCACATCTATTATTTCATGTAGTGATTTGTGGACTGAAGAGCTAACAGGGATGTTTATACTTGATGCAAATACTCATCTCTAATATACTGGTTACTGAAATTTGAAGTGCGTTGCTGGGGGACTGGTGTTATTTAACTAACCTGTGGTAGCTGACATTCATTCATATTGGATCTGTACAAAGCAAAGACTGCCTGCATAACTCCAGCGGGAATTTTCTCAGAACTTGAGCATGATATATCTTAACTTGAATTTCTTATGGGTAGTTTAAAATCACTATGTCCAAAACAGAACCTCAGAGGAACAGAGATTGGTCAGCCAGTCCTAAATAGAAGTAGCTAAAATTCATCTTTGGCCACTCTCATTCCTTTAAGGCCCTCATAGATTTTATTCTAAAGGACCATATAAGAATTGTTTTTGGCTTTGTGGTAGTGCAAAAGCAGCCATAGGTACTACATAAATGAATAGGCATGGCTGTGTTCCAATTAAATTTTACCAAAAACAGGGGCCAGACCACGGCCTGTAGTTTGCTAAACCCTGATGTAGACTATTCCAAAGATTTTGTGGCAGGGTTATTGGGTTATTCTTGAATTATCTTAGACATGAAAAATCTGTTTTTCCATAAATCTTTGAACGGAGGAAAGTGCTTCCATGGTCCTTTTCAGCATATCCACTCTAACTTTAGCAGCCCTATGAGCATCTCCATCTCTAACATCCTGTAGATACAGAAGCCCATTTTCTCTTACCCCCTTCCCATGGGCCTAGAAAAGATCTAGTCCGTAGCCTTTGTTTAATATTTCCTCATGTCATGAGTATTATTAAGTCAGACTCCTGGCTTTTGTCCTGAAGGAAAACATTTATGTTCTTTTATTATAGCATTCTTTTTTCCCCTCATATTAAAATAAGCTTTGGGACTTTTCCTGAATCCCTTCTAAGTTCTGATAGTGTTCTTTGATTTTATAACCTTGGTTACAAATCTAAGTGGTAATAATTCATCTGCATATCATGGATGAAAGGGACGCTTTTGTATGGAGCCAGAATAAGTGTTTTTTAGTTGTGTGGACACTGGCAATTTTCAGAGAACACCCTGGCACAGTGAGGGCACCTACTTTGGGGATAGGAAGATCCAAATCTGGAGTCCAGTTTTGCAACTCACCGGCAAAATGATCTTGAGCAAGTCACTTTACTTGATTTCAATTTTCTCACCTGTTGAGATTATGAATTCCAGGTCTGCACAATCTCAGAGGCTTGTGGTAAGGTAAACTGATGATCAAATATGATAATTATATGTAAAAACACTTCATAAATTGAAGAGCACTATATGAATATAAGTTATTTTTTTTCTACTTGCTTCCCTTAATCTATATATGCTATAGGCTTTGGTGTACATAGCACACTCACTTTATTTCTCTACAGTTTACTATTATTCCGACTAATAGTTGCCAACTTACATTTTGAGTAAATCCAATCCAACTACTTTGTTCCATGGGAGACACATATTGGGAGGGGTGTGCCCTGTGTTGTTGTCTGTCGTCAGTCCTATGTACCAAGTTAGATGGCATGGTCACCACATAAAGTCAACTTCTGTACCTAAACTATCAAATGCCACAAGGGCTCACCCTCCACTGGGGCCTGTCTCATACCTGCTCCCTTAGTACCTGACCTGCTCCCCTTCTTGTCTGTTCCCCAGTCAGGGTTTGCTCAACTGGCTGCAAATGAGAACTTTAGGACAGTTTGTTTCCTAAGCTGAGGGTGAAAAGCTTCTTCTGCTCCCAGTCCAGACTCCTGCCCTTGTATGCATGGAGGTCAGAGATGAAGGACCTTAAACCAGTGGCCCCCACAGACCCTGCGACCAAATGTGCCTGTAATTCCAGGCCTCACGAAAGACGCCACGCTGTATCTGGGAGTTTGGTGTCGTTATGTAACTTCACCTTGACAGCTCTGCCTCAATCAGCTTCTCCAGATTAGTGTATGGTGCTTTTCCTCTGCTTAAAACGCCCGAGACGTTTAGTCTGTTTCCTATCAAAACACATTTAGAGAATAACATTACGTATGATTGGGCTAGAGTTTTCCAAAACCCAGCCAATTTCCTATTTAGTCTATTTTAGAGATAGTGCAATGCAAAATGGAGTTTAATCATTTATATAATGGTCTTTTCTTTTTTCACTTCAACTAAAGTACTATTATAGAGAAATTTAGGGATTAAAAAAACCCTTCATTTAGACCTTTAGTGGAATTGTAACCTTCACTAGGCACTATTCTTTGTATTCAAAATTGGTCTGGTTTGGAAGCTTTCATAGCTCAAGTGATTATTTATGTTGGATACTGTATTGAGAGTCTTGTAGCAAGTGACAGCCCAACTCTAGGAGAAAAAAGAATGTATTTGGTTCACAGAAATGACAAATCCCAAGATAAATCTAGATTCAGGCATGGCTGGATCCGAGTGAAAGTGAGATCCCCAGGACGTGGTCATGAGGATTGCTGTTCTCTGTATTGTCTCCTTCGGCAGACATGCACTTCTCTTAGAAGGATCATTTCTACAGAAATCCTTCATTGAGTCTTACTGGTGTGGCTTGGGTCACATGCTCCTAACTGATACAGGTATTGTGTTCAGTAGATGGCGTTGGCTGATCAGCTAGGTAGGCCTGGGTCATCTGGACTGAGAGTGGAGGAAATAATTGTGCTACTATTCAACAAAGAAGATATTAATTTCTGGATCAGCAAAAGCATCAGTTGTCCACCTGAGACACCATTTAAGTAACATTTCCAGGCATCTTTATTCAGGGTCTGGATCTTGTATGAATCAACTCTATTCTGCCAGCTTCCCTGCTCCCGAGTTTCTTGCTTTCTAAGGGACTGGGGATGGGAAGAGAATTAAACTGAAACCCTTCTGGTCAATTCTTGTTAAATAAGAACTCGGCCAGTCTGCACTATTGTAGCTATTGAGGTCATTAGGTCTATTAGAAGACATATAAACATACAAATTCAAGACAATATCATATTTACGATGATGTCATCATGCTTTGGATATTATGGGAGGAAAGACATATAGCCCATCTGGGAACAGGGAGTGGGGTATGGAAAGAATTCAGGCAAGGTTTTCTGGAGGAGCTAACATCTGAGCTGAATCTTGAAGTATGAGGAAGGTTTCTGGATGAAGAAGGGGGAAAGGTAGGTGTCCAGGCAGAAGGAACATAATGTCGATACAGGGAAATGCGATAGAGCATGGGTGGTGGGGTGAGCTGCAAATGATTTGACGTTACCGGAGGGCGAAGTCTGAGTCAGGGAGAGGCTGGAGGTGTGGAGACTAGATGTTGGGAATCAACACTATAGAAAATAACGTTGTCTCAACAGCCAAGTGAGTAAGGCTCGGAACCCTCGGTACAGACCCATGTGTGTGTGTGGGCGGGGGGGCGGGGGGGGAAGGTATCCCAGAGCAACGTCTCTCCCTGAGCCAAAGCCATGGGCCCGGAGCTGGCAGAAATGGTTAAGGAGTTGAAGACGCTGTACTGTGGACAGGGGCCTGTGCCAGCCGTGCCATTTAACGTGGATGGCAATCACTGCCTGATGGGCGCTGGCGACCAGACCCTAAAGCTCTGGATCCCTACTGCGGACGTACATCGGCCACAGCTAGGAGGTGCTGGGTCCCTTGCACTCCTGATTTGGTTGTTTATCTGGTGAATAGTGACATTGGTTTTAATAGCTCAAATAGCATAAACAAACTTAGAACACATTGAAACAACTTGGAGAGGAGGTGGCTGGTATATATCCTGAACTCCTGAAGAGGCCTGGTTAGCAGCACGTGGTGGACCGTAGCTGTCCTGTGACATAGGGCATCACAATGACTCAGCCCCATTTGGCTAAAGAATGATGTCACCATTTGAAAGTCCTGTCAGCACCGCCTCTGGAGCAGACCACTGTGGTCATTTGACCAAACCACTGTGGTCTCCTCCATATGCACTAATGCTGTTTTCCAAGTAGCAGTCTAGGAGCAATACCTGTAACTCCCAGGGTGGGCGTTTTCCATGAGACATTGGTTTCAGTTGCTTCCAATTACTTATCCCATAATACTTGGGTTTTCTTTACAGGTTTTAGAAAGTTTCCTTTGGCTCTGAGTCCACTGAAAACTTTGGGTTTGATTTTCATCCTTAGCTGCTGGACAGCATGGGTTATGGTCGAGGACCTATAGGCATTTTGGCCAAACCAGAAGGACCGCTGTTGATGCAATTCTATTGCAGCTGACCAGGTCGTGTATACAGGTGCATTTAAAAGTGACTTTGGCTTTTAGTCACGATTGACCATTTCTCCTGCTAAAAAGGCCAGTAAGGAATGCATTCCATATTTTGTATAAAATATAGATTCTTTTTATAAATTCTTATTGAAATAGAATTTCTGGTTTGGCCAGAACCTTAAGTTTTTTTTTCCACACTAAGGGAAGTTTCTTCCTACAGCAAAACAAGGAGTTTTTATTCAGAAATATAACTGCTAGCATGTCCACAGTGCTATTTCCAGATTTCCTTTTTCTGATGTTCCTCAGACTTGTCTTCTTGAGATGTAAATAAACTCAGCATACAGGGAATGCATACAAAAGTGCCAAATTCAGTTTCCAGATGGCGAAAAAAAAGTACAATGAGTTAGAGCTGTGGTGTTCAAGATTGTAGCCTCACACAGCTATTCAATTTTAATTAAAATGAAGTATAATTAAAAACCTGGTTCTCAGATGCACTAGCCACATTTGAAGTGCTCTAGTGTTACTCTGCTGAACAGCACAAATACAGAAACTTGCCACCACTGCAGAAAGTTCCACTGGGCAGTGTGTTTATGGAGGGTTGGCAGACCTTGTATAAACACTCATTTTTATTTTCTGGTGAAAATGCAGTTGAGTCAACCTCTAGGAGAATCTCTTTTATTATTTTGAAGAAAAGCAATGAAACCTAAAAGTGGCACAGCTGTCCCAGAACTCAGAACCCAACATCTAGGAGACTTTAAGTTTCCTGAAAGTATGGTCTAAGTCTAGTTTGTTTTCCATTATACCCCCTGGGTCTGGCACATTGTAAGCACTCAGTGAACACCTGTGTGAGTGAATAAATGAAAGAACTCAGCAAAGATCAATTAAAGGACCCTTACCGCAAAAATACAGGTTTCTCTTGGGATTTGGATCATTTTGAGTGTTCCCTAAAACTTGAGAAGAAGGAGCAAGTGAGAGAGTCTTTGGAAATGTCATATACTTAGAAGCCATAACAAAGAGTAGAGCAAATGGCATTCTTTTTCTTCTTTTCCTTCTTCTCCTCTCTCCCATCCTTCCTCTCTTTGTTCATCATCATTATCATCATCACATAGCTAACCTTACTGGGCATTTATTACATGCAAGCCATTATTCTAAGTGCTTCTAATAGATTAGTTTATTTGTCCTCCCAATAAGCATACGAAGTAGGCATTATTACTATTCCTACATTAGAATTGAAGAAACTGAGGTTCAGAGACTAAATAATTTGCTCAAAGTCTCAACTGCTGGTAAATGATGGAGCATAGATAGAAATCTAGCTTGTCCAACTCCAGAACTTGCATTTTTAACCACTAGGAGAGGTACTGCATCTCTTAAGTTGGCAACCTATTTGGATTTGAAACTAATTAGAAAAAGAAATAGCTGCTGACTGAGTGGGAGCATTGGGGGTTGATGAAAGCTTAGTGGGGGAGACAGGGCACAATCATTGCTGCCTCTGGCCTCTGTTAGTCTTTGTTGTACTTGCTAACTCCAATGCTCTCCTGCTACCCCAGCCATAGCCCCTCTTCCTACTCTCATTGCATTTCCCCTTTTTTGTCTGGGCAGGGAAACTTCTGGTGAATAGAGGGATTCAGCTTGGGCTGTGACAGTGTTCAGTGGCACCAGCCACATGAATTACAGGACGGCTGTGGCAACTGGAGAACAAAATCCTGTTATTGAAAGTTGGATAACTTTCTCTTAGTCACTTTATTTTAAAAATTGTGGTAAGAATACCTAACATGAGATTGACCTTCTTAACAGAAGTTTAGTGTATGGCATGGTATTGTTATCTATAGATACAGTGTTGCACGGTAGATCTTTAGAACTTATTCATCTTGCATAATTGAAATTTTATACACGTTGATTAACAACTCATTTTCCCCTATCTCCAGCCCCTGGCAATCACCATTCTATTGTTTGCTTCTTTGTTTGACCAGTCTAGATGCCTCATATAAGTGGAATCATACAGTATTTGTCCTTCTGAGACTGGCTTATTTTATTTAGCATAATGTCCTCAAGGTTCATGCATGTTGTCACATAATGCTGGATTTATATCTCTCTTTTAAAAAAAATAAGGCTGAGTAATATTCCATTGTGTATATATACCACATTTTTTCTCCATTCATCTTGGCTATTGTGAACATGGGAGTACAAATGTCTCTTCAAGATTCTGAATTCTGTTCTTTTGGATAAATACTCAAGAACTGGGATTGCTGGGTCCTATGGTAGTTATATTTCTAATTTTTGAGGAACCCAAATACTGTTTTGTATAGTGGCTGTACCATTTTGCATTCCCACCAAGAGTACATAAGTGTTCCAGTTTCTCCACATCTTCACCAACACTTTTTTTTAAAAAAATTAAAGCAGTCTATGCATGCTATAATAAAATACCACAGACTTGGTATTTTGTAAACAATGAACATTTATTTCTTAAGTTCTGGAGACCGCAAGTCAGAAATCACGGTGAATATTTTTTATTTTATTGATATCCTTTCTACTGTTTTTTTTTTTTTTTTGGTTGTTCTTTGTGTTTTCAAATACTAATTTTTGCCTGTAGTTTTTAAAATTCCTTCCTTCCTTTGGCTGATTTTTGTATTTTCTTTGCATTTGAAAATATAAAAGAAATGACAAGAAAGTTAACTGCTTTTAAAAATAGTAGCAATAATCAGATGTAGTAGTGGAAAAAATATTCCTTTCACACAGTTACAGTTTTATACCCAGGAACAGATTTAACAAGAAAGGTGCAGCTCCCATGTGAAGAAAAATGTACAACTTTATCAATAGGAGTTGAGTCAATGGAATTGAATTCATATTTTCCATTAAGAACGTTTTTGACAAGCTATCTCAAATCACCCAAATGCAGAATCCTAAATAGTTTTAAAAGAATCATGAAAAAAAATGACAAGGTTCAGTATAAAATTTTATGTTGATGTTTTGGGATTGTAGATATTATTTACTTGGGGTACATGTGAAATTAAAGATGATTAGTTAATATTTAGTAACTTTTATTTTTTCATTGAAACCAGGTGCTTTATATTTTATTTAACAAAACATTTCAATATTCATTTTACTTTTGAATGCTTGTAGAATATTTATTAAGTTAACATTAAAGAATCCCTAAGGGAAGGGACAGGTGAAATACTAATACAAACTAATAAATGTATCATAAGATCAGAAATCTCTAGTCTTTTGGGGGGGGGCAGTGTGTATTTGTTTAATTAACTACCAGATCTTGTATGAGATTTTGTCCATCATTCTAATACCCTCTCCTCTTCATTGAAAAAAAATTCTCGAAAGAGCTTAGTCCTGAAGAAATAAATAAAAGAGTAGTAGAAGATGGTTTAGATGGAGTGGGAGATAAAATTAAAACAGTTGCAATCAATAAAAATCTTGAAAATACTTTACATTCATAACTACATAAAAAATGTAGAACTGTGCTTAATTATTTAATTATATTTAAAAATTTAAAGTTGAATTTAAAAATTGAGAGGAACAATACACTTTCCTATAATCTGAATAGTTCTGAAGCATTATAGGGTATTTCAGTAAGCCCTATAATATTCTACCATCTTCCTGCATCTAATATTGGGTTCACTACACATTAGCAAATATTTTGGTGTTCATGCATTTTAACAATTGCTGTGATTCTTAGACCTGAGATCACCTAGTGGCCTCCAAAATTATGCTGGCTGTGCCTTTTGATGGGTGGGCACTCAAGTTGGTTGGAGTGAGCCAACAATAAGAAAAAGCACTCAGGCCCTAGCCGGTTTGGCTCACTGGATAGTGCATTGGCCTGGGGACTGAAGAGTCCCGGGTTC